>NC_081415.1:53383211-53727711 GCF_030272615.1 Cryptomeria japonica | reverse complement strand
TTGAAAAAGATGACCCACAAAGTGTGTGAAGTAATATTATATTTGATTGGGATTCTGCCACTTTGCCAGCTAATCATAACCTTTCCATCAAAGCATAAATTACTCATATAAGCTATCATGAATATGCGGTCCTTCTTTCCCTGTAAATCTTTCCTTTTTGAGGAGCTTTTTAATACTCATATTAATATCTTCCCCGTGCCAAATTATTTGAGAATTGGAATTAACGCCTAGGTTTGCCAAATAGTCCACCACCATATTTTTCTCTCTAAAGGCATGTTCAATGATAATAGCTTTAAAACTAGCAATGATTTCCCTAGCTTTAAAAATAATGTTTTCAATAGACCACGATGGCTCGGTTTCCCCCTTCAAACACTTAATGATATTAAGTGAGTCTCCCTCAAGCCATAATTTATCATGATTTAGGTCCTTAGCTATAATAAGAGTGTTCAATGCAGCTGAGGCTTCAACAAAATGACTAGTTTGACTCCCCAAAGGACCAGTAACCGCCACTAGGCAACTTCCAACAAAATTCTTGACAATGCCCCCATAACCAGCTTTACTCGAATTTCCCTTATAAGCCCCATCAAAGTTGGCCTTTAGCCATCCCTGAGGTGGAAAACACCAAACAAGACCTTCTCTACCCTTCTCCTTACTAGGTTTGGTAGTTGAGAGGTTCCACCTGTCATTGAAGTCTTCTTTAGCAACTGGGCCATCATCAGTACCATTGATGCATTAAAAGATACTCCTGTAAATTTTATCCACCACCACTTCAAGGATGACACACTTATCCCTAAAGATCCTATTATTACGCTCTTTCCAGATATTCTAGATAACATTCAAGAAGATAAGTTTCCAAAGCTCCACTATCTTTGGGTTGGAATTAGGGCATTGCCATTGCTGCCAAGATTCCCCAAGAGAGTTCGGAAAGACCCAACTCAGCTTCCACCTACTTAAAATAATTTTCCAAATTTCCTGGTTGAAGGTACATTGATGGAGGATATGGCAAGCAAACTCTTCTTCCTTGCAACAAAGAGAACACCTATTAGGAGAAACAAGTCCTCGCTTTTGAAGGTTGTCTAAAGTTAATACCTTGTTTTGGATAAAGATCCAAAAAAAATATTAACTTTAGGAACTAACTTTTTGTTCCAAACTTTAGCCCAAATAGGAGTTTCTTCCACTTTGTTTTGGATAGCCACGGCTGAGGACACAAAATACTTCCCATCTGGGGTTTCCTTCCATATCAAACTATCCTCTTTGTTGTCTCTAAGAATTTTAGAAGAAAGCACAACCTCGAGAAACTTTAACTTCGCACTCTGCTAGCTAAAATCAATCCATTTCCCATTTCTCCAATAATCTCTGACCAGACCCCCAAACCTTCTTTTGAACCAATCTTTCTAATCATAAAGGATTGGAATTTCCTCCAAAGGTTTATTCATTATCCATCTGTCTTCCCAAAATCTTATGCTTCTACCATTTCCTAGATTCCACATTTTACTAGCAGCAGCCAAACTTTTTGCCGATTGAACTGCATTCCATATTGCAGAACCTTCAATAATAAAAGACTTATCTAAGAATTCTTCCTCAGAGGGTTGCATGTGAAGATATTTGTTTCTCCTAATTAAATTCCACTCTCTTTCCTCCCCTTTCATTCTCCAAATTTATTTAGCTAATAAGGCATTGTTCATAGTGTAGACACCTAAAATTGTCATGTCTAATTAAATAAATATTTTATTTATTTAATTATCTAAGCCTAATTCTTCTATTAATTAAATAAATTTTTATTTATTTAATTAATTCATTTATCCTCTTCTAGCCTTATTTCTCATTTAGATAAATACATTTATTTATTTAAATTATCTTTTTCCTAAATTAAATAAATATCTTATTTATTTAATTATCCCACTTCTTCTATTAATTAAATAAATCTTTATTTATTTAATTAATTCATTAGTCTTTTCTACCCATGACACATGTCATTCATCTCTTAATTCATACACTACCTACCTCTTTCATTATTTTATTATTTTTTTTACCTACCCTCTAATCATAGCCGACCTCCTTTTACACCTCTCAATCTTATCCATCCATTTCATATTGTGTTTTCTATATAAGGAGATGCTTCCTTCATTATCAAACCCTAACTACCTAGCTAATCACTTGATCAATTTGACTACTTGACATATGCAATCCTACTTGCAATCACATTCCATTCTTTGTTGAGCTCTTGTGCACATAAAAGCTGAGAGCAAATATATCAAGCAAGATCAATGGAGATAGGAAGAATGGAGATCCAAACCCTATTAGACATGTGATGGTATAATCTTTGTGATTTCATTTGATTTGCATTGTCTTAGGTAATCTTCATATGTTATGGTGGATCTTTGTTATTGTTAGGCTAGGGTTTTGTGGTTGAATTCATTTAGCCTTTCAATATCGTTATTATTGATTATCCATTTTCACCATATACATTTTGGCACGCCCGGTGGGACTCTTGTCTCTTTTTGCATTTAACATCCTTGTTGCAGATTTTGTGTTTTGAGGTTGCAGATCTGACATTTTTGACAACATGTTGATATTTTCGCATCTGCGTACTTTCAGATCGCGTTTTTTATTTTCTGGCGCGTCTGCGACATCTAGAATCACGTCTATGTTCTCGACAGTATTTTATTTTGCAGATTTCGGAAACCGCGTCTATGTTCCTTAGTCACGTCTGTAGTGTTTTTAGACGCGTCTATGTCCAAAAGTCATGTCTGGGTTCTGGAGCCGCATCTATGTCTCACAGAACCGCGTCTGCATCAGGGAGTTGCGTCTGTGTCGAAGGTAACCGTGTCTGTGTGCATTGGTTTCATTTTTTTTGAGTTTATTGATTTAGTTTTGGGTTTTGCATTTAAGGTTTCAGATCTGGTTTATTTTGAGCTAACATTTTCAAATCTAGCTAACGAAATTGGTGCAGCTTGTCTTGAAAGCAAAATCGTTTGGTTGAAGGCCCCTATTTTCACAAAGTCTTTTGGATTTAAAATTTACCTAACTTGTGTGCTTGCAGGAAGGGGTGATTATTTGAAACAATCCAAACTACTAACAACTTTGGTGTAGGTCCTTGGCAAAGTTTTTTTTTGGATTTTTATTGTGTGCTTTGTTTTCATAGACTAGCAAACACTTCAATTGGTGCACTAAAATTGAATCATTGTCTTTTGTGTCTTGAGCAATAGGTTCTTTTTGTTTAATCTTTAGAGGGCCTGTATTCCCGTGTGGTCATTAGGACTACTAGTGAGAAGAGAATGACCCAAGTGGAAGAAAAAGAAAAGCCATCTTCTTCCAAACCACTATAAATAACTGTACTCATGGTGAAAACTATGAATAACGATTGCTGATTAGTTCATACCGACACTATGTCTCCCCAAAAACCCGTTTGATCAAATTTATTTGATCATTTGTAGGGCGTAACCCCTACCGGCTGGGAGCCTTCTGTATTTATAGAGCTGAAAGTGCCGCATTTATGGCCACACGAGTAGATGCCCTTACTAGCACCTTTTTGTTTTAGAAGCCCAAATCCTTCTAGTTGTTGAGGCAGGAGGTTAGACCTCTAGTAGTGGCCCACACACATACGGTTCTTAGTAGAGATACAAAGTTCACCACGGGGAGTTTTCGTGGGGACTGATGCTTAGCTGACCTGAGAAGTGAGTGCCGAGGGTGGAGCCAGTGAGGTCAAGCATCTAAGTATCTGCTCTGAATAGCGTAACCTCGGGGGTAAAACCCCATGTGGGATCAACAACTATTGTCTTGGCTAGCCATAAGAATTGTGCTTGACTTATTTTAAACATTCAAACATTCAAGACCAAACAACAAAACATTGTGTCTTCAAGTGTATGTAAAACATTTTTACATCAAACAACACACTTTTCTTGGAGTCATTTTGAGTCTAGACACTTGCAAACATTGAGTCTTCATCAACATTGTGTCCTCTTGTCACGAAAAACAGTCAAACAGTCAGATTTGGTCACAACAAAACAACTTCACAAATTGGAAAAAATCGCACAAATTTTGCAGAAACGCGTCTGTGTCTGATATAATAGCGTCTGTGTTGTATAACCGCGTCTGTGAAGGGAAGAAATGCGTCCGTGTTTCTAGAATCAACAGTGCACTTTACAAAAATCTCAGAAGCCAGTTTGTGCTAAACAGAACCACGCATGTGTCAGGAAATCGCGTCTGTGCAGTATACAGGCACGTCTGTGTTCAGAATTGAAAAAACTTTTACAGTCCAAAAAATAAGCACAGTCAGTTTTAGAATTCTTGAGCTTCCTAGGTCATTTCTCCAAGGTTCATTCAGCATTCAACCTATCTTTGGGTCTCACAAAGTCCATCATTGCTTTACATCTTGCATTAAATTTACATTTGTCTAAACTTGGGTCAAAAGGTCACTTGCTTGTCGTCATCATACTTTGTCAACACACTACATACAACAACATTTTGCTAAGTGGTCCCTGTAGTCACATAAATCTGTCCACTTAATTAAATGAATACTTAGTATTTATTTGATTATTTAACCATCAATTAATAATTAATTAAATTAATATTTAATTAATTCATCTTAACCCTCTTCTCCTAGTAATTAAATAAATTATTCAATTTATTTGATTTAATTCACTTAACCAAATTCATACCATTAATTAAATAAATAAATCATATTTGTTTAATTAAATCTTCTCTCACATTTAAATAAATTAATATTTATTTAAATCCCCCAAAATCCCACCTCTCACATTTAAATAAATAAATCATTTATTTAAATCACCTTTATCCTCCACCCACTTGTATTTTCCTACAAAAGCAAGTTGCACAACTATTTTAAATAAATTATTTATTTAAAATCCTATTTATCCTCACCACTTGAAGCCTTTAATGGTTTCCCTTAAAGTATTCAAACTTGATGGCTTTAAAGTCTTCAAACTTGATGGCTTCCTTCTATAGTCTTCTTAAGACTTTAATGGTTTTCCTTAAAGTCTTCAAGCCTTTAATGGTTCCCCTCAAAGTCTTCAAGCATTTTAATGCTTTATCTTCCTTTTTTTTCATTTAAATAAATTAATATTTATTTGAATATTTATCCAAATACAACTTGCACACATTTATTGAAATAAATGAATTTTTATTTTAAATAAAATCCTATTTTCCCTCACCCACCAAATCCACTTGCAAAATCTAATCCCCTTCTAGATTCTTCTAACCCCTTCCTAATTAGCCTAATCCATCCCCTAATTATTGTCACATTCCTAAGAAAAATGGAGTCACTTCTCAAAGCCTAAAAGTCTTTGATAACCATTAAAGGCTTCCAACCTTCAACCACTAAATGTCTCAAAGTCTTGGATAACCTTTGAAAGCTTCCAACCTTCAACCACTTAATCCACAAAGTCTTCAAAACCCATTAGTGGTTAACCCAAACCCTCCTACATGGTTAAAACATTTGTTTTGACTCAACCTCTACCCAACCCAAGGGTCTCATCAAGCCTTTAATGCTTTGACCATGATTATCTCTTAATCATTTGCACAAAGGTTTATCCTTGCATTAACTCCTAATCCAGTGGGTAATCCTAATTTAGGCTTGACCCTTACCTTCTAGATAACCATGAGGTCTCCTCAGGCATTTAATGCCTCCAACCTCTTCTCTCAACCCAATCTTATGTTGACACTTGTCACCATTTCATTGGTGCAAATTGTGCACATGGATCCCCAACTTTCAAGCTTGACCCTTGATTAAACCTTTCAATCCTGGCCATCCATTGCTCCATTTTTCCTATAAATAGAGCCCATTCCTTCATAATCTAGATCCTGAAAACTTGTATGCATTTAGGCTATAGACATTTTTAGAGAGCATTTAGCATAGCATAACTAAAATCTTGTCTTTTTGGTAAAATCAATCATTTTAGCATCAATAGCATAGTATTTAGCTTTTCATTTCATATTTGAAGCTTAATATTAAATCTCAATCCTCCATAAGCACCCATAGTGCAAAAAGCTGCTGAGAGCTACACTCATTTGGGACTTGGAGAGGAGAGGAACAAGGGAGGAGCAACTATGAGCATCTTGATTAGCTATTTTATTCTATGTTTATATGCTTTCTATTTCATGCTTAATATCTCTCTTGATATGCCTGTTTAGGATAATCTTTTGTTGCTAACACTAATGTTTGTTTCTTGTGCTCTTGTGTGTGTTGCCATCAAACAGATTTTCTAATCCTTTTTGCAGAGCATCATTTGGTGAACCCGACGTGAATCCAACACCAAAAAGATCAACTTTTTTTTTTTTAAACCAATAACATGTTTGAATGTTGAAAATGTCACACAGGTTGCACTTTTGACACTGTTTTGGTGCGTTTGACATTATTTTGGTGCTATTCACCCTGTTTCAGTGCTTTTCCCTTCTTTGTCTTTCCCTTTCTTTTAGTGCGTTTGTGTTAAATAGTGCCTCTGTTTAAAGGTAGACTAGCGCTATTGTAACAAAACGTTGTACAAATCACCTTGTAACCAAAAAAAAAAATAAAAACCTAAAAAAAAAAATAAAAATTAGGCTTGTAGAAGCCCACCAAATAGGCGGATTTTACTAACTATTTTTCTCTTTTGTGCAGATTTAAATTAGATTAAAAAGTAGATTTATATTTTTTACTAACTTGTTTTTTGAAGTTGGTTTTAAAAATGAATTCACTTTTTATTTTGGTTTAAAATTAACTTCACATTTCAAATTTGGGCTTTTAAAAAAAGAATCACACATTTGTTTGGGGCTCTTAAAAAGAATTTCATTGTTCCAAGGTAAAAAGAACCACAAACTTACACAAAAACAACTTTTTTTTTTTTTTTTGCAAGTTAGGAAACAAACTTCGTTTTGGTGCTTAAAATCAACAAGGCAAATTTTATTTCTTACATCAAGATAAAACTCACAATCCACACTTCCATTTTTGGTGCAAATAAAATTCACAATCAACTTGTCTCATTTTTAAAGCAATTTTACTTCAGGCAAATGTGTTTTTCATTAAGTTGACCAGGATTTTCAAATTCTAGTTTACTCAAACAATTGCCTTTGAAAATTAAAAAGAACACCATGATTGTTGGAGCAACATCTCCAAATAGTTAGATCACATTGCAATGGTAGATTAAAAAGAACAAGTGTTTTTCGTGCTCAGCACACTTGTGCAAAGAGTTGGTCGAGTGGTCCTACTTCTAACACACACTATCCTCTCCCTTGGCTTTCGTGGTCCTAGGTGCAAGAGAAAAGTGTTAGTAACACTCAAAATTTTATCTTTTTAAGAGAGGCCTACCAAGAGACACATCACTCTTGGGAATGACCTTGAGCGGTAAATCCTTCGAGCCGCTATAGAAATCAGGTGTGAGTGAAAGCTGTAGCCTTGGGTATAGCTGTTCCTACAGTGTAACTGGCCGAAAGGACAAATGGGCCCCACCACCAGTTACAAGGCTCTTAAGTGAGTCACTGCAGAATGAACTTATGTCCAAAAACGTCGAACATGACTAAACACTTTTAAGTAGTAGCCCACCCGTTCTATTGATTGAGGATATTTGAGATATAATTTAGTGCAAGAGCATAGATGGTTTTGCTCCCAAGATACTCACCATGCATATTTCCTTGAGTAGAAACATAGCTTTTTGAAAAGTCACTTGTGGCTTGATAAAAGTGGTGACTCCCCCATCATAGGGATCATCTATTTGTTATGCTCGTGCAAGACTTAGTATATCACATCCTTACCTGCCACGACGGGATTCATAAGGTATATAGTACCAAAGTTGAAGAAATATCAAGATGTGGGCTAAATTTATCACAACTGGCCATTTGACCTTAGGGATAAAAAGTGTTTGAAGTGTGTTCGTTTTACAGACCTAGTGCAAATTGAGCCGACTTCAGGCTTTGGAAATACACCTTAAAATAAATCTAAAGGAAGGGTCAAAAACAAGTCCAAGGATTGGGTTGATCTAGACCCATACTCATTTGTGCCTTTGAGGCTACAATTTTGTGTTTGGGTGCTTGCTTTGTTTTCTTGTCAAAGAAAAATCAGAAAATCAATCCCAAAAACAAAGTATTCATCCAACATCTGTCAACACAACCAAAAATACCAAAAACAAAGTGCAAACAACACAGAGTCACAACTTTTATGACCATTCTTCACATCTTGCGAAAGAAGAAGTGTCATCAGAATATCAACTTGAAAAGGAGACCATTGAGCTCAAAGGCTTTGATCAAAAGGAGGAAATTCTTCTATATCAATTGACAAATCTTTGTCTCCCATAGAGTCTTTTTACATCGCATGCGTCTATACCTTCAAAGTAAAACAAATGAGTTTGATTCAAAATCATTGAACCGTAGAGCTTTTATGCAATATAGAGCTCTAAGTTATCACAAAAATCAAGGAAGAAAGATTAATCCCAACTTCTTCCCAAACATCTGTATCACCTACAACACAGCTCGAGAAGTGCCACTAACGCCTGAAAGGGAAGAGATAGAGTTTGTCCCATTTATAACCCAAAGTTTTTATTGAAGTTGAAAAACAAAAACATCCATCATCTCACTCATACATCATCACTTCATCATCAATCCATCCCAACTCTCAAAACATTAAGAGGTTCTTGTCCCAAGTTCTCTTTTAGATATTGCTTGAAATCAAACACATCACATCACTTTTTAGATTGTTTCTACATCTAGGATAAGCTCATCCTAAGAGACACATCTACGCAGGTTAAAACTAGTTCATGAGTGAATCTTCTCATTGCTAGGTAGTCAAAATCTGTAACACATCTCAGATTTCTCTACACCTTATCACATCCAAACTTATCAAACAAACAAGCAATTCAAAGAAGGAATTTCAGTTACATCTACCTTAAAGTGCTAGAGATCCCCATACAACACAAATCACCAACCATCAATCTTTCATTTCATCACCAACTCATCATCATCTTCAATCAACTTCAAACACAAACTTGCAAACAAAAATGGCTCAAACCCGATCACAGTCGAGACAATGAGAAATAGAAAGAGAAGAAGAAGAAGAGGAAAATCTCAATGAATTTCAAGAAGCACTTGGAGGAAATGCAGATGACGAAAACCCAAGTACTCCCACTCCTGCAACAATAGAAAGGGCTCAGCATAACCCTCTCTTTAACAGACTTTTTGATGAAATACTCAGGAGCAATGCGGATGCTCACTTCTTAAGACTTGCTCAAGAAGGAGCCAAACTCCCCTCAGACTTTGATCTTGCCCAATTAAGACAAGCATCAGAAAGACAAAGTCGCCATGAGGAGGAAGGGCGTAGAGATCCCATCAGATATAACATCCCTCGAGGTAACCCACCACCTCCTCCTCCAAATGAAATGGAGATGTTGCGGCAACAAGTTGAGAATCTCGCCCAACAACTTCATAGTGGTGTCAAGATTAACCAATTCTCACTCAATGACATCTGTCCCTATCCTTTTGATAGGAATCTTTATATGCCACCCTTTCCACGTGGGTTCGAAACACCCAAATTTGAAAAATATAGAGGAAAGGGGGATCCCCGTGATCATGTCCGAGAATTTCATTCCGCTTGTCTTGAAGTGGCATATGAAGACACCTACCTAATGCGCCTTTTTCCCCAAAGCTTGGGAGGAACAACCACATCATGGTTTTCCTGACTACCAGGTGGCATTAGAACATTTGAGGAAATCATCCAGAAGTTCCTAGCTCATTACTCTCAAAACATTGAATGCGATGTCACCATGGCTGATCTATGCAACACCAAACAAAAACTAGGTGAGCAATTCTCAGTATTCCTGCAACGATGGCGTCAAATGTCTAGCAGATGATCTCTTCAGTTACCTGAACGAGAACTAGTGGAAATATTCATTTCCAACTTAAACGAAGAAATGGAATTTCACCTGGATGTCAAAGACATAGACTCTTTTAATGATATGATCACCAAGGGTTTGAAGTGTGAAAGGGCACTTATCAAGAAGGGACTCATCAAAATCTTTAATGAACCAAAAGATGGTCCTCGCCCATGCTTCAACAGCGATAAACCAAACTTCTAGAATAAAAACAAGAATATCGTCAATGATGGGGTTGTGGATGCCAGGACTATCCAAAACACACAACCTGTGGTTTGGTTTGCAGGACAAAATCCTCCACCTCAAAACAACACAAATGTTCCTTCTAATCAAGGTCGCATCACATCTCATGATGAACCTAGACCTCGTCAGCAAAAACAGAAACGCACATACACTCCCTTAGGGGAACCCATTGAAACAGTGTTGCGACAACTCATTTCTCAAAATTTGGTCACTCTACCTAAGCTATCAAACTATGAGCCTCAGGTCAAACTAGCATGGTGGAGAGATACTGAACACTATGAATTCCATCAAGGAAGAGGACACAAGACAAGTAATTGTCACCGATTGAAAGATCTCATTCAGGATCTTATTGATCGAGGAGAAATTGAAATTGAAGGACATAACCCAAAAACAACCAATAATGATCATCTGATGTTCAAAAATCCACTTCCATCTCAAGATCAAAGGGATCCTTCTACTTCTAGACGAGGCACTGATACCACTGATTATATGCAGGTTGCGTATAATTACACTATAAATCATCTGTATGATGCCAATGAACAAGTTGCAACCATAACCTTCAAAAATCCCAACTCAAATTGCAATGTTGTTACGCGTCGCGGCAAAGTTACCATAAAGGCAGTGCCACAAGGCACCACCTCCATCCCAAAGCAGTACAATCTTGTGGAACAATTAGACAAAACCCCTACACTTATATCCATTTTAGAGCTTTTGCGTCTATCGCCATCTCATAAAACTATCTTGGATCAAGCACTCCAAGAAGCATCAGTCCCCGCAAATCTAAATACGGACCAATTTCAAGCCATGGTTGGAAGTCTAAAGTCATCACCTTGTCTCACTTTTTCTGAAAGTGACAACTCTTCCTTCCAACAACCACATAATGCCTCACTCCACATCGAAGGATTTATTAACCAGCATAGGATCAAGCGAGTCTTGATCGATAATGGAGCAGGCCTGAATATTTGCACATTGTAGTTGGTCACAGCATTGGGATATGCGGTCGAATCAGTGGATCCTCGTCAGAAGATCACAATCAAAGCTTATGACGATGCGGAGCGTTCATCCAAAGGAGCTGTGGTACTACCAATCCGAGTGGGCCCTGTGGTAAAGCACATCATTTGTCAGGTTCTGGACCTTCCTCTGCCATACAATCTATTGTTAGGAAGACCTTGGATACATGCCATGCAAGTCGTTCCATCTACCTACCATCAATGTATCAAGTTCCCACATAACGGTGTAGAGATCACAATTCTGGGTGATGCAAACCCCTTTGCATTTTGCCATAATATCAACCATCAACCAGAGATTACTGTTCCTAATAATAGAGAAGCCATTTCCTCCACATCATATATAAGTCCTGCCTCTCTTGCCCGTTCAAACACCATTATACCCAAGCAAGAAAAGCTTAAGATGAAGATAGCAGAGGAAGGTCCTGGGGAATACAACTTGAGTCAACTCTTTTGTGTGGGACAAATGCCCACTTCTCCTAGAACTCATGGTAAACCACAGCAGGTACTCCAGCAACCACTAAACATACCAGCATGTGCTTTGACACCTTTCGTTCTTGGAAAGAGTCAAGAGGAAGAAACACAAGATGAGGACTTGGCGGAATGGATCTATAAGGATCCCATCACCACTGACATACCACGAGTTACACTTCCTACAGACCAGTATGGCAAACGCCTCCTCATTATGCAAAGAATGGGGTATGATGGTCAGAGTGCTTTGGGATATTGCAAACAAGGACGACATGAACCTCTGCTGCCAGAATTCAAGCCCAAAGGAAATACAGGCCTCGGCTTTGAAAAAGAGATCTTTCCTAAACTCAAGTTCAAAGGAAAACCTAGCAAACCCTTTTGTCAGCCTATGGCCAAAAGGCCACCTTTCATAATCAAAGCAACATCAAGCACCATCACAACTGCCCCATCAAGGCTCAAAGTCCCAGTACAACCATCACCGAAGCCACTCATTCCACCAAATGAACCTGTAATCCCATCAGCAGCACCATCAGCAACAACAACTATATCAGAACCCACAGCAACATCTATGGCACCAACAGTTCTAGCAAAAACCACTGAGTCAATATTACCGATACTCCCTATACCAGATCCCTTGATCCCCATCAACCGCCCTGCAACACCGATCATTACAAAGGTACGTCAACCAATCACACCTGCAGTATTTAACTCAAAAGACATCCCAGTATGGTATAGCAATCGGATGCTGGAAAGTGATTCAGAGACCGACTCACATGAGTGGGAATTTGATTCGGTACAGCTTAACACTTTAGATGAGGAAGACACATCACCACCTCCACCACGCAAAGACATCCCTGTTTACGGAGAAGCACAGATAAAGACCACATGGGTTCCTGAACTGGAAACGTCTTCCACATACCCTACGTCTCATCCTACGCCTGATTCTGACAGGGAGAGTACCATCAACGACCTTCACCATAATGTCTTAACCCTCACTGATACATCTAACACACTTAACCTAATCGATGAAGTAATGCCCATTATCCACCTTGAACTCATCGAATGGAACCAACCAAATCCCCCATGTCTTGACCTCTTCCAAAATGATGAGGCTATCATTGACTTTTTGGAATTACGGGATAATCTACCAAGCGGGGATCACAAAGCTGGATTCGCCATTGAACTTAATAGCGCAGCATACTTCGGGGCGGATGCCAAACCTTTCAGCTGCAAAAATATAACAATGAAACATGGATCTTCCAGTGAAAACCACACTGTGGCACTGTTTGATCCCACAAAAGTAAAAAGAAAGAGCGTATCCAACGGTGAAAACCTCTTTGAGGCACCTGAGGATGAAGGGTTTGACATTCTCCCTGCTAATGCACAACAGGAACGATCAACGATTTTCATCGAGGAAACCAAAGAATACAATGTGGGGACTCCTAAAAATCCTCATATCATACATCTGGCATCTCTTCTCACTCCAGAGGAACAACCTAAATTTATAGAGTTCTTCCAGAAGCGTCAGATCAACTTTGCATGGTCATATGCAGACATGCCTGGGCTTGATCCTGATTTAGTCATGCATCACCTCACCGTAGCAGAAGGAGCCAAACCTATCAAGCAGAAGCTTCATAAGATGCATCCCCAGATTGCAATGCTAGTCAAAACAGAACTCAAGAAACTCCTGGATGTTGGTTTCATTAGACCAATTGATTATGTAGAATGGATCTCCAATATTGTGCCTGTCGGCAAACCAAAAGGGGGCATCCGCATTTGTACTGACTTCAGAGATCTAAATAAGGCCTGTCCTAAGGATGATTTCCCCCTACCAAATATTGACATCATAGTGGATCTAACAGCAGGACATGCCATGCTTTCACTCATGGATGGCTTTTTAGGATACAATCAAATAAAGATCGCACTAGAGGACCAACATAAGACAGCCTTCACATGTCCATGGGGCACATATTGCTAGAATGTAATGCCTTTCGGTCTAAAGAATGTAGGAGCAACCTATCAAAGAGAAATGACCACCATCTTTCATGACATGATGCATACCATGATGGAAGATTATGTTGATGACTTACTAGCAAAATCACTCACTAGAGAAGGGCATCTCCACATCTTAGATAAAATCTTTGATAGACTGGAACAATACCATGTTCGACTCAACCCAAAGAAATGTGTCTTTGGAGTAACCTCCGGGAAGCTTCTAGGATACATTGTCTCAAGCAAAGGTATTGAGGTCGACCCAGCAAAGGTAAGAGCAATCATGGACATGCCACCTCCAAAGAATATCAGTCAGCTAAGGACACTACAAGGATGGCTTCAATCCATCTGAAGATTCATTGCACAATTGGCTGATAAGTGTCACCCATTTACACATCTGCTACACAAGAACATCCGCTTTCAGTGGGATGCTCGATGCCAGCAAGCATTTCAGACACTTAAAGACTATCTCATGAATCCACCATTGCTGATGCCACCAGATCCAAGTAGACCATTGTTACTCTATATCTCGGCAACAAGTACAGCATTGGGTGTACTACTGGCACAACATAATGCAGAAGGAAAAGAATGTGCTATATACTACATCTCTCACACACTGGTTGGCTATGAACTCAATTACACACCTATTGAGCGAGCTTGCCTAGCAGTAATCTTAGCAGCCACTAAACTGAGGCACTATCTGTTAACACACAAGGTACAACTCATTGCAAAGATTGATCCACTCAAGTATTTACTTAACAAAGCAGCATTGACAGGCCGCTTGGCCAAATGGGTGATGATTCTAAGTGAATTTGACATTGAGTACATGGACCGTAAAGCTATCAAAGGTCAAGTTATTGCAGATCAGTTGGCCGATGCGCCACTCACAGGTGATCATCCTCTTATTTCCAATTTTCCAGATGAAGAGATATTCATGATCACAACAACACAACCATGGAAACTATATTTTGATGGGTCATACACTAGGCACGGCTCGGGGGCAGGCATTCTGTTTATCACACCTCAAGGTGATAGCATCCCGAAGTCTTACAGGCTCACATTTCCATGCACAAACAACATAGCAGAGTATGAGGCCTTGATCACAGGACTCAGGTTAGCCGTACAGTGGAAATTACAAGAACTACAAGTATATGGCGACTCCCAACTAGTCATTCGACAAGCAACAGATGAATATCAAACCAAGGATGATAAACTCATGCCATATAAGCAAATGGTGGACACTCTAAAGACATCATTTACTACTATCACTTTTGAGCAAATACCAAGAGATCAGAATCGAGCTGCTGACACCATGGCTACCATCGCATCTCTACTAGATCTTCCACAGAATTCAGCATGCTACGAGTTCTTGGTAGAACAACTTTGGATCCCCGCTTATGATATCCCCGAATCTGAAATGATATGTCGCCTTGTTGGTTCTAAATCCCCATGGTACGATGAGTTCTACACCTATCTCTGCGATCATACCCTTCCTCCCAACCAATCAAATAACCAACGAAAAACCTTCATTCGCCAAACTGCTTGATATACCATTATTGCCGAAACCCTATACCGAAGTAGTCTTGATGGTACTCTCCTTCGATGTCTGGAACAGGATGAGATAACAAAGGTTTTGGAAGAGGTACATGAAGGAATTTGCGGGACTCACTCAAGTGGTCCATCACTAGCTAAGAAGATCATGCGAGCTAGATACTATTGGCCATCTATGGAAAAGGATTCCTACTACTTTGTCAGGAAATGCAAGAAATGTCAAGTTCATGGTGACTTGATACATGCACCAGCACAGGAACTGCAACCAATCACAACACCATGGCCTTTTTGTCAATGGGGCCTCGACCTTGTGGGTAAGATTCATCCATCTTCATCCAATGGCCATAAATTCATTATTACCGCCACCGAATATTTCACAAAGTGGATCGAAGCTATTCCACTTACCCAAGTCACCGGCAAGCAGATCGCCTCATTCATCCTCAACTACATCATTTGCCGATATGGTGTACCCATGTCCATCGTCACAGATAACGGTCTTCCTTTCAAAAATCAGGATGTCCGTGAACTTTGTGAGAAATTTCATATCCAACACCGCTTTTCCACTCCCTATTACCCACAAGGCAATGGTCAGGCCGAAGCATCCAATAAAAACATATTAAGAATCCTAAAGAAGACAATCAATGATGTCGGTCATGATTGGCATGTTCAATTGAATCTAGTGCTATGGGCATATCGAACTAGCATTCGAACCCCTACAGGTGCAACTCCTTATTCATTGGTCTATGGTGCAGAAGCTATCTTGCCTATTGAGGTCGAGATACCATCATTACGGGTTTCCTTGCACAATCTCATCGATGATGAAGCCTACAGAGTATCCCGTCTTTAGGACTTAGAGTTACTTGATGAGAAACGACAAGCTGCATACAATCACCTCAAAGCCTATCAGCAGCGCATGAGCAGAAGCTACAATCACCGAGTTAGACCTCATACATTTGAGGTAGGTGATCTTGTTCTACGAGAGAATCCTCGCAACCAACCAAACAGAGAACATCAGGGCAAGTTTGAATCAAACTGGCTGGGCCCATATGTTGTCACTGCTGTATTTGGGTCCAGGGCATATCAGTTGGCTACATCAGAAGGAGAACCGCTTGCAGATCCAATTAACAGCATGCACCTCAAACGGTTTTATACCTAAGCTGTACAGAGCATCAGGCTCCCCTGCATACTAGAAAATACAAAAAACATTCAGAAAAATGTCCTGAAGAAAATCCAAAAACATTCAAAAAAAAAGTAAAGAAAAATCATGCATCCAAACGGTGAACAAACACTCCGGTGGCACCTTGGGTAAGTACGATGGTGAAAACCTAGAAAACAGGTGCCACTCGTAAAGGCTATGGCTCCATTGTCTTTCAGACTTGTTGCGATCACATCTACTTCATACATACATCCATCCATCCATCAACCATGGCTTTTTATTCCTCTGCAATTATGATAGTACTCCATACATCTTGCATCCCGCTTTTTCATAGTCATGTCTAAAACAGGGGGCAATGCCTTTAACCTATTGATGGAAGTGGATTCTACATTGTCTTATGATTCATTCAGTTCTTCATTCAAGCAATCATCAAAATACCAAAAACATTGGAACATGTCTCAACAAAATCCAAAAACATTCAAAAATGTCTCAACAAAATACCAAAAACATTCAAAAATGTCTCACAAAATACCAAAAACATTCAAAAACAATACAAAATCCAAAAATATCAGAAAACATCAAGAATCACACAAAAACATGGCAACACCTTGTACATACTCATCCATGCAGATACCAAAACAAACATTGCGACAAACTACTCACACAATGACCATTTACCAATCAACCACACAATCCACACCAACAAATCAGAAACTGTCTTTAAAAACAAGGATGCATCCTTCCTTACCAAAACAAAGACAAAAGTGACGTTTTCTTTGACAAGAAAATTATGTTAAGCTATCAAATACTTGGTTGATTCGTGAGTAATTCATTTGTTTATCTATATCGGGATCTTTCAGCATTGTTTTGTATCGTTTGTGCATTATTTCCGATGAAGTTCTGGGGCATGTACTAATGGTGTCTACGTGGGAAGTTCACTAAGCTACGTAATCTTATGCCAAATACAGTCATAGATCATTACGGCTTGCTGACTACAGCGTATACCTCGACCATATGAGCATGAACCATTACCAAGGATCCATATTCTTTATTCTTTATGTATATACTGTTTGTTTACAGGTACAATGCTCATTCTTTGGTTCCTCCTCATCCAATTTGGATAAAGGTTTTTATTTCTTAGTACGGTATGCACTTGTCTCAGAATATGATCAGCCTAAGATCAAGGAGGACGATCCAAGTCATGCATAAACAGAGATAATCCTTGTCTGTTCCGCAAGCAATACTCTGGTCGACTTGATCCCTTATATCAAGTCGTTTGTATTAACTTGCTATATAAAATCCATGTAAGGAATACTCAGGTCATCTTGAATCATTATGTCAAGATGCTTGTATTCTCTTCCAACATTTTGAAAGCTCAATGATGAAAATAGAGCACTATGGATCGTCATTCCATCTCATCTGTATATACTGCATTCCGTTGCATTCCAACCATCCATACATTCATAATAGCTGCATATCATGCATACATAGTCATAATAATGCATACTCTATTTTCCTCTTCTTCCATAGGAATGAGTCATAGGTCCTCCATTTCTTCTAACATCGAACCCCCCCAACCCTCCCCATCTCAACAATCAGCATCACATACCCTACATTGTGTCCCAATCAACCTAATCAAGCCACGTTCATCACCATCCATCTCTAAATAGGAGGGATTGTGTTTCCTATCCTAAGTCATCCAATAACTCAAGCCAGTTACTCTGTCTACACAGATACATCGACTCACACACACCTAGACTATCAACAGATACTCTGATCACATATCTTCAGGTCTCAATAGGTAATCGATTATGGTAATCCTAGACTACATCAGGCATTTATCATAATGACCTAGTCTCAACGGGGCTGCCATGATTCCCCACAACCATCCATCACACGCACATACTATCAATTGATCAACCAATCAAACACAATCCAACAGACAATTACATCAATTGTCTACGTCTCAATGAGTATTTTGCTTCATATACCTTGACTTCATTGGGCAATTACATCAATTTTCTAAGTCACATCAGGTCACTTTGATTCACTTACTCAGACTTTATCATGTCCAAGCGACCAACTGACATCAACTGTCACGCTTTGACTTGACCGGGGCAATTAAACCGATTGCACCAGATTGTCCAAACAATTTTGATCAATTGTATAGCATCAATCCAAACCCCACACTACATCTACTATGTATCTCTTGCATGACCTCAGGGTACTCGCTGGCTTGTTGTTTCTTCATATTCACTGCATTTTCTCCCATTCTTTCATCATTAGTTCTAATTTCTTCTATTCTACCTCCCCTCCACTTTGCATTCTTTTTTGAGAGATCGCCCGATTTTTCAAAATAAAATTCGGCCCATCTCTCGAGGGGGCATACCACCCATTAAATTTACATTTTATGGGGCATTTCTTCACACCTATTTTTCTTTCTTTGAAACGACGCGATAAACTGTACCATCTCAAAGAGGGGCAAATGTAGTCACATAAATCTATCCACTTAATTAAATGAATACTTAGTATTTATTTGATTATTTAACCATCAATTAATAATTAATATTTAATTAATTCATCTTAACCCTCTTCTCCTATTAATTAAATAAATTATTCAATTTATTTGATTTAATTCACTTAACCAAATTCATACCATTAATTAAATAAATAAATCATATCTGTATAATTAAATCTTCTCTCACATTTAAATAAATTAATATTTATTTAAATCCCCCAAAATCCCACCTCTCACATTTAAATAAATTAATATTTATTTAAATCCCCCAAAATCCCACCTCTCACATTTAAATAAATAAATCATTTATTTAAATCACCTTTATCCTCCACCCACTTGTATTTTCCTACAAAAGCAAGTTGCACAACTATTTTAAATAAATTATTTATTTAAAATCCTATTTATCCTCACCCTCTTGAAGCCTTTAATGGTTTCCCTTAAAGTATTCAAACTTGATGGCTTTAAAGTCTTCAAACTTGATGGCTTCCTTCTATAGTCTTCTTAAGACTTTGATGGTTTTCCTTAAAGTCTTCAAGCCTTTAATGGTTCCCCTCAAAGTCTTCAAGCATTTTAATGCTTTATCTTCCTTTTTTTTCATTTAAATAAATTAATATTTATTTGAATATTTATCCAAATACAACTTGCACACATTTATTGAAATAAATGAATTTTTATTTTAAATAAAATCCTATTTTCCCTCACCCACCAAATCCACTTGCAAAATCTAATCCCCTTCTAGATTCTTCTAACCCCTTCCTAATTAGCCTAATCCATCCCCTAATTATTGTCACATTCCTAAGAAAAATGGAGTCACTTCT
The DNA here is from genome assembly GCF_030272615.1 of Cryptomeria japonica. Lineage (NCBI taxonomy): Eukaryota > Viridiplantae > Streptophyta > Pinopsida > Cupressales > Cupressaceae > Cryptomeria > Cryptomeria japonica. Next base: position 53,708,098 of record NC_081415.1, on the reverse strand, counting down.
CAAAGCCTAAAAGTCTTTGATAACCATTAAAGGCTTCCAACCTTCAACCACTAAATGTCTCAAAGTCTTGGATAACCTTTGAAAGCTTCCAACCTTCAACCACTTAATCCACAAAGTCTTCAAAACCCATTAATGGTTAACCCAAACCCTCCTACATGGTTAAAACATTTGTTTTGACTCAACCTCTACCCAACCCAAGGGTCTCATCAAGCCTTTAATGCTTTGACCATGATTATCTCTTAATCATTTGCACAAAGGTTTATCCTTGCATTAACTCCTAATCCAGTGGGTAATCCTAATTTAGGCTTGACCCTTACCTTCTAGATAACCATGAGGTCTCCTCAGACATTTAATGCCTCCAACCTCTTCTCTCAACCCAATCTTATGTTGACACTTGTCACCATTTCATTGGTGCAAATTGTGCACATGGATCCCCAACTTTCAAGCTTGACCCTTGATTAAACCTTTCAATCCTGGCCATCCATTGCTCCATTTTTCCTATAAATAGAGCCCATTCCTTCATAATCCAGATCCTAAAAACTTGTATGCATTTAGGCTATAGACATTTTTAGAGAGCATTTAGCATAGCATAACTAAAATCTTGTCTTTTTGGTAAAATCAATCATTTTAGCATCAATAGCATAATATTTAGCTTTTCATTTCATATTTGAAGCTTAATATTAAATCTCAATCCTCCATAAGCATCCATAGTGCAAAAAGTTGCTGAGAGCTACACTCATTTGGGACTTGGAGAGGAGAGGAACAAGGGAGGAGCAACTATGAGCATCTTGATTAGCTATTTTATTCTATGTTTATATGCTTTCTATTTCATGCTTAATATCTCTCTTGATATGCCTGTTTAGGATAATCTTTTGTTGCTAACACTAATGTTTATTTCTTGTGCTCTTGTGTGTGTTGCCATCAAACAGATTTTCTAATCCTTTTTGCAGAGCATCAGTCCCTCATCAAGGTCTATCACCTTTGAGTCTCATTTGGTCTTACTTAGAGTCAAGGTCAAATTACCTCATCAAGAGAAACTATCCTCCCTTTGGAATTCACACCTACTCTACTACATACATACTTGGTCTTACACTTTGGACATTGCAAGTACACCTCAGATTCATTTGCATTCCATCCAACTCTTGGTCTTCCATACTTTTTCCATTTTCATCTAGTCTAACACATCTTGGTCAATACCTAGTTCATGGTTGAAACCCATCTTCAAAAATCTAGGAGAGAAACTAAAGAGGCTCAAGAGTCCGCAAACATGAGTGTCTATGAGTATGACAATGATGTCTTTTTCAATACTGATCATAACACATTACCTGACATGGATGCCTATAGAAACATTCCAAATGTTGAGAACATGGACACTACAAACAACAATGATACACACAATGACAATATGGACAACTTTTTCGTACATTCAGCAGATGTGGAAGAATCCATTATGGATCCCTGCTTCAATCGATTGACTGAGGAAATAATGAAGAGAGATAGACAATACTTCTTACAAATGATGGCATAAAGTGGAGCCAAGATACCTCATGATTTTGACATGTCTCAAATAATGGAAAATCGACCTTCGCAACAAACTCACTCCAACATGGATCAAAGGAGACCTAATAGTGGAGGCAATAGAGGATCATATATGGTACCTGAATCACCATCATCTTTGTTTCAAAAACCAGAGGTCCCACATACACATGGTCACGCATATGTTACTCACCTTCGCAGACCATTATGGAAGTCTTATGTAGAAAGATATGCTCAATCACATACCAATGCTAAGGATCAACCACCAAAACAATTGGATATTCAAAGGCATGCTCAAAATTTGGACACAAGGAAACCCCATGTCAAATTTGGGGGTAACACATTAGAACATGACATGCCTGTAGAGTATGGTATACATGGACAAAATAGATATGGCATTCCTCAACATGAATCTATACCAAGGGGTCCATATATGCAGCATCACTATAGACCTCCTCCATATGAACATGTGTATGATCAATATCATCCATATATGCAACATGCTCCTCCTCCAATTGGTGCCTCAAGCATGGGGTGTGGTCCAAGAAGTCGATCTCCACCTAAGAGCAATTTGGAGCAACAAATCAGGGACTTACAAAAGAAAATGGAGGACATAAATACACCAAAGCCAACATACACAATGAGAGACATATGTCCTTATCCATTTGACAAGAGCATTCCAATGCCTCCATTTCCTACACACTTTGTGACACCTAAGTTTGATAAGTACAGAGGAAAAGGGGATCCTAAGGCACACATAAGACAATTTTTCATAGCTTGCATTGAGATAGCAACAGAAGAGACATATTTGATGAGATTATTCCCACAAAGCCTAGGCGATCAAGCTATGGAATGGTTCTCCCAACTTCCACCTGGCATTAAGTCATGGGGTGACCTAGCAGAGGCATTTATCCAACATTTCTCCTACAACATAGAGACAGACATATCTGTCACTACTTTGTGCAACACCAAGCAAAAAGAGGGAGAGTCTTTTTCATCATTTTTACAAAGATGGAGGAATCTAGCTAGCAGATGCTCTTGTGAAATTCCACAAAAACAAATGGTAGAGATGTTCACCCAAAATGTTAACAAAGACATTGGATATGATCTAAGGAAAGCTTGTTTATCCACCTTCAAGGACGTCATTGAAAAAGGCTTAGCAACAGATAAGGCCCTAATTGAACAAGGAGTCATTAAGATATTCAAGGAAAACAAAGATGACTTTAAAGGAAAGGACAAGCCAAGATTTTGGAATAAAAACAAGAACACATTCAATGATGGTGTTGTTGATGCCAACACAATGCAACCCAAATTCATTTTTTTTGGATCAAGCTCTACAAACAATCAAGTGAATACTCAAACAACTTCTAGATCACGAAGGAAGTACACTCCATTGGGAGAACCACTTGAATCAGTTTTCAAGAAGCTTGTGGCAAACAAGGTAATCACTATTCTAGATTTTCCTCCATATGAACCAAAGGTTAAACCAAATTGGTGGAATGATGATAAGTATTGTGAATTTCATAAGAGCAAGGGTCATAAGATAGGAAATTGTCATCGACTGAAGAACATCATACAAGATGTCATTGATAGAGGTGACATTGAGATTGAGGGACACTCATCCAATCAAGAACATGAGATGTTTAAGGAACCATTCCCAAAACATGACAAGGGAAAAGCTAAAGCCACAGATGACCAAACCAACTATACCAAAGCAACCTATAACTATGATTCAACTATCAATCACATTTCGATGGACAATTACGTCTCTACCATTATCACCAAGGACAAAAACCCTGAGAATTCTACCCGGAGACCCAAGATTGTCCTAAAAGGTATTGGATCTTCTTCTGAAGCAACCTCTGAATGTAATGTTACAACCTAGTGAGGTAAATTCACTTTGCAAGGTGCTCTAGCCAAAAACACTATTTCTTCATTAACCAAGCCTGAGTACGACCTTGTAGAACAGTTAGGGAAGACACCCGCGCTCATCTCCATCCTTGAGCTCTTACGCATATCCCCCGCACATAAGGCCATTCTTGAAAAAATCTTGAGAGACACTGCCATTCCTACTGATCTGAACGTGGACCAGTTTCAAGCCATGGTGGGGCACCTTTCCGTTCCACATTCCCTTACATTTACAGAAGCTGATGACGCCTCCATAAGTCAGCCACATAATGCACCACTACACATTTAAACCTTCATACACAAACATCGAATAAAATGAGTCCTGATAGATGGAGGAGCTGGTCTAAACATTTGTACATTGAGCACAATTAAACAATTGGGATATTCTGATAAAGCTATGAATTCTACAAACAAAATCACCATCAAGGCATATGATGATGAAGAGTGTTCATCCAAGGGCATAGTTACCTTACCTCTCAGAGTTGGGCCAGTTACGAAGGATGTGGTTTGTCAAGTCCTAGATCTAGATCTCACTTACAACATATTGCTAGGACGTCCTTGGCTTCATGAAATGAGGGCAGTCTCATCTATATATCACCAATGCATTAAGTTTCCTCACAATGGGGTGGAGGTAACAGTTAACAGTGATCCTAATCCATTCATATACTGCAATAACCTGAGATCAAAAACTGAGACTATCATTTCCAGTAATCGCGAAGCTATTCCTTCTTTGACATACATTGATCCTGAGTCATTAAAACCTTCGACATCAAAACAAGGTGAGCTTAAAGGCAAATTTCAGGACAAGGGCATGGGGGAATACACTTTAAATCAGACCATGTACTTACAACAAGTCATGAGTTCACCAAAAGAATATGGAAGACCACATCCTAACAAGCAAGTATCCATCATTGTACTCAAATGGGACCCTACTACCTTTCAAAGATGGGGCGAACTGGAAGAGGAAGACTTATACAAAATTCTTTACAAAGACATTGAAGGTGATACACAAGGTCACATCAGTCTACCATGTGAGAAATATGGCAAAGGTTTCAAGATCCTATAAAAATTCGGGTATGATGGAAAAAGCCCTCTTGGGTTATGAAAGGAAGGCATCATTGAACCTTTACAACCTAAATTGAATTTCAAAAAGGAATGCTCGAAGGGACTTGGTTTCTTGACTTCCAAGGTCCACACTCAAAGGACAGAAGAAGCCTTACAAATCAAAGTTGCCAAAATTCAACAAGAGGATCGCTATTCCACAGACTCCAACGAATGGGAATGTGGTTCAGACAAATCTTCTAGTGACTACGAGCTCACCGAGACATTCAGAGAGCCAGATGAACCCACAGAAGAGGAGGAATTTTATAAAAGATTCAAAGTTGGTCAAGAAACAACCCATGAGGATTCCACACAGTCCTTGTCTCTAGGTCCTAGGTTGAAATCACATAGGATGAGAACACCTATTCCTGAATGCGCTACTAGTGATGATAATTTGGATTCGTTCATGATCTTGACTGATGAGGAGAGTGCCATTGATGACCTCGATAATTACCTTGACATACCTGAATATAACTGCATCTTCACTCTTCGCCCAGCTAACTTTGAAGACATTAAAGGCCTTCCCCTTGCTCACCACCAACTCATTGACTGGGATCATGAAGGACCTGCACAGTTTGACACATTCCAAAATGATGAAGCTTTTATTGACTATCTTGGCATACGAGAAGATCTCCCCCCAGGGACCATAAAGTGGGATATACTATAGAACTCAATAGTGTGGCATATTTTGGTGAGGGCATCGGACCTTCCAGTCGCAAAAATGTGAAAATAAGAACAAACCAAGGGTCTTATGGTGAAAACCACATTGTGGTGCTGTCTAACCCCAAAAAAGTAAAAAGAAAGGACATATTTGAGGGTGAAAACCTCTTTGAGGCACACGAAGATGGAAGACTCGACATTCTCCCAGCATCATATGAGGAAAAGTCATCCATGTTGGTAGAGGAGACTATCAAAACAAGCATTGGTACAGAAGAGGTTCCACACAACATATTCCTGGCTCAATCATTGACGGAGTCAAAAAGGTCAAAATTCATAAGTTTCTTCAAAGAAAGACAAATCAACTTTGCCTGGTCATACGCTGATATTCCTGGATTGGATCCGGATTTGGTAATGCATCATTTGACAGTTAAACTGGGGGCAAAACCAGTGAAATAGAAATTAAGAAAGATGCATCCACAAGTTGCATTATTGGTCAAAGTAGAGCTTGAGAAATTATTGGACGTCGGATTCATATGCCCAATTGATTATCCTGAATGGATCTCCAACTTAGTGCCTGTCAGTAAACCAGATCACAACATCAGAATATGTATAGATTTTAGAGACATCAACAAAGCTTGTCCTAAGGATGACTTCCCATTACCAAATATTGACTTGATTGTCGATCTCACAGCAGGTCATGAAATGTTATCATTGATGGATGGATTCTCTGGTTATAATCAAATAAAGATCGCATATGAGGATCAACATAAAACATCATTCACTTGTCCTTGGGGAACCTTCTGTTGGAATGTCATGCCCTTCGGGCTAAAAAATGCAGGTGCTACATATCAAAGAGCCATGAATACTATCTTTCATGATCTCATGCACGCAATTGTGGAAGATTATGTCGATGACCTCTTGGGCAAATCAATAGATAGAAATACACATTTGGACATACTTTTAGTCATCTTTGATCGGTTGGAAAAATACAAAGTAAGATTAAACCCCAAGAAATGTGTCTTTGGAGTAACCTCCGGGAAGCTCCTAGGATTCATTGTATCCAAAAGAGGAATCAAAGTTGATCCAGCAAAAGTCAAGGTCATCCTAGAGATGAAACCACCAAGAAATATTAGTCAACTTCGGTCTTTACAAGGGAGACTCCAGTCCATACGAAGATTCATAGCGCAACTTGCAGATAAGTGTAATCCTTTTCAGCACCTGCTACATAAAAACATCAAATTCAAATGGGATGATAACTGTCAACAGGCTTTCCAGACACTCAAAGATTATCTTTTGAATCCGCCAGTTCTGATGCCACCAGTTCTAGATCAGCCTCTGTTACTATACATATCAGCTACTTCAACAACACTGGGGGCACTCTTAGCACAACAAATTGCTGAGGGAAAGGAAAAAGCAGTATATTATATCAGTCGCATATTGGTGGGATATGAGCTAAACTACACACCAATTGAGCATGCATGTCTCACTGTGGTCTTTGCTTCACAGAAATTATGACATTACATGCTCACTCATAAGACTAAGTTGGTTGCAAGAATCGATCCATTGAAATACCTTCTCAATAAAGCAACACTTACTGGGCGACTAGCCAAATGGGTGATGATCCTGAGTGAATTCGACATCAAGTATGTGGACAGAAAAACAATAAAAGGACAAGCCATCATAGATCAATTAGCAGATTCTCCCATGATAGATGATGTTCCTCTAAGTTTAGAATTTCTAGATGAATCCATTTTAACAATGTCACATGCAAAGCCATGGTAACTGTACTTCGACGGCTCATACACACAGCATGGGTGGAGCTAGCATCCTCTTTTTAACTCCTCAAGGGGATTCTATACCAAAGTCATACCGCTTATCATTTCCTTGCACTAACAATATAGCAGAATATGAGGCATTAACAACTGGATTACGGATTGCAGTTCAGTGGAAGATCCAGGAACTTTGTGTTTTTGGGGACTCTCAACTTGTAATCCATCAAGCAATTGATGATTACCAAACAAAAGATGAAAAATTAATGCCTTACAAACAAATGGTGGATGACCTAAAACAACACTTCACAAAGATAGACTTTGAGCAGATACCAAGAGAGCAGAATTGAGCCGCAGATGCCATGGCTACAATTGCTTCACTGATCGATCTACCTCCAAATGAGACCCGCTATGAGTTCTTGGTGGATAACCTTTTGGTTCCTTCATATGAAATCATTCCTACTAAGATGATATGTGTTGTCGGTCCCGAGTCCCAGTTATATGGTTCCATTTTCACATACCTTCGTGACAATACCCTACCTCCTGATCTATCAAATAACCAACGTCGCACTTTCATTCGCCAATCCTCTTGATATGTCATTTTAGCTGATATCCTATACTGGTGAGGTCTAGATGGCACTCTTCTTAGATGTTTAGAAAGTGACGAAGCTCAGATTGCATTACATGAAGTACATGAAGGGATATGTGGTCCACATGCTAGTGGTCCTACCTTAGCCAAGAAACTCATTAGGACTGGATATTACTGGCCCAATATGGAAAAGGACTCATATCAGTTTGTCAAGAAATGTAAGAAATGTCAAATTCATGGAGACCTCATACATGCGCCAGCGCAAGAACTTCAACCAATTGCATCTTCTTGGCCCTTTTATCAATGGGGACTCAATCTCATAGGCAGGATTCACCCTCCTTCTTCCAATGGTCATAAATTCATTATCACTGCCATAGAATATTTCACAAAATGGATTGAAGTCATTCCTCTTACACAAGTCACGAGAAAATAGATTGCTACGTTCATCCTCAACTATATCATTTGCCGATACGGTATTCCTGTTTCCATTATCACTAATAACAGGCGTCCCTTCAAAAATTAGGATGTTCGTGAACTCTGTGACCACTTCCATATTTCCCATCGTTTCTCCACACCATATTACCCCCAAAGTAATGGTCAAGATGAGGTGTCTAATAAGACAATCCTTAAGATCCTAAAAAAGACAGTCGACGACGCTGGCCGTAATTGGCATATCCAACTTAATCTTGCACTTTGGGCATACCGCACAAGTGTTCACACACCTACAGGAGCTACGCCCTATTCACTTGTCTACGGTGCTGGAGCCATCTTGCCTATTGAGGTCGAGCTACCCTCTTTACGAGTCTCTTTGCAAAACATTATCAGTGATGAAGACTATAGGGTCTCTCGCTTACAAGAACTTGAACTACTGGATGAACGAAGACAAACTGCTTTTAATCATCTCAAGGATTACCAACAATGAATGAGTCACAACTACAATCACAAGGTCAAGCCTCGCACATTTGAGGTAGGTGATTTAGTTCTTAGAGAAACAAAAATCAGCAAGACAGAGAGAAGAAGGGCAAGTTTGAACCAAACTGGCTTGGTCCTTACATCATCACAGCAGCATATGGATCTGGTGCATATCAACTCTCAACCACAAAAGGTGAACCTTTGGAGGATCCTAACAATAGCATGCACATTTGTAGGTTTTACACATAGCTCTTCAGAGTATCCTAATTCAAAAATACAAAAAAAATTCAAAAATTTCAAAAATACAAAAAAATTAAAATTATAAAACAAAAAAATCATTACTTGGTGAAAACCTGGCAAACAGACACCTTGTGACACAAAAAAAAATTGAAAAAAAAAAAAAAAAAAAAGAGAAATAATTTCGTCCAACGGTGAAAACCACTTCGGTGGCACCCTAGGCAAGTACCACAGTGAAAATTGGGTCACCAGCGCCATGCGTAGAGACATTGCTCCTCCCTCCTTCAGGATTCACTTTCATCCTTTCACTTTGCACACACTCACGACCAATTCATCCATAATAAACTTACACATTCTCCTCATGGCTTGTTATTGATCTACCCAAGATTGGTTCGCCATTCATAATAAACCTCCCTTTCCATCCATAATAAATCAGATCCTAGCTATGGCTAAGGTAAATCCTACGTCTAGTGATGGGTGTGGAACTGAGAACATCACATGTTTCGAGGAGTATAGTTTCTTCTAGCTTTCTTTAGTCTATCCGCGCACAATCCACAATAAAGCAGCATTTGCATCGCAGAGCCGCAATAAAGTTCTTTTTTCTTCGCAATAAAGTATCAGTTTCATGGATTCAGTCAGTTTCAGATGAGACATAGCAGCAAAAATGGGCTTCAACAAATCAAATTTTTCAACAGACTAAGACAATATTATGGTTCAGTGCTATCTATCCTTTCTGTGAAAGTAAACATTGTGACCACAATCAAATAAGACTTATACAAGTGACAAGAGACACTAAATTTGAGGACTACAGTGAATGTTGGTGTCGAGTCTTGGTTTTCTTTTGATTTTATCTTTTGGTGACATGTCTTTTAGCTTTTCCAGGATGTCTCTGACTAGAGATTCTATCTCCAGGATGTTTTTGACTAGAAAGGCGAGGATGGGGTATCGTCACCTATTTGTATTTGTTGTCTGTGGATTGTCTCTTAGTAATGCTATGACTTGTCCAAGGATATGAGGACACTATGAGTCTAGTGTGAACTAGGGCATTCCTTGTTTGTGACTATCTTATCTCCATGTAAACGGGTACAATGACTTTCTGGGTCAAACATATGCCTCGATTGTCATAACCTACTTGCCATAATAAAGCTCAATGATGATAACGCACAAGAAGCTCTTTCACTTTCATATCTTCTTTCTTCCATCCCCCTTTCTTGATTGACTTCCATCATCCTTCTCGAGTCCACATAGCCTGCTATCACATGACTAAGTATAATGACACACCAAAAACATTTGCATTTCATGTAGTTGCACCTGCATTACCACATATAGGCATTTCATACATACATATAGATATCACAACTGCATCACATCTTGCACACAACACCTATTAGCACAATTTACATTTGCATTATCATATTCATCTGCATTACATACATTCACATTTGCATCATGCATACACATATAAAACATAAAAGAACAAAAATATGGCATTTCATCATGTACATATTTGCATCCATATCATAAGCATCACATAGAAACATACATCATAGAAATACATAGAAGCATCACATAGGTACATATGCATATAGCTACCGCAAAGAAGAATCATCTCATATATATAAATCAAAAGTGTCATGATACAATGATGTCAAAATCATATGGCTACAATCACCCGCAGGTGTCTACATCATCATACAAAAAAAAGATACAATACTGATACATAGGGAGCCCTCTATGACTATGATGAACTCCTTCCCTCGGAGCCACCTGGCCTCGATGGAATCTGAGCCCCTGAAGGACCCGCCCTAGGATCATCCCTCTTGTCCCCTCTATCTAGTGGTGGTGGAGGACCCATAACCCCACCACTATACGCCTATCTCCTCCGACTCCCTCCTGTAGCTGTCGTTGTCCACGATGGTCTATGGAAGCTCCTCACCCGCTGATCAACTGGCACTGCACCATAATAGAGATCCCGCTAGTAGCCAATCTCCTCCCCTACCCGCAGGACGTAGGCATATCCAGCCCCTGTGTCCTCTTCCGCCTACCTCCCAGCCCTCAGTGTTGTCTCAGTCTTTGTGTAGCACTGAATGGCCTGGTCCCGCTCCTACTTAGTATCTCTAAGCCGCCTCCTGAGTCTATCACTCTCCCTCTCTAGGTCTTGGATCTCATCTGCCTATCCTTGGTAGATCTCCCTCAGCTCAGTCAGCTCATCCTCCTCTTCCTTAGCTCCCTATGGCTCTACCTGTGGCTCCCCTTATACGGGTGCCTGCTCCTGTGCCTATGCCTGTATTGGTGGTGGTACCTGTACCTATCCCTATACCTATCCCGATACCTGTTCCTATCCCTGCACCTATCTGAGACCCTGTGCTGCTGGCACCTATAGCGGTAATCCACCGCAACCCCTCACCACCTGAGCCCGCTTATCCTCTCCACCCTCCCTCCACAGTGCCACCCTCCTCTCTCCAACTACCCCCCTCCTCCTCCATTGGCCTCTACCCCCATCATCTCCATCATCATCATCATCATCCCCACCACCATTTCCATCTAGTAGCTCTCCTGGATCCGTTAGGCATGGGAATGGATGTTTGGCCCAGTATGCTGTGTACTCGGCATCCATGCCGGCATCTTCAATCTCTGGCCATATGTCCCAAGGTAGGGGCATCATCTCTACTAGCTGTGTCACAGCTTGATCATATGATAGTAAGGGCCCAAACTGCGCCTGATCCCTAATAGTCCGTGCATACATGCCTGAACCCTATGACATCTGCCGGATCCTACCAAACTACCTGCCCACCCTATCCACTAGCTGCCTCTCTAGTACATAAGGCGTCCGCCCAATCATATACCTGCTTCAGAAGGTGTAGGGTAGCTCTACCTCATCATCCTCCCATTGCTCACATCCCAGGTATGGCCTCCATATAACCATATCAATGTCATCAATAACCCACCGCCAGTGCTCTAACCTGCCAATCCATGGCTGTGAAGTGATCATGTCGTACAAATGCATGAAACTGCGTCTGTGACCTCTGCCCCTGAAGTGTATTAGTCTCATCACCAGTAGATGCTCATAGGCCCACACCTGTAACAATATGACCCCGCAGCCCAATCCCACTGACCCATGGTACACAATTTGATGCAACTCATAATATAGGTGCACCAGCACACACAGACCCTAGGCATATCTGGTGTGCTATGTCACCAATGTCTTCAATGCACCTCCCCAGCCCACAGCTAAACCTCGTGTCGCTCTATCCGGACACAAGAACCCACTGATCGCTCCTCCTATCACTGTTGGTAGTGCCAATCCTTTCTGTGTCATGGTATCCCATGCCACATGCCCTGCCCTCATCTCCAGTCCTAGGTCCCGGAACACTTGTCTCAGGGCCTCCCTGTCTCCATCTCGATCATAGGGAATCAGCTCCCCATCGATCGTTATCCTTAAAATCCTGTATACATCCTCGAGGGTGACTGTCATCTCCCCCATCAATAAATGAAAGGTGCAAGTCTCGGAGTGCCACCTCTCCGCCAGTGCAGTCAGCAGTCCCATGTTCGCCCAAAACTCAGGCACATAAAGAATATGTCTTAGACCCATAGCCTCAATAGCCGCTCGGTCCTCAAAGGTCAACTCAGGTCACAATCTCTGCATCGATGGGAGTCTCTCCCATGACTCTAACATAGGCAAATACTCCTACAGTCAGGAAAATCAATCATGTCAGTCATAGTGGCATTCACTATTCATCACAAAATGCTACTTTTTATCTAAGTGCATATGGTATTCTATCCTAGTGACACTCCATGTTCATCACAAAGTGTTGCTTCTATCCTAGTGGTACTCCCTGTTCATCACAAAGTACTACATGTTTGGCACTCCCTGTTCATCACAAAGTGCTGCTCACATTTGCACTCCCTGTTTATCACAAAGTGCTACTCACATTTGCACTCCTTGTTCATCACAAAGTGCTGCTCATATTTTAGTACTCTCTATTCATCACAAAGTACTATATCTTGGTACTCACTATTTATCACAAAGTGCCTTGATCTATCCTATCCTAGGGCCTCTGCTTGAGTGAATCCTCTTGAGTAGTTTCTTAATTGGCAACGTATGTTCTATCACAGAATTGTCAATCCTAGCCCTATTTGCTATCCTAGTTTTCCCTAGAGGACCTGCTTGAGTTTATCCTCTTAGTAGCTTATCCAATCGACAGCGTATGTTCATCACAGAACTGCCGATTTGACCTAGAAGACACAAATTCACATTTTTGGACACAAACGCGCTTTCCTGACATAAACGTGCTTGAAGACTGCATAAACGTGCCTGTTTTACACAGATGCGCCTGAAGTACACAGACGTGCCTATGCTCTGCATAGATGCGCCTGGGTGACACAAACGTGCCTTCTTGGCATAGACGCGCCTACATAGTACAGACGTGGCCGCATTTTGCACAGATGTGTTTTTCGACATAGACGCGCCTAGCACAAACACAGATGCGCCTAGCGAGCACAGACGTGCCTGGCACCAACGCAGACGTGCCTGGACATTTTTGACATTTTTTGGACCCTAACCTAGACCGCATTTATTATCCTATCTACCATGCATTAATGACAACAATAAATGCATCAAAGTACAAGGAGGTTTTGTGGTACTTACTGGCTTTCTTGCCTCTACTGGCCTCTGAAATCGACAAACGTGGTCGAATCTGTGAACAAAAGCCATCGCTGCTGACTGTTGCTACTCTATTTTCACTCTGCACTCTACTCTTGTGGATGTGTAGATGACAATGAGGATGTATTTTCCCTCATGCTCTATCTTATAGACTTCCCTAGCCCTCGTTTCCCGAGTCAATCTTCATTATCCCGTGACTCTGTCACTTTATTCGGTCAGTCCATTCTATCCCGTCTTTCTTATTGAGAGATTGTCTGCAATTCTTTTCAGATATTTTTTCATCAAATCTCTTGAGGGGGCATATCATTCCCATCTTGGGGCAACTCTGTATCAGTTCATCTTATCTTCTTTGAAACAATGCGACAAGCCGCATTGTCTCAAAGAGGGGCAAAATGTAGACACCTAAAATTGTCATGTCTAATTAAATAAATATTTTATTTATTTAATTATCTAAGCCTAATTCTTCTATTAATTAAATAAATTTTTATTTATTTAATTAATTCATTTATCCTCTTCTAGCCTTATTTCTCATTTAGATAAATACATTTATTTATTTAAATTATCCTTTTCCTAAATTAAATAAATATCTTATTTATTTAATTATCCCACTTCTTCTATTAATTAAATAAATCTTTATTTATTTAATTAGTTCATTAGCCTTTTCTACCCATGACACATGTCATTCATCTCTTAATTCATACACTACCTACCTCTTTCATTATTTTATTATTTCTTTTACCTACCCTCTAATCATAGCCAACCTCCTTTTACACCTCTCAATCTTATCCATCCATTTCATATTGTGTCTTCTATATAAGGAGATGCTTCCTTCATTATCAAACCCTAACTACCTGGCTAATCACTTGATCAATTTGACTACTTGACATATGCGATCCTACTTGCAACCACATTCCATTCTTTGTTGAGCTCTTGTGCACATAAAATCTGAGAGAAAATATATCAAGCAAGATCAATGGAGATAGGAAGAATGGAGATCCAAACCCTATTGGACATGTGATGGTATAATCTTTGTGATTTCATTTGATTTGCATTGTCTTAGGTAATCTTTATATGTTATGGTGGATCTTTGTTGTTGTTAGGCTAGGGTTTTGTGGTTGAATTCATTTAGCCTTTCAATATCATTATTATTGATTATCCATTTTCACCATATACACATAGAACTAATATTCCATAAACCTAGCTCTCTAGAGGCTTTAGGAGAACATATTTTATTCTAGGCAATAAGGGGAATTCTATTCTTGACTTCCACTCCCGACCAAAGAAACTTTTTTTGGATTCTTTCAATTGCTTCTGCAAACTTTCTAGGAATTTTAAACAAACTGAGGGCATAAACAGGCAGGTTTTGGAGAGAAGCTTTCCAACCAGCTAGTTTGGAATTGAATCTGTCAACCCTTAATCCAAAAATTATCCATAGGCTTGATACAAAGGGGAAGCCCCAAATAAGAAGAGGGAAGCTCATCAATTTTACAGCCAATAATTATTTCTATCCTTAATTGTTTTTGAATAGGGGTATTGATGAAGAACAAAGAGCTCTTATCCCAATTAATTTTTTGACCAAAGGCAGATTCATAAATATTCAAAATGTTCTTCATATTTTTAGCTTCCCTAATGGTAGCTTCCCCCATAGTAATTGAATCATCGACAAATTGTTCATGGGTATAGGTAAAATTGGCAGAGGAAGGTTTCAGTCCTCTGAGATTGCCTTCTTCCACACTTTTAAAAATGAATCTACCCAGACTTTCAGCTAAAATGGTAAACAAGATAGGGGAAATGGGATTCCCCTATCTAAGACCTCTGGCACTTTTGAAAAAACTAGAAGGGGATCCATTGACAATAACAGTAGAAGAGGAAGTTTCCATCAATTGAGAGCAAAGCTGAATAACTTTTTCTCCAAATCCAAATGCTTTCATTATCCTTAAGAGAAACTGCCAGTTCACTCTATCATAAGCTTTTGCCATATCTAACTTCATAAAGAAACCCTAATTGTTAGCCGCCTTTAGAGAATGAATATTTTCATGAACTGAAATAATGGAATCCAGAATCTGTCTACTGGGGACAAAACCATTCTGTTGGGCTGAGATAATTCTTGGAAGAATATCCAGCAGTTTGGAGGTAAGAACCTTAGACAAAATCTTGTAAACAGAGTTGCAGAGACTAATGGGTCTAAACTTATTAAGAGAATCAACTCCAGGGATCTTCGGAATAAGGACAATGAAGGTAGCATTCAGTTCTTTGAGAAGCCTTCTAGAGCCAAATAATTCTTTAACACCTTTACAAATATCAGTCTCCACAATATGCCAAAAAGATTGGAAAAAGAACATAGGGAAACCATCCCGTCCAGGAGACTTATCTCCTTGAAAAGAGAACACCGCCTTTTTTATTTCCTGATTATTAGGAATTCTGGACAAATGTTTATTGTTTTCCTTAGTCAAGGTTATCCACTTCTCCCAGAAGGGTACCAAAATAATCCAGAGCTTCCTTTCTAATATCATTATCCTCCATTAAAATCTCTTTATTACAGGATAACCTGGATATCCTGTTAGTTGCTGTAGCATCGTAAATTGTACGCACTTGCTAGGGTGGTACAATTTCACACCTAGTTTAGCACCCGCCTTGGCGCATTTTGCATTTTGCATTGCATTTCCCCTTTAGCACTTAATTAATTAAATTAATTAGGTCTAAGGTCCTATTTTATCATCTCCCATATCATAAAGTTGGGCCCTTTCATTAAAGTGTGCCCTTTTCATTTTATTCCTCCTATACATCATTTAATCAAAAACCCTAATTAGGTCCTATTTCAAACTTGGGGGCTTGATTTTGGGGATCAAAACATCTCGAAATCACCTGTAACTTCGGGATTCTCTCTAAAATCATCATATCTGACGGCCCTGAAAATTTGGTGAAAAGTTGTCGGGACCATGGCGCCCGTGCAACATGGTCCCGGACATTTTTCCCGAAATTTTGGGAGCACGATCCAATCATAAAATAAAGCTTAACCCCAAGAAATTGGCGGGACATTCAATCTCTAGGTCAGCCAAAATACGAATTTACAACCTAGGGTTTCATACATAAAAGCTCTCTTTCCTCATTGGAAAGGATCCAGATTTTTGGCTTTCAAGGACCTTCTATGCAGCGAAAGAGCAAATCTTTGAAGACTTCAACAACATTCAACATCCATCTATCAAGTATTCATCAATTTCATTCATTCATTTAGGGCTTGGAAGACATTGAAGAACAATAGGAAATTACCGACTGAAGATTGGCTTGTACTCCTCCCTTGAGGGTTGGGTATGATTTTATGTTGTTTTCATGTCTTTGCATAAGCTTCAATATATCCTTTATTCATGCTTTAGATCACTTTGCATCTTGATTTAGAGCATTTACATTATCATTTACAAGCAATTAGGGTTTACTTTCTAGGTTGCTCTAGTTTGCTTTCTTGCATTTTTGGACCTTGCACACACACTAGGTCTGCACACACAATACATTTTACAAAACAACTTGGCTATTTATGGAGGTGGAAATCACCGAAGCGGGGGTTTGACTAAGGCAAAACCCTATATAGCCGCCCAAACACCTTTTCAGATATAAGTGCAGGTTTCGGGACTCGGACGACGCCGCAGGTTGCAGATCCGGGAGAAGCAGACTGAGACCGACCTTCCCACCAAATTTCAGAGAAAAAGAATAGGACAGGGGCTTGGGGCACCCTGGTCCTGCCAAGACAGGGGCGCTGGGCGCCCTGGTCCTTACTGGGCGCCCTGGTCCCTTCTGGGCGCCCTGGTCCCTAGGACAGGGGCGCTGGGCGCCCTGGTCCGACAGCATTTTCAGCATTTTTGACAACTTTTTCCAAAGTGCAAAAACAACAGTTTCCAGAGCAGTTTCAGGGGCAGAATCAGGACAGTGGCGCCCATACCCCCGTCCCGAACATTTTCAGTCAGATTTTAACTCCGGGTATGCACCTGCATTCTTATTTCATCCTTGTATTTACAGTTGTTCATTGTTTAATCTCAATTCTGCAATCTTGTTATTAGTTCATACTTGCATTTTGAGATTAGGATTTGAACTTGCATCATTTTATCTTTCAATTTCAACAAGGGAATAGAAATCCTAATAGATATCCCGTGGCTCTCTCTTTCACAAAAAGAAGTAGCCAATTGTGCGATATCTCTAGGCTCTTTCGTATTCCGTAATGTGTGTCGAAAGGTAGGATTAGGGCATGATTAACCTAGTCTCGCTTTTTCCCCTACACATTTTGGTGAACCCGACATGAATCTATCATTGCTTCCTCTTGCATTGCATTTGTTAGATCTAGATCTAGATTTAGTGTGTTTTCATTTCATTTTCATTAAAAAAAAAAAAAAAAAAAAGTGTGTTTCTTTGCATTGTGTGTTTAAATTTTATGCAATTTCAAAATGTTAGATTTTTATTTGCAAGATGATCATATTTGTGATGATTATGAGTTAGATGAAGCTTTAGATGAATTTTTGAAACCTAAATATACCAAACCTTCATTTTACCAAAAACTCATAAACCTTGTTACTATGCCATTTAGATGTGATGAGAAAGATAAGTCAAATGGTTCCTCTCAAGGGTGCATTCCTATCAACTCTTCCACTGAATCTAGTAACATGGTTGTGTTCAATAATCCCCTCTATGAGGAAATATCTCCTTTTGAATCAAAAGATAAACCTTTTAATAGATATGATCATGCATTATTGGATGATGACCTTGATGACTGTGTGGCTCTTAAAAAATGCTCCCTTCATGAGGATCCCTGTGTGTAAGAAGATGACATTATCCCTACATTTCCTAGTGATGGCCTTTCCTTTTCCAACAAAATTCCCACTAGAGATGATGAATTAATGATAAATGCTTACCCTTCTCCTAAATTTTGTCTTACCCATAAGCATCCCTTAGAGAAAGAAGATGAAATAATAAGCAATTTCCTTAATTCTCTCTCCCCTAAAGATCATATTGAACATATTTTGAGGAAAGAGGATGAGTTTAACACATTTATTGATGCTTTCCCTCCTAAGGATGAAGAATTAATAAACAATGTTATCTCCTCTCCCGAAATTGACAATACTTTAAACATTCCTTTCAACAACCTCACTATTTGGGATGAACCATTAGAAGAAGGTATAGATTATTCTCTACCCCTAGCCAAAGGGGATGAAATCAAGATTGGAAACTCCCTTGATAGTTTCTCCCCTTCCTTGAATCTCAATTATTCTCCCTCTAAAAATAAAGCATCTCCCTCTCCTCAACTTGGTTCTACTCATAAGGAAACCCTAGTTCAAAGCAAGATGGTTAACATTTCTTTCAAAGATCTCCCTCTCAAAAGTGAGACTTTAGAGAGTAGTGTTGATCCTTCTCCTAGAGAGTTTATTCCCCATGTAGATCCTTTGATGATAGAGGATGATATGACCTTTCCTCTTCCTACTAGAACATCAATGCTTACCCCTTGTCTCTCTCCTAAAATTGATTTAATCCATGATAAGATTTTAGTGCAAGAGAAGACTATCAATAATTTTTCCAATACTTTTGTTCAGTCTTCTAAACCATCCTCAATCAATTTGATACATGTGAATGAAACACCTAACAAACCTCTCTTCACTGTCCAAGGTGCTTGTCCTTCTCAAAATTTTCAACCTTTAAATAAGCCTATCTTAGTGGTTCAAGGTGGTTATGCTAATGATTCTTTTTGCACTCCTAAGAAACCGGTTATTACTGTGCAAGGAGGTTATTCTTCTAAGAGCCCTTATGAGTATGCTAAGCAACTAACTAGAGAGAGTTATCATGCGGTTGCTCATACCTATAACACAAGAAACAATAGGCAACTTAGTCCTCCTCCAGTTATCCCAACTTCACTTCCTCCTTCCCAACCTATTCTTCCTCAAGCGCCTCGTATTTCACAAATGCTTAGTAAGGACTATGATCTCATAGAACAACTTAAAGCTACCCCTGCTAAGATATCCCTTTGGGATTTGATCCAAACTTCTTCTGCTCATCATGGAATGTTACAAGATGCCTTGAAAGATTTGAATGTTCCTCCACCTAATACATCTAGTAATATAGTGTCTTTGGTTAACTCTGTGATGAATCCTAAAGCTCAAATTGTGTTTACCCAAGATGAGTTGCCTACTAGTGAAATTCAACAACAATATGATCCCTTGATGATTGTGGTTATCATAAATGACACTGCTATAAGACGAACACTGGTAGATAATGGCTCTGGCCTTAATGTGTGTAGCATTAATCTATTGCATAAGATGAATGTGGATACATCCCTTATTGAGCTTGACTCTCATCCCATTCGAGGCTTTGATAATGTGGCTAAGTCTTCATTAGGTATTATCACCTTACCAATCACAGTAGGACCTGTTACTTTGCCTACTCCTATCCATGTTATGTCGGGAAATTTAACATACAACTTGTTATTAGGGAGACCTTGGATTCACAGTATGCAAGTTGTCCCCTCTACATTGCATAGACAAGTTAAATTCATTTATAACAATAAGACATATACCTTGATAGGCGATACTAATCTTCAGGCTTGTTTGCAAACATCTACTTCCAAAGGGAGTTCTTCTAAGCCTTCCTCTTCTAGTAATGATTCTTTGAACAAGATACCTATGGATAAATCATCACCCTCTAATAATCAAAATTCTTTGGATGAGCCTAAAGCTCCTGAAGAAGATCCTTCTGGACTTGAGTCTACACATGAAAAGGCTTTTGATCCTGAGAAGGTTCTCACAGAAGACGATTGGGGATCTCTTGATTTTAATCCCACCTTTGTAGGTGAATATAGGGTTCCTCCTAGAGATCTTAAAGGTAAAAAGAAGGAAGAAACTAGAGATCAATCGGTCTTACCTGAATCTATGAGCAATAATTTTGTGGCCGCTTCTCAAACTTCTTCTCCTCACACCTCTAATTATGAAGAGTTTGATTCTTTGTCTTATGAAAAACCACCTTCTCTTCCTGAAATGGCTGATCGTTATGGTCGTGGTTTTCGCATTTTTGCTAAGCATGGGTATCATGGAAATGGTTGTGGTGCTCATGAACAAGGGATAAAAGTTCCTCTAGAGACTAATTTTCACAATTATGCCTTTGGACTTGGCTATAATCCCTGCAAACGCACTAAAGCATCTAAAAGACCATCTCTCAATGTGAATGCTATATTTAGTAGTGATGATGATCTCACTTCAACTAAATCATCTTCTACTTCTATCAACTCTCATTCCCCTCATAAGGAAATCTTGGTAATGAACAAATCTCTTTATGAATCCCCTCAAATTTCTAAATCCACTTATTAATCTTTATCTCCTATTCATCATAAAGTCCTTTCCTCCAGGGATAAGGCTCTAATAAATTACACTTATCCCTCTTCTAAGAGTTCTTGTGACTTTTCTTCTTCAATTTTATACATGTTTTTGATCTCACTTATAGTTGAGCATTTAGCATGTCATATTCAAATACCTCATTCAATCTATCATGTCTTTAAATAACATTAATGGCTATTATGTTGCTCATCATTATGTGACATTGGTAGCTCATTTACTGGGGGCTCATTGTCATTCATGATGGTACAATTTCAAGTGCAATCATATTTTTTTTGAAGCAACATAATAGCCTAATTTTCTTGTTCTTATGGGGACAAGAGTGATTTCATACATCTCTTCTTTTGCTTATGTCCAAATCTCTTCCTAGAAGATTGTGTAAGTCCTTCTCATTGAGGCAATAATCTTTCCTTATTTTTATCTAAGGATCCACTTTTTTTCCTATTTCGTGGATGGTGTGAACTTTATTACTTGATGTTATTCCTTGTATGCATTTGTTGTTGTTTGTTCAAGGATTCTCTCTTACAAGAGGTGTAAGTCCTTGACTACAACCTCTTTTGCACTTGGTAAAATACATCTATAATGAATTCACTCTCCCAATTGGATTAAAAGGAGCATCATCCTTCATTAAGAATCACTTTCAACTCGCAAAAGAAGGAAGTATTGCATTCTTATTCTCTTCTTTGTCTTATTCTAGAAGATGTTATATTTGTCTAACTCATGGATCACCAATGTGTGTATTCATGCCTTTTTTTCCTTTCTTTTTCTTCTCTTTGCATTTTGTTTCCATGTACATCCTTCATCTTGTGTTAAGAGAACTCTCAAATCCTCACACTCTTTGTCGTGTTGGAATTGAGATTTAGTCATCTTTCTTACCAAATGATTCTCCATTAGTTTTTGATCTCATATCAAATCTTCTTGTGAGCATTTGTCATCAATATTCTTTAACAATTCGAAGTGGTAAACATGATACCCTGTTTCAACTCACTAAAATTAGCAAGCCGAAACAGGGGGGGGCATATAGCTACCCTCGAATTTTCATCACCTTCCTTAGTAAGCATTAGGTGATTTTGTGATCTAACGTGTGTTTTGTAGGGTGCGGTTCCTAACTGTGTACTGCAGATACCGCTGGGGGCTTCGTTCGACAGACTTATGGATATATCCTTTTTCAAATAATGTTTACTTTTCTGTACTTTAGCTTGCATATGCACTCAGTGTTCATATGACTGCTAAAGTGGGGGCTAAATGTAGCGTCGTAAATTGTACGCACTTGCTAGGGTGGTACAATTTCACACCTAGTTTAGCACCCGCCTTGGCGCATTTTGCATTTTGCATTGCATTTCCCCTTTAGCACTTAATTAATTAAATTAATTAGGTCTAAGGTCCTATTTTATCATCTCCCATATCATAAAGTTGGGCCCTTTCATTAAAGTGTGCCCTTTTCATTTTATTCCTCCTATACATCATTTAATCAAAAACCCTAATTAGGTCCTATTTCGAACTTGGGGGCTTGATTTCGGGGGTCAAAACATCTCGAAATCACCTGTAACTTCGGGATTCTCTCTAAAATCATCATATCTGACGGCCCTGAAAATTTGGTGAAAAGTTGTCGGGACCATGGCGCCCGTGCAACATGGTCCCAGACATTTTTCCCGAAATTTTGGGAGCACGATCCAATCATAAAATAAAGCTTAACCCCAAGAAATTGGCAGGACATTCAATCTTTAGGTCGGCCAAAATATGAATTTACAACCTAGGGTTTCATACATAAAAGCTCTCTTTCCTCATTGGAAAGGATCCAGATTTTTGGCTTTCAAGGACCTTCTATGCAGCGAAAGAGCAAATCTTTGAAGACTTCAACAACATTCAACATCCATCTATCAAGTATTCATCAATTTCATTCATTCATTTAGGGCTTGGAAGACATTGAAGAACAATAGGAAATTACCGACTGAAGATTGGCTTGTACTCCTCCCTTGAGGGTTGGGTATGATTTTATGTTGTTTTCATGTCTTTGCATAAGCTTCAATATATCCTTTATTCATGCTTTAGATCACTTTGCATCTTGATTTAGAGCATTTACATTATCATTTACAAGCAATTAGGGTTTACTTTCTAGGTTGCTCTAGTTTGCTTTCTTGCATTTTTGGACCTTGCACACACACTAGGTCTGCACACACAATACATTTTACAAAACAACTTGGCTATTTGTGGAGGTGGAAATCACCGAAGTGGGGGTTTGACTAAGGCAAAACCCTATATAGCCACCCAAACACCTTTTCAGATATAAGTGCAGGTTTCGGGACTCGGACGACGCCGCAGGTTGCGGATCCGGGAGGAGCAGACTGAGACCGACCTTCCCACCAAATTTCAGAGAAAAAGACCAGGACAGGGGCATGGGGTGCCCTGGTCCTGCCAAGACAGGGGCGCTGGGCACCCTGGTCCCTTCTGGGCGCCTTGGTCCTTACTGGGCGCCCTGGTCCCTTCTGGGCGCCCTGGTCCCTGGGACAGGGGCGCTGGGCGCCCTGGTCCGACAGCATTTTCAGCATTTTTGACAGCTTTTTCCAAAGTGCAAAAACAACAGTTTTCGGAGCAGTTTCAGGGGTAGAATCAGGACAGTGGCGCCCGCGCCCCTGTCCCGAACATTTTCAGTCAGATTTTAACTCCGGGTATGCACCTGCATTCTTATTTCATCCTTGTATTTACAGTTGTTCATTGTTTAATCTCAATTCTGCAATCTTGTTATTAGTTCATACTTGCATTTTGAGATTAGGATTTGAACTTGCATCATTTTATCTTTCAATTTCAACAAGGGAATAGAAATCCTAATAGATATCCCGTGGCTCTCTCTTTCACAAAAAGAAGTAGCCAATTGTGCGATATCTCTAGGCTCTTTCGTATTCCGTAATGTGTGTCGAAAGGTAGGATTAGGGCATGATTAACCTAGTCTCGCTTTTTCCCCTACACAGCTGCCCTATGCTTAAGAGCAGTTAAGTGGAAAAACTGGGTATTTTTATCACCTTCCTTCAAGTACAAGGTTCTTGATCTTTGTCTCCAGAATGTCTCTTCATTGGAAATAATAGTGTGGTATTTAGATAACAAACCATTTTCCACAGATCTCATCTCTTCAGAAAGCCCCTCCTCTTGGATTTTATCTTGAACTTCTTTTATTTCAGATTTTATTTGAATTTTACTCTTGAAGATATCCCCAAAAATCTATTTGTTCCAGATTTTGATTTTAGCCTTTATAATATTGAGCTTTTTAGTTATTCTGAAAAGAGTCGTTCCCTCAACCTCAGAATTCCACTAATCAGCAACACAAGCTTCCAGGGAAGGATGGGATAACCAAACTTTTTCAAATCTAAAAGGGAAGTTTCTCTTAGTAGAAAAAGAATTGGCAGTAAAAGAAATAGGATAATGATCAGAACCAATCTTGATAACAGATGCAAGAGAACAACTATACTTAGATAACCACTCAGGAGAAATTAAAGTTCTATCTAACTTAACTTGAATAAGATCAACTCCAGTTCTTCTATTAGTCTAGGTATAGTTAATCCCTTGGAGATCCACATCCATAAGAGATTGATCATTAATGAAATCAATAAGATCTTGTTTACCATCAAGCTACAAGGGAAGGCCTCCCATCTTATCATCCTCTTTAAGCAGAGTATTGAAATCTCCCATTATAATCCAGCTTTGATCAGCAAAATTAAGTGAGTCTTCAACAAGGTTTCTCCAATATTTATCTCTCCCAGTTTTGGTATTAGGCGCATAGACATTGGATAAAACCCAGACAAAGTTATCCTTGATATGCTCAAGTTGCACAAAGATCCTATTAAATTCAGAGATGATTTCCTTCCCTTTTATAGTTTTTTGGTTCCAAAAAATTACAGTTCCTCTAGAGGCCCCCTCCAAGCTAGATCCTATTACTCCATTATTTTTTAATATTCTGATCTTTTCAACTTTATCCTTACACATCTTGGTTTCCTGAACAAGGACCACATCCGGTTTATGATCTCCTATAATGTTATGTAACACATCCTTCTTGTGAGGGGCATTCAACCCTCTTATATTCCAGAAAATTATCTTCATACTTTAACCAAAGATAGGGCTGACTCAATGGAACGCTGTGTTTCATCAACACGGTTCTTCCAACTTTCTTGTTCCCTCTGATGTTTTAGAGATGGTCTCCCCTACTTTTTGTTTTGGCTTCCAACATCTGCCTTTTTCTTATTCTTGCTTCTAGTTGCAATACCTCCATTGGGTCCCTCCTTATTCGATTTTCCCTCTTTTGTGCCAAGAATCCTAAGATTTCCTTCCAGGAT
The DNA here is from genome assembly GCF_030272615.1 of Cryptomeria japonica. Lineage (NCBI taxonomy): Eukaryota > Viridiplantae > Streptophyta > Pinopsida > Cupressales > Cupressaceae > Cryptomeria > Cryptomeria japonica. The sequence goes on along the minus strand of NC_081415.1, from coordinate 53,683,037 downwards.
TTCCATTTCCAAACTTTGTGATGGGGTTTTGCATTGGGATGGCTTTGGGCTTCCATTGGTTAGAAGCAACAAAGGCTCAACATCAAAAAGGTTAAAATCCCGTGCTTCATTAAAGTCTTCCTCAATTGCTTTTGAGTAAGATGATGCAGACACATCATCATTGGGACTTTCCTCTACTTTCTCTTGACTAACTAATCCAACCTCCTGGTCCTCTGGATCATTTTTATTATTTAACTCTCTTCTTTGCTCATCTTCTTTAGTACTTTCTATTTGATTATTAGAACATACACAAGCACAAGCAGGTTTTTCATTATTACTATTCACATCCTTCTTCACCTCCTTTTCTGGCTCCATCACTTCCTTATCAGGATCACACCCTACTGATAGGTCTCATTTTTTTCTCTTTAGTTTGCCATTTCTGCTTCTGCTGCACACTGCTATCAGTCTTTCTTTCCTTACCCTTCTTAAGCGGACATGATTTTTCCCAATGGCCCAATTTTTTGTAATGGAAGCAAGCAAACGGGAGCGATTCATATTCAATCGCTTGGGTCCATTTCCCTAATTTAGAAATAATCTCAATAGATTGGGGCCTGTCCATCATTTGATTAACATTTACATAGATGCGAGCAAAGACTAACCTTGATTTAGCTGCAGTCATTGGGTTGATCGAGAGAAGTTCTCCAAAAGAGCTCGCTATCCCCTTAAAGACTTCTTCATTCCAGACTTCCAGAGGAAGGCCCAGGAGGTGCGTCCAAACAGGCGCCGATACAAAAAAAGGCTCATCAAGAGAGAGGTTAGGAGCAAATTTCTGTAGAGCCAAAGTTGACTTGTCGAACATCCATGGGCCTTCACATAGAGCCTTATTCATATCTTCTTCAGAGTTAAAAGCAAAGGAAAAAAAGGCCCTAGGTAACGCCGCCACATCCACTTGACCCTTGAACCCATTTCCTCTTTATAAAATTCCTAACAAGATCAATGTTAGGCCTAAAACTAGCAAATCGACCGATTAATGTCATGGCTAAACTAGCGATAGTGAGATCCACCAGCTTATCCAGAACAGAAATAGCAACCAACCCTGAAACTGGATCAAAGATATTTGTAACTTCCGGATGTCCTGATTTTACCAGCGGCTTCACTCCAAAAGAGAAGACCATTTTATTTTCTTACCTCTATCATGTGGGTCCCCAATTTTGGAATCTTTGTCTTCTACCGATTTGACTATCTCCTTGTCCTCTTCTGTACCTTGGGATGCCTGGAAACTAGCTTGATTGCCAGTTCCACCCCCAGAAAGACTGCCTTCCCCAGGAAATCTGCCATTCTCAGATTTGAAATTTGGGATTCCCACTCGTCGCTCTCCTTGCCGCTCCACACCCATCTGTACCGAATTTCAAAAACTTATTATTCTTTTTACATTTTCCTTAGTTAAATAATCTTTATTATTTAATTAATTCAATCTCCTAAGTTTAAATAATTTCATTTAAATTATTTAAATTAATTAATTATTCTTCCACATCCCCAAATTCAGATTTCAATTAATTCCAACTAATTTCATTTTGTATTTCCCCAAATTCGAGTTTCATATCATTTCATCTAATTTCACATTTCCAAATTCATATTTCACCAAATCTGAATTTCAGTTAATTTCATGTGCATTTTAGCATTCGAATGACCAATTTCAAATCCAATTTGAAAATAAAAATCAAATTCAATTTCAAATTCCTACAGCACATGCTAAATCAGAACTGATTGATCAAATCAGTTGTCTGATCAGTTAACTTAGTTAACTCATCAATCATCTTTTTATGACTAATCCATCAATTCAGTCATCTCCCTATTCTATTCAGTTCACTGATCAATCAAATGAGTTTACTAGCCAATCTATTGAGTTAACAAATCAATCATGACTAGTTCACTGATTAATCAATTTTAGTTATCTATCGATCAGCACTTGAGTTCTATTTATCACCCCCTTTGTGTTGAAAATCTATAAATTTGACCTCTTTTCATCAATTCAATCTAGATTTTCAGAATCACAGAATCGGAGTCTGCAAAATATTTGTATGCAAGAAATTGGTGCAATACCTGAGAGCCACCAACCACTCAAATTAGAGAAGCACAATGGAAGAAAAGATGCAAAATGAGGGAGTTTTTATTTGAATTCATTTCTCATTACTTGTATTGATTTTCATTGATTATGTTTGATGTTTGTTAATTAGTTAAGAATTGGTGATTTGTTCTTATTTGCTAATTATCTTAATAACACATGACATTCTGGTGTAGCCAAATAATTGATTGTATGCATCCATGGTGATCTAAGCTCTCCTAACTACCTCATCCCTCTCCCTCTATAGTAGATCTCTCTCAACAGCTATTCGATCCCTCTTTGTGGTCAACTCCTCCATCACCTACCGATACTAATCTCTATCCTCCATCTGCCACTGCCGCAAAGTAGCGACCAGGTCGTCTAAATGCCTAACCCAATCTCTCAATCCCTCCTCATCTCCTCTCTCCACACCTCCAGAATCTGTAGCTTGGGGCATCTCATCATTATGTCCATTATCCCCACCCTCATCCCCATCATTGCTCAATGATCCTGATGCTGACTCATCGCCCTCATTAGAACTACTTATAGATGTAGTCTCTCCACTAATATCCACATCTTCCTCTCCACTATATACCTACTCTGCAACCACTGCTATCATATCTATACCACCTCCACCTCTACCACCTCCATCTCTACCACCTCCACCACTCCCACCTCCATCTCTACCTCCTCCATCTTTATCCCCACCTCTCCCTCTCCTCCTGGGACCCTTGCCATGTATAATCTATTGAGTACCAATCAAAACTATCAAATTTGTCAAAGGTATAGGCCTGTGTTGTATCCACCATACACTATATTGTGCGGTGGGCCTAGGATCTGCTACACCAACATACCATCCCCATAGAATAGGAGCAAGAGCATCAAACTTAGCAATAGCAACATGAGGCTGCACGCAAGCACCCCAATCACCAACCTCTCGAGTAGTGTGAGAAAAATAGGTTGTCACATCTGGAATACCCTGTATCTCCCCAAACTGTCAGAGTACATGACCAGAAAGATGCATGCCAATAACCCTGTGACCACCCACGTCTCGACCAATAAGATATCTTTGTTGTTGACAAAAAGGAAGATGTTGGGCATCATCAGTCCAACTAGGGAAAGTAAGATAAGGTCTCCATGAGAAATATTGTAAGATATCAATTTGATGACGCCAGTACAAGAGGTTACCCGATGCCATATGTCTCACACCAACAGTGTACCCATAAGCATATGGCTAATCTGGCTCTAAATCAATATGTAATGTAGGATGAAAGATAGCTATGTGCTCCCAAGCCCATGTTTGGAGCAAAGTAATTCCACATCCAACTGATTTCTGCTGCAAGTAAACAATCCCATGCATTTGATGATACAAAGTGGCAAGACAAGGACCCCAAGAAAACACACGTCTATCAATAATCATATCATGTATGACTCATCCCCATCCAATAGGAAAACCATGGGTATGTCTATCAGGGATCAATAATCCAACAACAGTGCAAGCAAGAACAATAATGAGATCATCATAATCAAAATCATCCCAACAAATCTCATAATGAAAATGAATACGTAGATCCTTCTCTTCACACTCAAACAATGTACACAAAGTAGAAACACCATCATGACGATCAAAAGTAACTTGTGTACCAAATATCAGAATGTGTAAGATACACCACACATCCTCAAGTGTGATGGATGCCTCACCTGTTGGTAGATGAAAAGAACATGTCTCTAAATTCCACCATTCAATCAAAGCAGTAATCATGGCCCTATTGGCCATAACCTTAGGTAGATGCACTAGGTAATACAATCCAACCTGTCGTAACCAAGTAGTATCCTCTAGATCTAGCTCATGAGGTTGATCAAGACCATCTGGCCTCATCTGTGTAGCAAGCAGTATTGGATAATGCGTCTGCATTTGGGAAACATAAAAATGAATCAGTTACATCATCACATTATTAAGTCACGTAAGAAAAAATTGCCTTTACTATCAAATGTGACATACTTGTATCAACTATGAAGTAAACCTAGCAAATGCGAAATGATTTTATCAAATGTGAATTAATTTGAGCAAATACAAAACAAAATTAGCAACTACAAAGCAAAATTTGCAAATGCGGATCAAGAGAAGCAAGTACGACATAAAATATCAAATGTGGTACATTAACATCAATTGTGAAATACACATGTCAATTGCGGCAAAATCGACAGTCAATTGTGAAATTCACGAAAGATGACATATTATCAAACGATTGAAATTTTGGAAAAAACAGATATAAACAAGCAAAAAAACATGACAACTCACCATGCCACCAGTGTTGGGAGGTCTCCGATAAGACTACAATCACTTGGATAAATGTAGCCTCGCTCTATGACCTACCACTTCGCTCCAAGGACACCGAAAGCACTAATATATTTAAGGACTTCTTGCAAAACAAAATAGTGCAAATGAGCTCAAATCAATACCAATCTTCAATTTATAAGCTCAAAATTAGGGTTTTTCTCAACATAATGCTCATGGACCCCTCCAACTTCAATGTATTTGTAGACATAGAAAATGAGATCGAAACCATTTCAAACTTCATATTATCACTATCTAGCACATTTTCGAAAAATTGGTCTTCATTCCACAATTATCCGACCGCTTTTTCCGAGGGGGCATATTTATACCCTAAGTGTCACCGGGGCATACTAGGGTAGTTTTCTTTTCATTTTCTTTGAAACAACGTCGTTCTAACATTGGGTCAAAGAGGGGCAAATGTAGACACCTAAAAATATCATTAATTCTACACTAATTATTCATCTATTTAAATAAGTAATTCCTTAATTATTAGATTAAACTAACTATTTCTTCTAATCATCACCCTTCAACTCTTATAATTATTCTATTTCTATTCTCAAATCATTTTAATCAGTTAACCCTATCTCAATTATTAGTTAAATATCAATTATTTAATTAATTGTGACGTTTTCCTTAGTTAGATAATCTTTATTATTTAATTAATTCAATCTCCTAAGTTTAAATAATTTCATTTAAATTATTTAAATTAATTAATTATTCTTCCAAATCCCCAAATTCAAATTTCAATTAATTCCAACTAATTTCATTTCATATTTCCCCAAATTTGAATTTCATATCATTTCATCTAATTTCACATTTCACCAAATCTGAATTTCAGTTAATTTCATGTGCATTTCAGCATTTGAACGACCAAATTCAAATCCAAATTGAAAATAAAAATAAAATTCAATTTTAAATTCCTACAGTACATGCTAAATCAAAACTGATTGATCAAATCAGTTAACTCATCAATCAGCTTTTTTAACTCAAAATCAGCTTTTTTATGACTAATCCATCAATTCAGTCATCTCCCTAGTCTATTCAGTTCACTGATCAATCAAATGAGTTTACTAGCCAATCTATTGAGTTCACTCTCCAATCAATCATGTTAACAGATCACTCTATTGAGTTAAGAAATCAATCATGATTAGTTCATTGATTAATCAATTTTAGTTATCTATCAATCAACACTTGAGTTCTATTTCTCACCCCCTTTGTGTTGAAAATCTATAAATTCAACCTTTTTTCATCAATTCAATCTAGGTTTTCAGAATCATAGAATCAGAGTCTTCAAAATATTTATATTCAAGAAATTGGTGCAATACTTGAGAGCCACCAACCACTCAAATTGGAGAAGCACAATGGAAGCAAAGATGCAGAATGAGGGAGTTTTTATTTGAATTCATTTCTCATTTCTTGTATTGATTTTCATTGATTATGTTTGATGTTTGTTAATTAGTTAAGAATTGGTGATTCATTCTTATTTGCTAATTATCTTAATAACACATGACATTCAAGCATAGAAATACTCTCCATATCAATAAATCCATGTCATCAAGGGTCCATCTCCAATACTCTAACTTCCTGATTATGGGTTCGAAAGAGACTTGTCTGTATATAAATAAATATGGAAGTCCCACTAGTCGAGACCTCTCTACCACTAGACAAGTCACAGCTATGTGCTCCCACGCCCAAATCTATAACAATGTGGCTCCCACGGATAGGCTCGCACCCCTATCATAAACAACTTGGTGTAACTCATGGTACAAGTGTGCCAATACACAAATCCCCCAGGCATATCATGTCTGATGTCTCACCATCCGCCAGAGTATTCAACCCCATCCAACTGAGAACCCATGTGATCTCCTATCGAGACAAAGAAAACCACCTATCAAACTTGCTAGTATCGAAGGCAGTGGGTCATACTGATCTACCATGTCCTACCATGCCACTGAGTAACCACTGAGCTATAGATCAAGAAACACCTCCTGCAATGCATCAGTCCCACCTTGCTCTGCCACATCATACTGAACTAACTCTCTAGTGATCTGGATCCGAAGAATCCTGTATACATCCTCAGGTGTCACAATAATCTCTCTAGTGGGAAAATAGAAGGTGTTCTGATCACTATGCCACCTCTCTGCCAAGGTAGTCAGCAGCGCCCTGTTCTTCTGATAGGAAAGCATGAACAAGATATGAGATAAACCACATGCAACAATAACAACTCTTTCTGCAGCTGTCAGTTCTCCTCGCATAGACAAAGTCTTTGGGTATCGCTCCTGAAGAATCAACACACCTAATGTGGCCTACAAAACCACAATCGACACCATATCAGTCCTAAACACCATCAACACACTCCCTTATCAATGATAAAAGTCATGATATTACTCACAAAGTTTCAATCTTAAACTCTTATCAGTTAGGTGAATTTAACTTCAGCTAACATATCCTATCAAATCAATTGACCCATATTGACAACCAACGTATCCCACACCAAAAACAAAATTTGACCCATATCGACGATCAACACAAACAAAATTTGACCGATATTGATGACCAACGTATCCCATATCAAAAACAAAATTTGACCCATATCAAAAACAAGGTATCCATATCGAAAACAAGTTATCCCATATCAGTGACATAGTTGACCCATATCAAACTCACAGTTATCCTACAATGACTCATATCGACAACAACAACTCATATCAAATCAAGACCAATAACGACAAAAGTGACTCATATCAAATCTAGACCCATAACAACAACAAAGACTCATATTGAATCAAGACTCATATCGACCATAATGACTCATATCAAACCTAAACCCATATCGACATTAGAGACCCATATCAACATAAATGACTCATATAAACATTTGGACCCAATCTATGATATCATAAACATCTCTACAATCAATTTGGCACCTACCAAGAATCTCACAAAAAAAAAACTGTTGTAAATGCACCAAAACAGTTTACCTATGCACTAAAATAGTGCACAAATGTGCCAAACAATTAGACAAATACACTAAAATACTAGACACGTGCGCTAAGATAACATACCTATGCACTAGAAAATCGCATAAATGCACTATAATATCATGCAAATGCACCAAAATATTTAACGAACGTGCCACGAAAAATTACAAATGCGCTTCAAATTTTAACCTATGCACTAAAAGAATCTAAAAACCAGGGCACAAAAATATTGCACAAAACCGCACAAAAATCTTTAAAAACCTAGCTAAATCTAGCTAAAAATCACACGAGGTTAGAAAATTCACTTACCAGCAGTCCCTACGCTGCTAGTCGCTCATATTGTCAAACCCGCTCAAATCTGTGGCTGTGATGAGGTGGCACCATTTTGCTATCTCTATTTTTTCTCCTCTCCAATCTCCATAGGCCAAGTGTACAAATGAGCTCAAAGTGGACCCTTGGAGGCTTATATAGCTCCATGTGTTTCCTAGATGGACGTGCGCAGGGTTTGTTTTTTACTAGGCATGTAATTTTACACACAATATCATTTTTATTTTTATTTTTATCAGCAAATCCATATTGAAATTTTTTGTAAAAATCTAAAAAATCCAAAAAATCGCCAAAATTTTGTAAAAATCTAAAAAATCCAAAAATCAACAAAATTTTCCTAAAATCTAAAAAATCCAAAAAACTTGCCAAAATTTTGCAAAAATCTAAAAAATCCAAAAAAATCAATAAAATTTTCCAAAAATTCCAAATATTGTAAAAAATCAACAAAATCACCTCAAGTGGCAAAAATTTACTCAATTCATCTCCCGAGGGGGCATAAATATCATATCAACATCCAAATTCATATCTGGGGCATCATATCAAAAAATTTGGCAACATATCGAGTGATTTTCTTTGAATCAACATGTGGTCACACGTCACTTAAAAGAGGGGCAAAATGTAGACGCCTAAAACTTGCACACTTAATTAAATGAATATTATTTATTTAATTATCATTTATCCACCTATTAATTAAACTAAGGTTTAATTAATGTACCATTTTCTTCTATTTTAGCCATTAATTAAATACAACATTTAATTAATATCCCCCCTTTTCCATTAATTGAATAAATTCTATTTATTTAATTAAATTCCCTTCCACCATTTCAATTGAATTTACATTTATTTAAAATCCTTTATGCAAATAAATAAATTAATATTTATTTATAAACCCCTCACTTGCATTTTCCTACAAATGCAAGTTGCATTAATTTTAGTTGAAATAAATCTTTTTATTTTAAATAAAATTCTTATTTACCCCGCTTGCATTCTCCTACATTTTCCATTAACCTCCTAATCATTCTTCTACAAGTCCTCAAATCCCACTTAACTAGCCTAAATTCTTCTAATAATGTCACATCCCTAAAATTGAGGGAGTCACTTCTCCAAATTTGAGGAAAGTCTTCAAAATGTGTTGAAGACTTAACCTTTTTCAACAAGCTAACTTGTTGAGTTCCTCAAATTTGTAAGGCTCTCACAAATTAGCCCCCAAAATCTTCTAAACTATTTAATGCCTCTTACAAGATATCACCCTAGCCCATGATGGTTGTCCCTTTAGCCATCTTCCAACTTTGCACAAGAGTTTAACTCTTGGACAATAGCCTTCATCCTTGGATAATAGCTTTATCTAATGGCTCATCCTCTTAAGGTTAACCATCAAAGCTTAATAAGCATCTAATGCTTACTTAACATCCTCTTTGGCCTCCTCATGATGACACTTGTCAACATGAGATTGGGTTGAAAATCTCACATGGATCGATAACTTTCAATCTCGACCCTTCTTAAGCCAACTCAATCTTGACCATCCATTTGACCAATTCTTCTATAAATAGAGCCCATTTCCTCCATTACACATAATCCAAGTTTTATGCATTTACACTATAGTCACATAGCATTTAGCATTTTAGCCTCTCTTTGTTAATAGTAATTATATCATTTAGTAGCATCATAGCCTAGATTTATATTGTTTTGCATATCATGTTAGCAATATATCATGTTAGTTTTATTTTCATGCTAGCTTAATATCATCTCAATATCATTTTCATGCTAGTTTAGCTTCATATCAATCTCATCATCTTGCACCATATCAATATCATAGTTTCATATCCGTTATCAAAATCATCACTAGGATCTTAGTTGCATTCATTTAGATATTAGATCATACACTATCTCTCATTCTTTGAGTAGTCATCCCAAGATCAAGTGCTCTTCCAAGTTGAGAGCCACCCTGAATCTAAGGGATGCTTGGAGATAGAGGACAATGAGATGATTTTGAGATTTTTTGATTGAATAACATGTTTTGTTGATTCTAATCTCTAATGCAATGTTTCATTGGTGTGTTTGAGTGGTTTGTGTCTCTCTTGTAGGGACCACACTTTTTGGCATGCATGTATCAACAAACTTCTCTTTATAATTGCTTGTTTGGTGTTTCAACAATTGAGAGATAAGGTGTAGCAAGGTGTGTGTTTACAAATCACAAGCTACCTAGCTTTGAGACGATACACTCAAAAGCTAGTTTTAACATATCTAGATGCTTAGTAATGTCTTTTTAGGATGATTTATTCTAGATGTAGAGACACGCTAGAGAGTAATTTTGTTGGTATGATAAGAAATATCTTGAAAGAACTAAGGACAAAACCTTTGTGTGTTGAGAGTGGAATGGATATTTGAGGTAATGTGAATTTTGGAGTGTAAGTGAACCTTGGAATTATCGTGTGAATTTGAAAAAGATGAAATATGGAGGATGGTGTGAATTTGGAATGTGATTTGGAAATGATTTATGGAAGATGTAAATTTGAAGTGTGATTATGGAGGATATGTGAATTTTGGAAATGTGAATTTGAAATGTGATAATGGAAGATATGTGAATTCAGAAATGTGAACTTGAAATGTGTTTATGGAAGATATGTGAATTTGGAATGTGATTATGGAAGATATTTGAATTTCAAATGTTATGTAAAAAATGAAATACAAATATTTTTAGTTGAAGAGCAAATTTGGAGAAAATTGTGATTTGGGAAATGAATTATGGAAATGATGAGATGTGGATGATATGTGTGGAAAATGATAAAGATATGGAAGGTGTAAATGAGTGAAGAAAATGAAATGTATGTGTAGACACCTAAAAATGGTCAACGCTTGCGCAATCATACTTTAACATTTGCGCATTGCCTCGTTTTAGGTTTTTGCGGCACATTAACATTTCTCCTATGATATGCACTTGGTTTTTATCATTTGTGAACATCGAGTCATTCTTCTACATTCTTCCTTTATCTCGCTCTCGAATTTGGTCTTGTCGACAATAATCTCCAGTCATGATTTTAATCAATCTTATCCTATTGCATCAATGTGCGTGCTTATTTGTCATCATTTTGGACATCATCAATCCTAATTAGGGTTTTGTCCTCCTATCAATCTTGCAATCAATTTGTCATCGATCGTTGTCCTCTTATCAATCTTGTCGATTTATTATCAATCCTTCAATCTTGTCGATTAACGATCGATTTGTCATCGGTCGTTGTCATGTTCGATCTTGTCATTTTGCGATTGATTTGTCATCAATCATGGTCATTTTCAATCCTGTCGTCTTGCAATCTATTTTGTCATCAATCCTTGTCCTCTTGTCAATCTTGTCATTTCATGATTGATTTGTCATCGATCGTCGTCTTTCTCAATCGTGTCAATTTGGATCAATTTGTCATTGTTCCTCATTAATTGGCGCATTTTATCAATTAAATCATTTATCACATTGGTCATTTATCAATCCAAAATTAAATCATGATCGAGTCAATTATCTTTCAAGACCTAATTGTCATTCTTGCATTGCTAATTCATCTTCTAGGGTTTTGTGATTTCATCATTTAACCTGGTTTGTCATTTCCTCCTTTAGGATTAATAAATTGTTTATTTATCCTAAGTCTTCTCATTGCAATTAAATGTTCATTTAATTGGCTACTTATTCCTCTTTGTGAATTAATTAATAAATGAAAGATTATTAATTAATTTACCTAATTTCTAATTTTCATCAATTCTCTAATTTCCTAATTTTCTAAATTCCTAATTTCAAATTCCTCCTATTTCTCTCCTAAATTCATGGAAATGACATGTCAATTTGTCATAAATTTGTCATAATTGACAATCAATCAATTTTTGACATAGAAGTTTGTCATAATTTGTCATAAATTATCAATCAACAAATTTTGCATAGAAAGTGCATAATTTGTCATAAATTTGTCATAATTGACATAATTGATTTGCAATTTCCATTTGAATTGAATCATGCTAATCTTGTCTTTTCTCCAATTTATCTATAAATTGGATGAATTTCTTCAATCAATCCCCTAATCCTTAATCAGACTATCAAATTTACGCTTCTAGTACTCTTGATCAATAATCAATGTCAATCTTGCTTTCAATCATGTATGTGCACTTGTAGGTGAGATCCACAACCAAACCATTTGAAGAGGAAAGAAGAACAATGGAGCCGCATGAAGGAGCATTCAAATCTGCTATTGGTTTGCATATGTCTTTAATTGTGATTGTTTTTATTTCATGTCTCTATTGAGTGTTGTTTAGGATAGATCATTGCAATGAATGCTTTCGTGATTGAGCTAATTATGTTTATCTTGTCTTGTGATGATTTCCTATTTCCTAAAGTACATTAATTGGTGAACCCAACATGAACACTAACCTTCTAACCTCTTTATGGTGTTTTGAGTGCTTTCAAGTTGATTTGCAGGCCAAAAAACCCAAAAATAGGGTCGTGCAGGGTTTTCTGGAGACTTCTGCGCCTATGTTGAGCAACCTGCGCCTGTGTTGAGCATTCTGCGCTTGTGTTAAAGACATTTTGTGCTTGTGTCATGGGTTCTGCACCTATGTCATGGGTTCTGTGCCTGTGTAAAGTCCAGAACAGGGGTAAAAATGTAGTGTTTTACTTGAAATTGGTTTAGTTTTTGCATTCTGTTTTTTGTGCTTTGGATTTTGGTACTAATTGTCTGTGCAGAATCTTGGCATACGCATGGCAAAGACAATAAATCAAACTACTAACATGTGTTATGCAGAATCGATAGTCAAAGACAAGAAATCAAACTTCTAACTTGGGTTTTGCAGGTTGCCTTGGAGAAACAATTAAACTTGGTGTTTGTCTTTAAATGTTTTAGGCACCTAGTGATTTCTAATAGGTTGGAATGAACATGTTTTTGCTTTGATTGTTGAGTGTGACATTGGAGTAGGAGAGTATGCTCTCATCCTTTCAGGGTGATCAGAAATCCAGATCTTCGATACCATGCTTTTATCTTTGATTGTGTGTCTCCTTTAGAGGGCCTACCTTCCCGACCACTTTGCTTTTGCAAGCAAGTGATAATCGTGAGAAGGGAATGACCCAAAGTGAGTATGGCTAGAATTCCTTGGCATTCTAACTCACTATAAACAAATACCTGATGAGCGAAAGCTTTGAAGGAAGGGTTACGTGGGAATTGTAGTTACTTGGGAAGTGATGACCCTTGAACTCTTTCTCATATCAACATCTAAGTAGGACCTCACGGTCTAAATCATGCTTGCACGACTACATTTGTTTGGTATCTTGATGGGCTTAATGTCTCAATCACGCTTGCGTGACATCAAGGAGTAACACTTAACATAAATCCTGACTAAACACCTTGTTTTTAGAGGCCCAAAACCCTTCTAGTTGCTTGAAAGGACAAATTCGGATACTTGGAAGAGATACTAAGTTCGCCATGGGGATATTTCCATGGGGACTGATTCTTGGCTGCCCTGAGAAGTGAGTGTCGTGGAGGGGAGCCCGTGGGGTCAAGCATCTATGTATTCTCCTTGAATCCCATAATGAGTCTACCTCTCAAGTACCTAATGTCCTTGCCTACCATAAGAAATGTGGAAATGAGCATGATTGTCTTGAGTCTAACTTGCAATATCTTGTATTCTTTGCTTGTCAAAAGTTGAATTGCATCCCATTTCAAAGAGAAAAACAAATTGATCCAACATAAGATTAAACACAGGAGACATTCATCCAACAAAGGTTCAACAAAGTTTAAAACTCATCTTCAAACATGGTTGTCAAATATTGTTCAAGATCTTGTCTCAAGAAGCATGTCACTTACATTTAGGTTCATCCTAGGTTGCCTTTTGCAAAAGTCATTGTGAAGTACCAAGGTTAGGTTTCACCTAAGTCATACTCCTTTGCATATCAATAAGGGTCATCCATTTGCATATGTCCTCTTGCATTAAAGTCATACCATTGTCATACATTGCATACCCTAGGTCTCTTCATTAAGCTTAGGTCATTACCATATCATATTAAGGTCACTTGCATGGTAATTGTCCCTTTTCCATATAGTCTCAAAACTAGGTTTTGCCATACTTGAGTAATCCAAATCTTTGATAAACCCTAAGTTGTTGTTAGGAAGTCTAGACCTTATCAAACCTTTTCTCTTTTTGTCATTATTGTCATTTGGTCAAACCTAGCTTAGTATCCAAGCATATAGGGGAGACTTTGTCATTTGTCCTTTTGTCACTTGGTCCTTTTGTCCTTTGAGGTCTAGACATCATTCCAATTTCCCAAGGGTCCCTCTCTTAGATTTGCATTCATAAGTTTGTCAAAATCTTGAAAAACAACAAAAACATAGATTGCATTTTCGTCTATTTAGTTTGCATTTAGTTGCATATCATATATTGCCCTTGAAAAAATCCAAAAATATTGCATTGCATAGTGACATGTCTATTGAAACAAGGTTCCAAGCACCAATGATGCAACAAAGTTTGACATATCAACCAAAAAGGCAATCACAATTCTATCCAACCCAACAACAAAGCAACATTGATCAAACTTTTAATGATGAAACAAGTCTCCAAATACAAAAACTAGAGGAGAAACTAGCTCAAGAAAATGAGATTTTGGAACAAAGAGTGAAAAACATTGCGAAGAATAGATCACAAATGTCCAAAATGTTTCAAAAATTTCCAGGTCGAAATCCAAATATTGAGCCAATTGATGCAAGATCTCTTCTTGAACGATTAGACATACCAGCTCTCCTCTCCCAAATAGAGATGATGAAACAATTTCAAGAAAAGAGACAACATCAGTTTCAACATTATGTGCCTCCACAACAAGAACAAGAAGGTGTTTACAATCAATCAGATTTTCAACCAATACAACCAATGGTTCAACCAATTGTTCAACATATACAGCCAACACAACCAATGGTCCCATTTCAACATTATGTGCAACCAACTATACAATGTCAACAAGTGGTTCAACCAATGGTGGAATATCAATGTCAACAACCACAATCACAAATTCAAAAACAAAACTTGTAACATGCACCAAGCCAAATTTTGAACATGTCAAACCAGTCTGATCAACATCTAGTTCAAAATCAAAACATGACATCAAACCAAATTCTTTCCAAACAAGTTCAAATTCCAGATACAACCATGTCAAAACCTCGAAAGAAAGGTGGCTTTATTGCAATGCTCTTAAGGAAATTACCAAGTGAGTTCTTTGAGGAAGATCAAGATAATATACTTATGTCTAGCAATGCCTCATCCCCCTACAAACAAATTGACTCTCCAGTGGCATCTATCCCTACACCTTTAGAAGTTTCACAAGAACCTTCCATATTGTCCTCATCAAACAATACACCCAAGGATGCAATTATCCAAGGGCTATCCATAATTGATTGCCAAAATAATCCAATTCATGATGCACATCCTTGTCATGTTTCAGATATACAAGACCCAATGCAACCATGCACTTTATTGCCATTACCTATTTTAGAGGACCCCATTCGAAGTCCCTCTTCCTCATGTTCAAGCATTGATTCCTTGCCAAAATCCATCACAAATGTTCGAAGTGCATTTCCTTCATGCCAAAACATTGATTCCTTGTCAGAATCCTCCATGCATATCCAAAGTCCAACCTCATGTCAAGAGGATAATTTAGAGCATGAAGAAACGTGTCTTAAAACAGATCAAGATCAAGATC
The DNA here is from genome assembly GCF_030272615.1 of Cryptomeria japonica. NCBI lineage: Eukaryota > Viridiplantae > Streptophyta > Pinopsida > Cupressales > Cupressaceae > Cryptomeria > Cryptomeria japonica. Next base: position 53,667,591 of record NC_081415.1, on the reverse strand, counting down.
CTAAAACCTTATCATCCCATCGAATTGTTGACCAGGACCCCATCCTCCTAGACACTCGCAATGATTCCATTATTCCTTTCCATTCTATCCAAGAACACAATGTCCTTTCAAATCCCATTGACATTCCACTTCCTAAGAAAGATCAAGATATCCCTTCCATCCTTTCTGATGATCCCATTGAAAGTCAAGAGCAAAGCACCTTTAAGAGGATTCCAATGATCTTCCTCCTTGTCAAGATCAAATTATTCCTTTAAATCCTCCACAAGATCCTTTTGTTCCTCCATCTCCTTGTCCTAATGCTCCATATACACTCCAAGGTCTCATTTCTTTTGATGATCCCATTATTTCTCCCATTCCATCTCTTGAAGAGCCTATCATTGAACCATGTCCACTACATAATCCTAGTCCCTCTCATGATCCTAATCCCTCTAGTGATCTTGATACCCCTCATGATTCTAACATGTCAGTGCAAGATGTTCATGAACCCTCGACATGCATAATGGGTTCTTCCACTTTGGTGCAATCTGATCCACTTCAAGATCTCATTATTTCTCTCATATCATATCCACCTCATAATGGACTCACGTCTTCTTCCCAAAGAAAAGAGTATCCTACAAGTCAAGATATTCATAAAGGCAAAGGAGTAGACCTTCATGAGAAAGAACCCTTCCATATCAAAGAAAATATTAAGGGTCAGGGCCTTAGTGAAATTCCTCAAGACGTTGGTATCCCTCCATCAAAATCAAAACATACACCTTCCCCATCACACCTTCCATCCATCTTCGGTCCTTATATCCCTTCGTCCTCTATGCAAGGTCAGCAAAGGCATACATCCTTGAGTAAATTTCATCCATCCAAAAGAAGTCCATCTCATTCATATCCATCCATGCATTCCTTTCCTCCTCCAAGCAATTTGGATGCCAAGTATAAAAGTCATAAGTCTAAAAATCCACATGTATTCAAGGATCAACATGTCCAATATAATCGACATGTCAAAACAAAGAACAATATGATCTATAAAGAAAAAGAAATATCCAAAAGGCCACAAAGGCCCACTGAGCAAAATAAAGCAAAGTCAAAATATATATGGGTTCCTAAATCCCTTGTGCAAGCAATGCACTCCAAGGAATCACAAAAGCATGAAAAATCAAAAACCATGTGGATCCCTAAGCGGCTCCTTGAAGCACAAAAGCCTAAAGAAACATCCAACTTGGCATCCAAAGTTGCTATTCCTCCATCTAGACATTCCAAGTCTATTCCTCCATCACCTTCTTTATCCATTTTGGGCCCTTATGTCCCAAAATCCATAGCTATTCCTTCATCAAAATCTCCATATCCAAAAACCACTCTTCCTCTATCAGTCTATCACCCCTCAAGGTGTGTGCCAATGTCAATCTTGCCTTCATTTCCATCTGCTCAAGCCCAATTCTTCCAATACCCTATCCATTATCCAATGCATATTTTCTATCCTTCCATCCCTTTGGTCCAATCCTTTGCATAAATCCTTGCCTTAGTTTCATCTCATTTTCCATGTCCTTATCCTACCAATGTCTTTGAGCATACTTTTAAAGGTCATGGTCCATTTTTTTTCCAAGGCTACTATCCAAAAAAAAAAAAAAGATGCTTGAGTCCTTCTTCCATCCCCTATCATGTGTCCATCTTCTATTGAAAATGTCAAAATACCCAAAAAAAAAAAAAAAAAAAAAAAAGTGAAAAAAAGAAAAAAAAAAGACAAAAGAAAAAAGTAAAGCAAAAATAATTCGTCCACTGGTGAAAACCTGGAAAACAGGCGCCTTGGGCAAGTACCGTGATGAAAACCTGGCAAACAGGTGTCATGCGTAATCTATGAACTTCTTGCACACTGTAGTTGGGGGCAGGTTTCCTCCTTCATATCTTATTGCCCTTCACTATCCTATCGAACCCCTGTCATTACCCTTCATATCCTATTGTCCCTCATGTCCAGTTTCCATTTCCACCTTTTGATCTTGACAAGGCTGAGGATCATCATGAGCATCATGTATCTTGTTTGCAGCTTTCAGTCTATCATAGCTTTTGGTCATTTATCCATTTGCTTATTATAACCTTTCATCCATATTCCCTAGCTTATTGCGATTTTCTGCCACTATCCCGTATAATATCCTGACTTTCAGTCCATGTCCCTTATCCATTCTTGGTCTTTCTTATCCTATCCATATCTTATCACTATCCATACACTCTTTTTCATCCCTTGATCTTGATTTGACATAAGGACGCCAAATTTAAACATGGTTTCAAAAACCTTGACATGTCCCTCATGCCATGTTACTGCTTTACATTGTCATATCCAGTCTCTTGTCCCATCACGCAATAGCCCTTGAAAATTGCATCTGTATTGTCTCCATGATAAAAGGCCTTTGTCTTCCCTCTATCCACCATCATTTCAGCAAGCCTATTTACTCATCTGTCATATTCCTTGCCTTGCTAGACACTGGGGGCAAAATCATTAAAATCACATAATGTCCTGAAAAAATTGAAAAAAAAAATCAAATAATGTTCTGAAAAAAATCATAAAAATTTAAAAATGTCCTGAAAAAAGATCAAAAAAAAAATTGAAAAATGTCCTGAAAAAAAGATCATAAAATTTAAAAATGTCCTGAAAAAAGATCATAAAAATTGAATAACGTCCTGAGAAAATCCCTAAAAAAGTCATATAAAGTCCTAAAAAAATGAACACAAAAACATTTCAAAATATTAAAATCCAAAACAAGCATTTTGCAATAAATGATCCCTTTGTGCATAGACAGATCGCTGAGCATTCATCCAACAACACTCGCAATCATACACTGTGCTTTAATGAAATCACGCTTAAACAGGTGAACTTTTTCTATCAAACTCAGACGTTCAAACTGATCAACATGGTCATATCAATCAACCTCAAAATCATTTGTCCTTGTCTCTACTATCATGGGTCTTATACAGGGTGTGGTATACTCGAAACCAGACTGTGTCCTGTCTTAAACGGGGTACCACATGTCCTAAAACTAGACAGCATGATCATCCTATCAGCACGTTCAACTTTTGACAACGAAGATCAAGGTGTTTGTTTGATTTGTTGGAATTTGTGCATCTTATCTTTCTATTGATTTATCTTCGATCATGTTCCTATGTTGCTCGATGATGTCACTGAGTGATTTAGAGTGACCGGGATGGTTCATGGTCCTTTTCTTTTTGATTGTGATTGTTGTTTGTCTGTGATGTGTCTGTCTTTTTCAAAAAGGGTTGCATTTCAACTCTAGCCTTCAATGCCATGATGCTACACATCCATTTTGCTACATAAAAATAAAGGTTCTCACCTACAAAGTGCATTACTGAAAACAAGTTTTTCTTCATTTCTAATTGTCTTCTGTCTCATTTCTTCTTAATAACATTTCTTCCATTAGTTTGGATAGTCAGTTTGGTCTAGTGCTCCGATTTCCCCGCACACATATGCTGCATCCTGCATCCATTTGGTTAGTACATTTGCACTACCTTAAGCATCATATCAAGCATTTTATCCATTTCATACTATCAATGCATCAAAAACACATAAACAAAAACATATCCATACATATTCCACAAAGGTACATAAACAGTGCATAAGTCATCCATACATGGAAAATCACATAAATAATTTGCATCTCATCATATCGATGCATATCATATCATCTGCCACAATAAATATCGGAGTACAAAATCGGACTGTCTGTCCTAAGTCTGGCCCATAGGCTGACTACAAAAGGTCAAAATACATAATGTCCACTGTCTATCCTAAGGAGCACGTGCCTCTGTCACAGGGTGCTCCCTCGGTCCTCCTCATCCCTGCTATGTCTTGTGGATGATGTTCCCCCTGGTCCTGGCTGTGGTGGTCTCATAGGTCCACTCACCCCCATGCTGCTCAATGACCTCCGAGAGTGTGCCCTGCTCTCTGTCCTTGATCGTGTCTGATATGAAGGTGCTCTCTGCTCTGGTGGAACTGCACTCTCATATAGTGTCCTCCAATGGCGTATCTCCTCTCCAGTCTCTACTAGCATCTGTCCTAGCTCCTATACACTGGCATCCCGAATCGACCCAATATACTCAGTGACTCTCTATTCCTCTCGCTGTGCTTGAGCAATCGCTGCATCTCGAGCCACTGTGAGTCTAGCTATCTCCGCTATGAACTGGTCCTGCTGTCTCTCTAAAGTCTCAATGTGATCTTGCTAACTCGCTATGGTAGCCCTCCACATCTCCATCTCCTCTGTCATAGCTATCTCTGGCTCTATGGGTATATCCTGCAATGCCTCATGCTCGCCTGAATCTGGCTCATCCTAGTCACCCCCACCATCCTCATCTTTGTCCTCGTCATCCTCCTCATCCTCGTCTTCCCCCTCATCCTCATCCTCGCCCTCCTCCTCCTCCTCGTCCTCGTCATCTCCCTCCTCCTCTCCTGTGAGTGGGAAGTCCTCCTGTCTCCTCGGCACTGGAATGTCTGGATCTGTCAATGGCACTAGCCACCATCATGCAAACCATCTATCATACTCATCTGTTGTCCCAGCGTCCACCACATCTGACCTCCAATCCCACTGTCTCGGCTGTAGCTATGCAAAGTCAGCATTGGCTATGTGTGGCTGAATCATACTCCCCCACTGACTCGTCTCTCTGTGAGATCGGGCAAAGTGTGCAGTTCTCCTAGGTACATCCTACCTCTCTCCAAACTGTCGTCTCACTCTCTCTGGCAGGTACAACTCAATCACTCTCTGATGGTTCACTGGTCGCCCAATCAAGTATCTCTCTTGTCTACAATATGGTAACTCCTCAATATCATCTGACCATCCCGGACAATCACGATATGGCCTCCATATGAACTCTCTCAGTCTATCTCGCTCATGTCGCCAGTATAGTATGTATCCAAAAGGACCCTGTCTCAGTGCTCCACCATAATAGTACACATATGGTTGGTGTGGTACTACCTGTCTATCTGTAATCGATCGACATATGGCTATGTGCTCAAATGCCCATACCTGTAGCAGTGTAACTCCACAGCTCAAAGTCTGCACTCCTTGATATGCTATCTGATGCAGCTGAAAATACAACATAGCCAGTACACATGGTCCCCATGCATAGACTGTCCCTTCTGTCACCATCCGCTCTAGCACTCTTCCCCATCCAATAGGGAATCCATGTCCTCGTCTGTCTCCTGCTAGTAGACATGCTATCACCACGGCCATCACCACATATCATCGATCATACTCTGATGCCATAGTCTCTTAGCCAATCTCCCTCTCGACGATATCCAGATCATCTGTGTTGCACTCAAACAATTTGCACAATGCATCTCTCCCTATCACTGGGTCATACTCTATCATCTCTCCATGAATCAGAATGCGGAGGATACGCCATACATCCTCCAGTGTCACCGTCGCCTCTCCAGTCGCCAGATGGAAGGACGAAGTCTCTGAATGCCATCGCTCTGCCAATGCGGTAAGCAGTCCTGTGTTTGCCCTAATCTCAGGCATGAATGTGACATAGTATATCCCAAGTCTTACTAAGGTATCTCTTTTTGTGCTCCTGAGTCTATATCGTAGCATGAAGCAATCTGGTCGGTTCTCTCGCGTGATCAACGGATACTATCGACTCTGCATCACAATTGGGGCATATTTTGTCAGTTTTAGGGTTTGCTCCTACGGGTTGCATTTCCTCATTTTCATGCCTAATCAGGGTGTTTTTCATCTAATCTGACCTATCCTATCCTTGTCCCCCCTTTCCAGATCATTTGCATGTCATTTTGACCAAAATTAGGGTTTGCATTGCACAATTGCGCCTGTGTAAGGTAACCTGCGCCTGTGTCAGGTAACCTGCACCTGTGTCTCCCTACACAAGCGTAGAAGACCCTACACAAGCGCAGAAGTCAGTTTTTGCATCTCCTGTGAGCCCCGCAATGTCCCGCAAGCAATTAAAATTCATGAAATTGAAAACATGGGTATTTGAGATCCATACCGCTGCTCCTGCGTCGTCCAGTCATCTAAATGTGCATACACGTTCCCCAAGGTGATCCACCATTGGAATGTTCACCATCTCTCTGCAAGTGTTTTTGTCTAGAGCAACAAATCCTTCTCTTTGTCTAGTGCAAATGAGCAAATTGTCACTCTCTTGGTCTCATTTATAGATCTTTGTCAGTGCATAGATGGACGTGCACCCTCTCCATCTTATGTTGGTCACAGTCTTTTGTATCTTCAATTGCTTGTCCTTCACGCATTTGCTCTCCGATTGTCAGTCCGTTCAATCCTATCATTCTTATCGATCAATTGGCCTCTTTTCTGCATGTTTTCGGCCAATCCTCGAGGGGGCATGCATTAGTCATTGTCATTGTCTGGGGCATTTTCATTATTGTTCTTTGAAACAATGCTTAAAATCGCATTGTCTCAAAGAGGGGCAAAATGTAGACACCTAAAAATGGTCAACGCTTGCGGAGTCATACTTTAACATTTGCGCATTGCCTCATTTTAGGTTTTTGCGTCGCATTAACATTTCTCCTATGATACGCACTTGGTTTTTATCATTTGCGAACATTGAGTCATTCTTCTACATTCTTCCTTTATCTCGCTCTCGAATTTGGTCTTGTCGACAATAATCTCCAGTCATGATTTTAATCAATCTTATCCTATTGCATCAATGTGCGTGCTTATTTGTCATCATTTTGGACATTGTCAATCCTAATTAGGGTTTTGTCCTCCTGTCAATCTTGCGATTGATTTGTCATCGATCGTTGTCCTCTTATCAATCTTGTCAATTTATTATCAATCCTTCAATCTTGTCGATTAACGATCGATTTGTCATCGGTCGTTGTCATGTTCGATCTTGTCATTTTTTGATTGACTTGTCATCAATCATGGTCATTTTCAATCCTGTCGTCTTGCAATCTATTTTGTCATCAATCCTTGTCCTCTTGTCAATCTTGTCATTTCACAATCGATTTGTCATCGATCGTCGTCTTTCTCAATCATGTCAATTTGGATCAATTTGTCATTGTTCCTCATCAATTGGCGCATTTTATCAATTAAATCATTTATCACATTGGTCATTTATCAATCCAAAATTAAATCATGATCGAGTCAATTATCTTTCAAGACCTAATTGTCATTCTTGCATTGCTAATTCATCTTCTAGGGTTTTGTGATTTCATCATTTAACCTGGTTTGTCATTTCCTCCTTTAGGATTAATAAAATTTTTATTTATCCTAAGTCTTCTCATTGCAATTAAATGTTCATTTAATTGGCTAATTATTCCTCTTTGTGAATTAATTAATAAATGAAAGATTATTAATTAATTTACCTAATTTCTAATTTTCATCAATTCTCTAATTTCCTAATTTTCTAAATTCCTAATTTCAAATTCCTCCTATTTCTCTCCTAAATTCATGGAAATGACATGTCAATTTGTCATAAATTTGTCATAATTGACAATCAATCAATTTTTGACATAGAAGTTTGTCATAATTTGTCATAAATTATCAATCAACAAATTTTGCATAGAAAGTGCATAATTTGTCATAAATTTGTCATAATTGACATAATTGATTTGCAATTTCCATTTGAATTGAATCATGCTAATCTTGTCTTTTCTCCAATTTATCTATAAATTGGATGAATTTCTTCAATCAATCCCCTAATCCTTAATCAGACTATCAAATTTACGCTTCTAGTACTCTTGATCAATAATCAATGTCAATCTTGCTTTCAATCATGTATGTGCACTTGTAGGTGAGATCCACAACCAAACCATTTGAAGAGGAAAGAAGAACAATGGAGCCGCATGAAGGAGCATTCAAATCTGCTATTGGTTTGCATATGTCTTTAATTGTGATTGTTTTTATTTCATGTCTCTATTGAGTGTTGTTTAGGATAGATCATTGCAATGAATGCTTTCGTGATTGAGCTAATTATGTTTATCTTGTCTTGTGATGATTTCCTATTTCCTAATGTACAGTATGAACTATGGAAATGAGTTGAATTTGATGAGTGAAGATGAAATATAGAAAACTTATGAAATATGGAAGATTAGAGAATAACTTAAGAAGATGAAATATGAAAGGTGTAAAATTTGATTCTCTAATAGGTGGTTGCAGGTTGTGGAATGTATGATGAATTAATGCATTGACCGTGATTGTGTCTGTGATGCTAAAAATGTGTTATATAGAAGACATACACATATAATGAGACAATAAAATGTAATTGAAAAGTTTAATTGAAAACTAGATTAGAAATGCAAACCATAAAACTTCCTTGAAATGTCCCATTTTCCTCTATTCTTGAGGACCTTGAAGGTGTTGGATTGATGGGCTCTCAGCGGAGCAATGACCTCCAAAGTGGAAACTCAAGAGTTGAGTAGCTATTTGATCATGATTGACTATGGAGATGATATGAAATGCATGATTTAAGAAACTAGATTAACATGCTAGGATTAATCCAAAAGCTAATTACTAGATAATTGAAATGCAAATTGCCTAAATTGATATGAGATGGGATCCTTATTGCTCCAAAATGGGGGATATTTATAGGAATTCCAAGGCCAAAGCTGAGGTGGCAAGAATCGACGGTCCAGATCTGATCTGAAGATATCAAGGGCCAAGATTGAGGAAGTTGGAGAAGAGGTTGGAGGAAGGGACATTTGTCATCTCTGTGGTGACAAGTGTCAAGGAGCCTTTCTCATGAGAGGGAAAGTGTCCAAGGGAGGAAACATGTGGCAAAAGTGTCATGTGTCTCAAGGAGAGAATATCCACACCATGGGAGGTTAGGATAAGGAGGTTAGAATGTGCAAGATAGGATAGGGTTAGTTAGACCCAAGATTAGATTGAATGAGTTAAGTTAGGGGATGGTTAGGTTAGGTGGTTAAAAGTTAGGAGCCATGTGCTCATTTGAATTTAGAAATTCAAATAATTGGAAAAATGGTAATTAATCTCAACAAAATTGAGTTTGTTAATCTTAATTAGGGATTAGAAGAATTGATTAATATGGAGACGTTAATTAATTTAGAATTAATTGATCAAAGGGGGATATGAAATGAACTATATAAATAAATCATTTAGATTTATTTACTAGTAGATGAATAGAGAAATTAATTAAATTGCTTGTGAATTCAATTAATTGGGAAGGGGAATTAATCAAATAATTGCGTATTTAATTAACTATCTTCATACCATTTTTAGATGTATACATTTTGCCCCTCTTTGAAGCGATGTGTGACGACGTGTTTGTTGAAAGAAAACTTGATTGATGATGTTGCTGATATTGATTTCGATAGGATGTAGATTCGAACTTGATTTGATGCGGATTTGGTTTCGATATGATACTGATTTGATTTGGAGATGATAAATCTCAATATGATGCCCCAGACATTGATTGATAGATATCAATGTGAGGATGCCCCCTCGAGAGATGAATCGGATAATTTTCGAATGTTTTTGAATTTTTGCGATTTTTTTATTTTTTTGAAATTTTTGAAATTTGTTCAATTTTTAGATTTTAATGATTTTTCAATTTTTAGAGTCAATCCGATTCATTTCCCAATAAGAAATTTGAAAATATTGCCCTGTCAGGTTGATTAGTTGATTATATAATTAAAAATCAGTGGAATAAAAATCCCACTTAAATGCCCTATTAAGAGTTTAAAAAGGTGAATTCTTTTAACCACTCCTCTTTTGTGCACTATAGTTGTTTGAGAAAATTTGCTCTGGAGGAAGGAAATGGCGATCACGTACCACCAGCATAGGTTCAAGCGAGTTCGGTGATATGAGCGTCCTCCAGTATGTACCTCGAAAAAACCTAGCTTTGTTAATTTTTATTTGATTTTTGAAAATTTTAGTTGTTTGCATTAAAAATCATTTTTTAGTGTTTTCGTGAGATGGGTTGGGAAAAAAAATATATTTTTGAGATGGGTTTTTCGATTCATCAAATGGGTTTTTTCCGGATTTTCAAAAATTTTCCATTCGCATTCCAAAAAATTAAATTTATGTATGCAATACATAAAAAAAAATTATTTTTGAAATTTGTATTTTGGGGGGGAAGAGGAGCGGAGGTGCCGAGCGGTTGCCGCCACCGATGCCACAGTAGACACCGTGGGAGGTGCTACGGGTGCCACCGTTGGTGTCGTCCGTGCCACGGGAGGTGCTGCAGGCACTGCCTTTAGCGCCATCACTGGCGTGTTTGGCACTGCGGGCACCACCGCAGGTGCCTGGGGCATCGCAGGTGTCTAGGGCACCACAGGCAGCGCCTTTGGCGCTATGTAGGTGCCTTGAGCACCGCAGGTGGTGCTTTGGGCGCCACCGCGGGGTCTCAATTTTTTATTTTATTTTTTTTCGATTTTGGCAATTTTTGAGATTTTTCGCGAGTTTGAGTTGATTTTTGGTGATTTTTCGATTTTTGAGATTTGGCGATTTTTGAATTTTTTAAATTTGGCGATGAGGTTTTGATGATTTGATTTGCTTTTTTGATTATTTCGATTTGGGTGATTTTAAGAAAATGATTTGATTTATCGATTGGTTGACTTTGTTGTCAATTTGATTTGATTTTTGATAGTGTAAGATTTGATTAGCTATCTAATTGATAAAATTAGAAGCTCCAGATTGATAAATTTGATGATCAGTTTTGATTATCTTGATGTACATGCAAGATGAGATAAGATTGATAATGACCTCATGATAGATGAGTGTCATTGATAGGGGCCCAACAAGATTTGATAAAAATCTGAATTGAGCAAAATAGACTGATAGATAGATTGATTTGATAGATAGATAAATCAAGAAACTGATATGATGAGATGATTTGATTGCAGGAGCACTTTACCATTCTTCAGTCTCAGGAGCGTTTCTCAAAGACATGGATGTTGATACCATGTCTTAGCTAGGAAAAGCAAGACCACATTAGCAGGTGTGGTTTATCTCCCCTTCTTGACATGCCCTGACCTTTGATAAACTAGGCATTATTGACAGCTTTAGCAGAGCGCTAGCATAGTGAGCATAACATGTTTCATTTGCCAACAGGAGAGATGATGGTGACACCCTAGGATGTCTACCAAATTTTGTGCATCCCTGTGATGGGTGATCTAGTATGTTATGATCTCAGTGAGCAGGGTGGGACAGATGCACTTTGTCGAGTGTTTGAGGATGATGAGATAGACAGATATGATATTGCATGGTAGGCTATGCTAGAGCTAGGATATGCCACATTACCAACTGTGCTTGCCGGATTTATTGGAGGCTTCCTTTGTCTTAATCATAGGTCAAAGGGATTATCTGTTGGATGGGGCTATCTGCTTGAGTAGATGGTGACAGAGGGGACCCAATTTGCATGGGGGTCATGTATGTTAGCGTACTTGTATGATGACCAGCACCAAGTTGTGTACCAGGGATCAGCTACATTATCAGCAGGGGTGACCATGCTTCAGATATGGGCCTCGGAGCATTTACCTATCACACGACCATTGGTTGACAAAGAGAGACCTATAGGTAGGCCTTATGTTGATGGGTATCCAGGTATCATTGTCCAGCGAAAGCTGGGCAAATTGGAGTACTGGCAACGGACCTTGGATGATTTGGATACTGTGATATGGAGGCCATATAGGGATTGTGAGATTTGGCCCAAGGATGCATTGGAGATACCATATGTATTCATGACGCAATATCTGATTGGATCGACACACTATGTCATTGAGCGATTCCTATGTACGAGGGTGTTGAGATAGTATGGTACGATACAGGGGATACCACAGGGTACAACTCATTATGCTCGCTAGAGATTGGATGTGGCTACTTGGGGGCCTTCTATTTCATATGGTTAGGCTTGTGTTGAGTATCGATCATTGGGGCCACTTGATTGGGATTATCTTCCAGGTGTGATGGATAGTGGGATGACACATGAGTACGTTGTGCACTGTACTGTACATAGGTTTCTAAGGCTGACACATCTGGATGAGCCAGAGCCAGTCTTAGATGAGGATGATGAGAGGCTATGACGCAGAGCTCCTAGATGATAGAGGGATGGTGGGGGACGAGGAGGTGGAGGCAGAGATGATAGTGGAGATGGAGATGGATATGGAGGAGATGCATGAGATCATGGTGCTGGAGATGATAATGGAGGAGATGATGATGGGGGGGATGGGGGAGATGATGATGGTGGAGATGGTCAAGCAATGGCAGTGGCAGTGGTAGTGACAAGAACACCAGGAGCTAGCAGTTCTAGATCTGCCAGAGATGTATATACAGATTGGATGGCCCGAGTGGTCAGATGCAGGAGATCAGGTCCAAGGGATCAGGGGCATCAGGTTCCAGAGTAGGAGGTTCCCTCGGTTAATCAGGTACCTATGACAGTATCATAGATTGAGTAGCCATAGGTAGAGGCACCTCGACAAATCCTCATTAGGATGTCGTCTCATCAGGAGCAAGCTTAGATTATGGATTTATAGATTCAGGTACAATAGCTAGAGAGTCGACTAGCAGAGAGGGACTCTCAGGTAGCCTAGCTAGAGACTCAGATGGCTTCTCTCCTATTCGAGAGAGACGCAACTAGGGATAGGTGTCGGCAGGCCGAGGTATAGGTATAGTTGTTAGGAGAGTCTATTTCAAGGAAGACTGCCCTGAAGATGATGCGCCAGGGGATTCAAGAGGCTGAGTACTATAGGACTTTATATTTTACTATTGTTTCTCTTGATCAAAGGGCTCCAGGATTTTCATAGCTAAGCAAGAGATCATGACAGAGCCAAACTGAGAGTCAAGGAGTGACAGGGCCACTTCAGAGAGCTCACCTAGGTGGGGACTCAGGTAGAGGGGTACCATTACTCTACCTACCGCATCAGGACAGATTTCCACTCCACGTCCTAGTGGTCACACTGATATGGGACATTGATCCATTTATGTACACACCTTTTTGTGATGAGATATTGATAATTCCTGCGATGTATATTTGTGATGTATCTCATATATTTTGTGATATCATTGTACCTTGGACATTGATCTTGTTTTGATGGTATGATATACAGTCGATCCTATTTGCTCTACATGACCTATGAAATGATAGATGCATTCTGTAGTCACATAAATCTGTCTAGTTTAATTAAATGAATATTTGATATTTATTTGATTAAAAATCCACTAGCCATCATTTAATTAAATTAACATTTAATTAATTCATCTTCAAATCATTCTCCTATTAATTAAATAAATTATTTAATTTATTTTAATTAATTCATTTAACCAAATTCACAATCAATTAAATGAATAAATTCTATTTATTCAATTTAATCCTCTTTCCTCTTTTAAATAAATTAAATAAAACATTTATTTAAATCATTTATTCCTCCCACTTGCATTTTTCTACATCTCCCACTTGCCCTTCCTAAATTCTTCTAGAACCTATCTAATTCTAATCAATTAGCCTAATCTATCCCCTAATTATTGTCACATTCCTAAGCAACTTGGAGTCACTTCTCAAAGACTTCAAAGTCTTTGAAAAGCATTAAATGCTTGGTGTGTTCAACAATCTAACCTCTAAAGTCTTCTAAACCACTTATGGCTCTTACATGACCATTTATGGTTAACCCCTAACTCAACCCTCATGTGACTCATGTGTCTCCTCAAGCATTTATTGCTTTGACCATGGTTATCCCTTTTACCTTTGCACAAGAGTTTATCCATTGGATAAAAGCTTTATTCTTTGAATAAATAATTTATTCACTCAACCCAACCTTGACCTTAACTCCCAAGTTAACCTTCAGGTCATATCAAGCATTTAATGCTTATTCCCTCTCCTCTCAACCTATCTCATTGTAGCTAGGAAATCGGAAATCATCAAAGCAAATATCAATATTTAGTCATAGCTCAATCACAAAAGCTCAAATGCAATGATCAATCCTAATTACATCCAATAGAGACATGAAAGCAAAACATTCAAGATTAAAAACTAAGCAAACCAAATGCAGGTCTGAGTGTCTCCTTCATGTGGCTCCATTGTCCTTCTTTCTCCTTCAAATAGCTTTGTTGTGGATCTCACCTACTAGTGCATGATCATGATATGAAAGCAAGTAGACAAGATGATTGCTCAAGAATACTCGAAGCATGATTGATTCGACAAAGTGATTCAAAAAAGTGATTCGTTCGATAATGTGATTAGTGATCAGGGGCCTTGATTGAAGAAAATCATCCAATTTATAGATAAATTGGAGAAAAGAAAAGATTAGCATGACAGTGATTCGAATAGAAATTCAAATCAAGAATAGCAAAGTTATGACAAGTGTATGACAAATTGCTATGCAAGGATTTATGACAATTTATGACAATTTATGACAAATTGCTATGCAAGGATTTATGACAAGAATTTGAAATAGAAATAGACATTTAGGAATTTAGGAGAAATTAGAAAATTAAGTTGGAAATAATGACTTGGAATTTAGGAAATTGATGAAAATTAGGTAAATTAATTAATAATTTCTCATTCATTAATTAATTTACAAAAATAGGAGGAATTAATTAACCAATTAAACAAATATTTAATTGTGACAAGAAGACTTAGGATAAATAAATAAATTATTTAACCTAGAGGGAAAATGGAGAGAAAATGACAAACAAGGTTAAATGAATAAATCATGAAACCCTAGAAGATAAATTAGAAATGCAAGGACAACAATTAGGTCTTGATGTAAGATTGATTTAATGTCGATTCGATCATGATTTTGAATTGATAAATGATTTGATTGATAAAAGCACCAATTGACGAGGAACAATGACTAATTGATCCAAATTAACATGATTGAGAAAGACGACGATTGATGACAAATCGATCGCAAAACGACAAGATTGATAAGAGGACAATGATTGATCACAAATCGATCACAAAATGACATGATTGATAAGAGGACAAAACCCTAATTAGGATTGACGATGTCCAAAATGATGACAAGTGAATACGCACATTGATGCGACAGGATAAGATTGACCAAAATCATGACAAATATTGCTATCGACAAGACCAAATTCAAGAGCGAGATAAATGAAGAATGAAGAAGAAGGACTCGATGCTCGCAAATGATAAAGACCAAGTGCGTGACATAGGAGAAATGTTAATGCAATGAAAAAACCCTAAAATAAGGCAATGCGCCAATGTTAAAATACGACTCTGCAAGCGTTGACCATTTTTAGGTCTCTACACTCATATTGACACTTATCATCCTGGGATTGAGTTGAAAGCCATCACATGGATTGAATATCATTCAATCCTGACCCTTGTGAAGATTACTCAATCTCAACCATCCATTGCTCCATTTTTCCTATAAATAGAGCCCATTTCTTCATAATCCAGATCCTGAAAACTTGTATGCATTTAATCTATAGTGAATTTTAGAGAGAGCATTTAGCATAAATCACATATATTGTCATTTTGGACTAAAATAAATCTTAGTTCATTTCATAATATATCTAATTAGTTTGTTTTACACTTGCATAGCATATTTAATCATCCACAATCTTGAACCTCCATAAGCATCCATAGTGCAAAAAGCTACTGAGAGCTACACTAATTTGGAACTTGGAGAGGAGAGGAACAAAGGAGAAAGATCTAAGAGCATGCTAGAAGGCATTTGGAGATTCCTTGTGATATTTGTTTCCCTAGTTAAATACTTTAGCATGTTTTTAGTGTCTCTTTTGATATGCCTGCTTAGATTAGTTTTTGGTTGAATAACACTAACTTTGTTTCTTGTTGTTTTTGTGTGTTATACCACCACAGGCTTTAATCTAACACTTGTCCATTTCGCATAGCATTATTTGGTGAACCCGACGTGAATCAAGCACCCAACAACATTTATGTGTTTACAAAACTAACTTTTTGACTGTTTGACACACAGGTCACGTTTCAACACTTTTGTTTGCACTTTAGCGCTAATTTTTTTGGTATGCTAGTGTTGTTGTTTGTACAATAGTGCTATTGTGCAAGAATTAGCACTTTTGTTAATAGTATGGCATTATTGTTCATTAGTTAGCACTTGTGTTTTTGTATTAGCACTTTTGGTATTGCTGTATAAATATCTTGCATTAGCGCTTTTGTCCATACTTTCATGCATTTGTGTTAAGTAGCACTTTTGTTTTCACATAGAGTAGTGATATTGTAACAAAACGTTGTAAAAAAGGCCTTGTAACCGATAAGGTTATTTTTCTTAGGCTTGTGGGAGGAAGAATATATATGGAATATAACATTTAAGTATAAGTGACATTTCCTCTTTCTTATACTTTAAGTTATATTCCATATATATTGTCAGGGTGTTTGAGAGGGGTTTCAGACCTCTAGGAGTTGTAATGTGAAATCTAGTATTTGGAAGATCCTCCAAATTTCAGACTTAGTCAAATTTCAAGGCATTTCAGGACCAGGATTGTAAAATTTGTAACCAAGATCAGAATTTAGGCTTGTGTAAGCCCACACTAACATTTGATCATTGACTGTGTGCAGGCTCTAATCATTTTTGTGCAAGGGAAGGAGTTAGTTTAGAGGCTTTAAGTTTCTTTTTTTACTTTCTTTCAACAAAAGTTGGTTAAAAAGAATCCACTCTCCCTTCTTGTACAAGTTAAAATAAGCCTCACATTTTATTTTGGAGTGCATAAAATGAACCTCAAACTTGTTTTTGGTGCTTAAAAGAAAATTCATCTTTCTTTATTGCAAGGTAAAAAGAACAAAAACTTCAAATTTGCTTTCATTGCCAGATTAGGATTCATTTTCATTTTGGTGCTTAAAGTCAACAACACAAATTTGATTTCCTTGCATCAATCTAGACTTAAAAATCACAATCCACACTTCCATTTTTGGGCAAGTAAAAAGAACAATCAATTTGTCTCATTTTGCACAAATGATTTACTTCATGCATACGTGTTTCAAATTCAGTTGACCAGAATTTTCAATTCCTAGTTACTCAAACATTTTGCCTTTGAGGTTAAAAAGAACATCATGATTGTTGGAGCAACATCTCCAAATAGATAGAACATCATTGCAATGACAAGTTAAAAATAACAAGTGTATTTTGTCTTTGGCACACTTGTGCAAAAAGAGTTGGTCGAGTGGTTCTACTTCTAACACACACTATCCTCTCCCTTGGCTTTCATGGTCTTAGGTGCAAGAGAAAAGTGTTAGTAACACTCAAGTTTTATCTTTTTAAGAGAGGCCTGCCAAGAGACACATCACTCTTGGGAATGACCTTGCGCGGTAAATCCTTCGAGCCGCTATAGAAATCAGGTGAGAGTGAAAGCTGTAGCCTTGGGTATTGTTGTTCCTACAGTGTAACTTGTCGAAAGGACAAATGGGCCCCACCACAAGTTACAAGGCTCTTAAGTGAGTCACTGCAGAATGAACTTATGTCCAAAGACATCAAAAATTACTAAACACCTTTATATGGTAGCCCATTCATTCTATTGATTGAGGATATTTGTGATAAATTCAGTGCACGAGCATAGATGGTTTTGCTCCCAAGATACTCACCATACATATTTCCTTGAGTAGAAACATAGCTTTTTGAAAAGTCACTTGTGGCTTGATGAAAGTGATGACTCCCCCATCATAGGGATCATCTATTTGTTATGCTCATGTAAGACTTAGTATATCACATCCTTACCTGACAGATCAGGATTCATAAGGTATGTAGTACTAAAGTCGAAGAAATATCAAGATGTGGGCTGAAATTATCGCAATTGGCCATTTGACCTTAGGGATAAAGAGTGTTTGAAGTGTTTTCATTTTTAGTCAAGACCAGTGCAAATTGAGCCAACTTCAGGCTTTGGAAACACCTAAAATACATTTGAAGGAAAGGGTCATACAAAGTTCAAAAGATTGGGTTGATCTAGACCCATACTTACTTGTGCCTTTTTAGGCAACATTCTTGTGTTTGTGTGCTTGCTTTGTTTTCTTGTCAAAGAAATATCATAAATCCAAATCAGAACAAGTATTCATCCAACACCAACTTTTTAAAAAACACAAAAGATCAAAAACAAAAAAACAAACAACAAAAATTATCAAACTATATGACCATTCTTCACATATTGAGAAAGAAAAATCTTCATCAACACATCAACTTGAAGAAAAGACCATTAAGCTCAAAGGCTTTTATCAAAAGGAGGAAATTCTTCTATCTTATTAGACAAATCTTTGTCTCTCATAGAACCTTCTTGCATCACATGCGTCTATACCTTCAAGGGAAATCAAACGAGTTTGATCAAGAATCATTAAACCCAGAGCTTTTACTCAACATACAGCTTTGAGTTATCATCAAAATAAGGGAGGCAAGATCAATCCTGCCTTCTTTCCAGATATTTGTATCACATATAACTCAGCTAGGGAAGAACCACCAACCCTTGAACAAGAAGAAGAAGAATTTGTTCCTTTTGTAACACAAAGTTTCTATTGAAGTTGAACATCTCATCCATTATCATATTCATATCTCATCAAATCCATTCCAACTCTCAAAACATCAAAAGGTTTTTGTCCTGAGTTCTATTTCGATATTGCTTGAATCAAACACAAACACATCACCTTTTAGAGTGTCTCTACGTCTAGGATAAACTCATCCTAAGAGGCATTTTTACGTAGGTTAAAACTAGTCTATGAGTGAATCCTCTCATTACTAGGTAGTTGAGTCTATAACACATCTCAGATCTCTCTAAACCTTATCACATCAAACTTTGTCAATCAAACACAACAAGCAATTCAAGAAGGAACTTTGGTACCATCTACCTTTAGTGCTAGAGATTCATATGCAAAACACTTCACCAAACATCATTCTTTCATGTCATCACCAACTTATCATCATTTTCATCAAGCTTCAACAAAAACTTCTAAACAAAATGGCTCATACCAGGTCCAGATCTAGCCAACAAGAAATTGAAGAGGAAGAGGAGGAAAATATCAATGAATTCCAAGAAGCCCTTGGAGGAAACGTAAATGATGACAACCCAAGTACTCCTACTCCTACAACAATAGAAAGGGCACAACACAACCCTCTCTTTAATATACTTTTTGACGAAATACTCTGGAGCAATGCTGATGCTCACTTTTAAAGACTTCCTTAAGAGGGGGCTAAACTACCCTTTGATTTTGATGTTGCACAACTAAGACAAGCATCACAATGCCAAATTTGTAATGAGGATGAAAGAGGTTGAGATCACATCAGATATAACCTTCCTCAAGGTAATCCCCCACCTCCTCCTCCAAATGAAATAGACATGTTGCGGTAACAAGTCAAAAATCTCACCCAAAAACTTCATAGTGGTGTAAAAAGCTAATCAATTTTCACTCAATGACAGTTGTCCCTATCCCTTTGATAGGAATATTCATATGCCACATTTTCCATGAGGGTTTGAAATACCTAAGTTCAAAAAGTACCGAGGAAAAGGAGATCCTCGTGATCATGTTAGAGAATTCCATTCAGCTTGCCTCGAAGTGGTATACAAGGATACATACCTAATGCAAATTTTTCCCCAAAGCTTGGGAGGAACAACCACATCATGGTTTTCTCGATTACCGGGTGGCATTAGGACATTTGAAGAACTCATCCATAAGTTCCTAGCACATTACTCATACAACATTGAATGTGATATCACCATGGCTGATCTATGTAACACTAAACAAAAACCAGGTGAACTATTTTCAGTCTTTCTACAACAATGGCATCAAATGTCTAGCAGATGTTCTCTTCCGTTACCTAAACAAGAACTAGTGAAAATATTTATTTCCAACTTAAATGACGAAATGAAATTTCACCTAGACATAAAAGACACAGACTCTTTCAATGACATGATCACAAAAGGCTTGAAATGTGAGCGGTCTCTCATCAAGAAAGGACTTATCAAAATCTACAATGAACCAAAGGATGCCCCTCGTCCATGATTCAATAGTGAAAAGCCTAACTTCTGGAACAAAAACAAAAATATCATCAATGACGAGGTTGTGGATGCAAGAACTATCAAAAGTGCACAACCTATGGTTTGATTTGCAGGATAGAATCCCCCACCCAAGAATAACACAGTTGCTCCTCCAAGTCAAGGATGCAACACATCTCAAGAGGAACCCAGACAACGTCAACAAAATTTTAAACCAAAATGAACATATACTCCCTTAGGGGAACCCATCGAAATAGTGTTACGACAGTTGGTTTCTCAAAATCTGGTTACCTTACCCAAAACATCAAATTATGAACCTCAAGTCAAACCTTCATGGTGGAGGGATACTGAACATTGTGACTTCCATCAAGGGAAAGGACATAAAACAAGAAATTGTCACAGATTGAAAGATCTTATTTAGGATCTTATTGACCGAGGTGAAATCAAAATCGAAGGCCATGACCCAAAGACAACAAACAATGATTATCTCATGTTTAAAAATCCACTTCCATCACAAGATCAAAGGGGTCCTTCCACTTCAAGGAGAAACACAGATACTACTGATTATATGCAAGATGCATATAATTACACTATGAATCACCTATATGATGCCAGTGGACAAATTGCAACTATAACCATCAAAAATCTGAGCTCCACTTGTAATGTTGTTACACGTTGCTGCAAGATTACCATAAAAGTAGCTCCACAAGGCACCCCATTTATCCCAAAGTAGTATAACCTTGTGGAACAGTTAGACAAAACACCCACACTGATATCTATCTCTAGAGCTATTGTGCCTATCTCCATCCCATAAAAGAATCTTGGATCAAGCTCTCCAAGAGGTGTCAGTCCCTGCAAACCTAAATACAGATTAGTTCCAAGCCATGATTGGAAACCTAAGGTCATCACCTTGTCTCACTTTCTTTGAAAGTGACAACTCATCCTTCCAGCAACCTCACAATGCCTCACTACACATTGAAGGGTTTATCAAACAACATAGGATCAAGCGAGTCTTGATCGATAATGGGGCAGGGCTGAATATATGTACACTACAATTAGTCACATCTTTGGGATATGCCATTGAATCAGTGGATCACCGCAAGAAGATCACAATCGAAGCCTATGATGATGCAGAGCGTTCATCCAAAGGATTTGTTGTGCTCCCAATCCGAGTGGGCCCTATGGTAAAACACATCATCTGTCAAATTCTGGACCTTCCTTTTCCATACAATTTGTTGTTAGGAAGACCTTGGATACACGTCATGTAAGTCATCCCATCCACCTACCATCAGTGTATCAAGTTCCCACATAATGGTGTAGAAATCACAATCCTAGGCGATGTAAACCCCTTTGCATATTGTCATAATATCAGTCATCAACCAGAGATTACCGTTCCCAACAATAGAGAAGCCATATCCTACACATCATACGTAAGTCCAACCTCTCTTTCTAGTTCAAACACTACTATACCCAAGTAAGAGAAGATCAAGATGAAAATAGTAGAGGAAGGTCCTGGGGAGTACAATTTGAGCCAACTATTTTGTGTTGGACAAATGCCTACTTCTCCTAGGACACATGGCAAACCTCAACAGTTACTTTAAAATGCCACTAATCAAGCCAGCATGTACTTTGATGCCTTTCATCCTTGGCAAGAGTCAATAACATGAAACCAGAGATGAGGACGTAGCAGAATGGATCTATAAAGATCCCATCACCACCAATATTCCGCAAGTTAAGCTTCCCATAGATCAGTATGGCAAAGGCCTTCTCATTATGCAAAGAATGGGTTATGATGGTCAAAGTGCTCTAGGACCTTGCAAACAAGGACAACATGAACCATTGTAGCCGGAATTAAATCCTAAAGATAACACTCACCTAGACTTTCAAAAAGAGATCCTTCCTAAGCTCAGATTCAAAGGAAAACCCAGGAAACCACTATATCAGCCTATTACAAAGAGGTCACCTTTGATTATAAAAGCAGCATCAAACACCATGGCAACTGCCCCATCGAGGCTAAAATCCCAGCAAAACCATCTACAATACCCATCATCCCACCAATCAAACCAGTAACCCCATCAGCAGCAACAATAACATCAATAGCACCATTAGTAGCAACAACTGTATCAGAACCCACAATAGTATCGACAACACTGGCAATTCCAGCAGAAGTAGCAAAGTCACCACTACCTATATTCCCCGTATCAGATTCGTTGATCCCCATTATCCTTCCCGCATCACCAATCATTTCATCTACAATGGTACATCAGCCAATCACACCTGCAGTGTTTAACTCAAAAGATATCCCAGTATGGTATAGTAACTGACTACTGGAAAGTGACTCAAAGATTGACTCACATGAATGGGAATTTTATTCCATACAACTTAACACTTCAGATGAGGAAGACACATCACTACCTCCACCCCGCAAAGACATCCCTATTTACGGAGAAGCACAGATAAAGACCTCTTGAGTTCTTGAACTGGAAACTTCTTCCACAGACCCTACGTCACATCCTACGCCTGATTCTGACAAGGAGAGTACCATCAACGACCTTCACCATAACATCTTAACCCTCACTGATACATCTAACAAACTTAACCTAATCAATGAATTAATGCTCATTATCCATCCTAAACTCATCGAATGGAACCAGCCCAATCCCCCATGTCTTGACCATTTCCAAAATGATGAGGCGATCATTGACTTTTTGGAACTATGAGATAACATACCAAGTGAGGATCACAAAGATGGATTCACCATTGAACTTAATAGCACAACATACTTCGGGATAGATGCCAAACCTTTCAGTTGCAAAAATATAACAATAAAACATGGGTCTTCCAGTGAAAACCACACTATGGCACTGTTTGATCCCACAAAAGTAAAAAGAAAGAGCGTATCCAATAGTGAAAACCTCTCTGAGGTGCCTGAGGATGAAAGGTTTGACATCCTCCCTTCTAGTACACAGCAGGAACGATCAACAATTCTCATTGAAGAAACAAAAGAATACAACGTGTGGACTCTTGAAACTCCTCACCACATACATCTAACATCTCTTTTAACTCCAGAGGAATAGCCTAAGTTTGTAGAGTTCTTCCAAAAGTGCCAGATCAACTTCGCATGGTCATATGCAAACATGCCTGAGCTTGATATTGATTTAGTCATGCATCACCTCACCATCGCAGAAGGAGCCAAACTTGTCAAACAGAAGCTTCGCAAGATGCATCCTCAGATTGCGGTACTAGTCAAAGCGAAACTCAAGAAACTCCTAGATGTTGGCTTTATTAGACCAATTGATTATGTAGATTGGATATCCAGTATTCTTCCTATCGACAAACCAAATGGGGGCATCTGTATCTATATTGACTTAAGAGATCTGAACAAATCATGTCCTAAAGATGACTTCCCCCTACCAAACATTGACATAATAGTAGACCTAACAGCAGGACATGCCATGCTTTCACTCATGGATGGCTTTTCAGGATACAATCAGATAAAGATCACACTAGATGATCAACATAAGATGGCCTTCACATGTCCATGGGGAACATATTGCTGGAATGTAATGCCTTCAGGAGCGACCTATCAACAAGCAATGACCACCATCTTCCATGACATGATGCATACTATAATGGAAGATTATGTTGATGACTTACTAGCAAAATCACTCACAAGAGAAGGCCATCTAGACATATTAGAGCAAATCTCTGATAGATTAGAATAATATCATGTTCGACTCAACCCAAAGAAATGTGTCTTTGGAGTAACCTCAGGGAAGCTTCTAGGATACATTGTCTCAAGCAAAGGTATTAAGGTTGATCCTGCAAAGGTCAAAGCAATCATGGACATGCCACCCCCAAAAAATATCAGTCAGCTAAGGACATTACAAGGGCGCCTACAATCCATCTGAAGATTCATTGCACAACTGGTAGATAAGTGTCACCCCTTTACACACCTGTTACACAAGAACATCCGCTTTCAATGGGATACTAGATGCCAGCAAGCATTCCAGATGCTTAAAGATTATCTCATGAATATGCCATTGCTGATCCCACCAGATCCAAGTAGGCCTTTGTTACTCTATATATCAGCAACAAGTACAACATTGGGTGTACTATTGGAATAACATAATGCAGAAGGGAAAGAGTGTGTTGTTTACTACATCTCTCGCACACGGGTTCACTATGAACTCAATTACACACCTATTGAGCGAGCTTGCCTAGTAGTAATCTTGGCAGCTACTAAACTGAGGCACTATCTATTGACACATAAAGTACAGCTCATTGTAAAGATTGATCCACTCAAGTACTTACTCAACAAAGCAACATTGACAGGTTGCTTGGCCAAATGGGTGATGATTCTAAGTGAATTTGATGTCGAGTATGTGGACCGTAAAGCTATTAAAGGTCAAGTCATTGCAGATCAGTTGGCCGATGCACCACTCATAGGTGATCATCCTCTCATTTCCAATTTTCCAAATGAAGAGATATTCATGATCACAACAACACAACCATGGAAACTATACTTTGATGGTCCATACACTAGGCATGGCTCGGGGGCAGGCATTCTGTTTATCACACCTCAAGGTGACAACATCCCGAAGTCTTACAGGCTCACATTCCCATGCACAAACAACATAGCAAAGTATGAGGCCTTGATCACAGGACTCAGGGTAGCCATACAATGGAAGTTACAAGAACTACAAGTATATGGAGACTCCCAATTGGTCATTCGACAAGCAACTGATGAATATCAGACTAAAGATGACAAACTCATATCGTACAAACAAATGGTGGATAGTCTAAATGCATCATTTACTACTATCACCTTTGAGCAGATACCCAGAGATCAAAATCGAGTTGCTAATGCTATGGCAACCATTGCATCTCTCCTATATCTTCCACAGAATTCAACATGCTACGAGTTCTTGGTTGAACAACTTTAGATTCCCGCTTATGATATCCCCGAATCTGAGATGATATGTCACCTTATCAGTTCTGAATCCCCATGGTACGGTGAGTTCTACACTTATCTCCATGATCACACACTTCCTCCTAACCAATCGAATAACCAACGTAAAACCTTCATTTGCCAAACCGCTCGATATACCATTATTGCTAAAACCCTATACCGACACATTCTTGATGGTACTCTCCTTCGATGTTTAGAATATGATGAGATACAAAAGGCCTTGGAAGAGGTACATGAAGGAATTTGTGGAACTCATGCAAGCAATTTGTCACTAGCCAAGAAACTCCTACACACTGGATACTATTGGCCATCTATGGAAAAAGACTCCTACTACTTTGTCAGAAAGTGCAAGAAATGCCAAGTTCATGGAGACCTAATACATGCACCAACACAGGAATTGCAACCAATCACAACACCATGGCCTTTTTATTAATGGGGCCTTGACCTTGTGGGTAAAATCCATCCATCTTCATCCAACGGTCACAAATTCATTATTATCCTCACCGAATACTTCACAAAGTGGATCAAAGTTCTTCCACTTACCCAAGTCACCAGCAAACAGATCGCCTCATTCATCCTTAATTACATCATCTGCCAGTATGGTGTACCCATGTCCATCATCACAGCTAATAGACTTCCATTCAAGAATCATGATGTTCATGAGCTCTGTGAGAAGTTTCACATCCAACACTGCTTTTCCACTCCCTATTACCCACAAGGAAATGGTCAGGCCAAAGCATCAAACAAGAACATATTAAGAATCCTTAAGAAGATAGTCAATGATGCCGGTCATAATTGGCACGTTCAATTGAATCTAGCATTATGGGTGTACCGAACTAGCATTCAAACCCCTATAGGGGCAACTCCCTACTCACTAGTCTATGGCGCAGAAGCTATCTTACCTATTGAGGTCAAGATACCATCTCTACGAGTTTCCTTGCACAATCTCATAAAGGATGAAGCATATAGAGTATCCCATCTTCAAGATTTAGCTACTTGATGAGAAGCGACAAGCTGCATACAATCACCTCAAAGCCTCTCAGCAATGCATGAGCATAAGCTATAATCATCAGGTTAGACCTCGTACATTCAAGGTAGGTGATCTTGTTCTCTGAGAGAGTCCCCGTAACCAACCCAACTGAGAACATCAGAGAAAGTTTGAATCAAATTGGTTGGGTCCATATGTTATCACTGCTGTATTTGGGTCTGGGGCATATCAGTTGGCTACTTCAGAAGGCAAACCGCTAGTAGATCTGATCAACATC
Source organism: Cryptomeria japonica (assembly GCF_030272615.1). Taxonomy (NCBI): domain Eukaryota; kingdom Viridiplantae; phylum Streptophyta; class Pinopsida; order Cupressales; family Cupressaceae; genus Cryptomeria; species Cryptomeria japonica. Next base: position 53,641,456 of record NC_081415.1, on the reverse strand, counting down.
ATGCACCTCAAATGGTTTTATACATAAGCTGCACAGAGTATCAGGCTCCCATACATACCGGCAAAACACCAAAAATGTTCGGATAAATGACTTGAAGAAAATACAAAAACATCAAAATAGTAAAGAAAAATCATGCATCCAAATGGTGAACAACTACTCTAGTGGCACCTTGGGTAAGTGCGATGGTGAAAACCTAGCAAACAGGTGCCACTCATAAAGGCTATGACTCCATTGTCTTTCAGACTTGTTGTGATCACATTCATTTCATCCATTTATCCATCCATCCAGACCATGGCTTGTTATCGATTTGCAATCCAGGATAAGTACCTCACATGTCTGGCATCCCACTTTTTCATAGTCATGTCTAAACTAGGGGAAATACCCTTAATCTAGTTTGATGGAAGTGGATACTACATTGTTTTATGATTCACTGAGTTCTTCATTGAAAACAATCATCACAATACCAAAAACATTCAAAAAATTGTCTCAAAAAATACAAAAACATTCAAAACTATCTCACAAAATCCAAAAACATGAAAAAACATAAAAAATAAATCAAAAACATGGCAAGACCCTGTACATACTTTTTTCAAAAGAAGATACCAACCAAACATTATGAAAAACTCCAATGATGACCACTTATCTGATCAACCAAAACAATCAACATCAATGCACCCACTGTCTTAAACAAGGATGCATCCTTCCTTACCAAAACAAAGACAAGATGACATTTTTCTTTGACAAGAAAATTTTGTTTAAGCTATCAAATACTTGGTTGATTTGTGGGTTATTTATTCATATCAGGTTCCTACAACATTGTTTGTGTATCTTCTATGAATTATTTCGATGAAGTACTGGGGCATGTCCTAATGGTGTCTACGTGGGAAGTTCACTAAGCTACGTGATCCTATGCGAAATAGAGTCACAGATCACTATGGCTTGCTGACTATAGCGTATACCTCGACCATATGAGCATGAACCATTATCGAGGATCCATATTCTTTTATTCTTTATATATGTTGTTTGCTTGCAGGTACCATGCTCCATCCTTGGTTCCTACTGCCTCATCCAAACTCGATATTGGTTTATCTCTGACAACAGTATGAACCTATCTTAGGATATGATCAACAAAAGATCAAGGAGGATGTTCCAAGTCATGCATGAAAGGAGATAATCCTTTTCTATTTCACAAGCAATACTTAGGTCAACTTGATCCATTATATCAAGTTGTTTGTATTAACTTGCTATATCAAAATCCATGTAAGGAATACTCAAGTCATCTTGAATCATTATGTCAAGTTGCTTATATTTTTCTTACAACATTTCAAAGCTCAATGATAAAAATAAAGCACTATGGATCGTCATTTCATCTCATCTATATAAATTGCATTCCTTTGCATTCCACCCATCCATACATTCATAATAGCTGCATATCATTCATACATAGTAATGACAGTGGGTGCATACTCTATTTTCCTCTTCTTCCATAGGAATGAGTCATAGGTCCTCCATTTCTTCTATATAACATTGAATCCCCCCTCACCCTCCCTATCTTGGTCATCATCATAATCCATTCATCGTTTCCCATCAACCCAATCAAACCACGTTCATCACCATCCATCTCTAAATAGGACGGACTGCGTTTCCCATCCTAAGTCAACATAATCAAGCCAAGAAAGTTACTCTATCTACACAAGTACATCGATTCACACACACCTAGACTATCAACAGATACTTTGATCAAGTATCTTTGGGTCTCAACAGGTAATCAATCATAGTAATCCTAGACTACATCAGGCATTTATCATAATGACCTAGTCTCAATGGAGCTTCTATGATTCACCACAACCATCCATCACACACACACACTATCAATTGATTAACCAATTAAACACAATCCAACGTACAATTACATCAATTGTCTAAGTCTCAACGAGTATTTTGCTTCATATACCTTGACTTCATCGAGAAATTGCATCAATTGTCTAAGTCACATCAAGTCACCATGATTCACTTACTCAGACTTTATCTTGTTGAAGCGACCAACTAACATCAACTGTCATGCTTTGACTTGACCGGGGCAATTTCACCAATTGCACCAGATTGTTCAACCAATTTTGATCAATTATATAGCATCACTCAAAATCACAACCACCACATTTTCATCGTATCTCCTGCATGACCTAAGGGTACTCACTGGTTTGATGTTTCTCCATATTCACTCTCATTTCTTCCATTCTTTCACCATTATTGCTAATTTTTTCTCTTATCCCACCCTGCCAATTTTCATTCTTTTTCAAGTGATCGCCCGATTTTTTGAAATTTTTTAGCCCATCTCTCGAGGGGGCATACAACCCATTAAATTAACATTTTATGGGGCATTTATTCACACCTATGTTTCTTTCTTTGAAATGACGCGATAAACCGCACCGTCTCAAAGAGGGGCAAATGTAGTCACATAAATCTGTCCAGTTTAATTAAATAAATATTTGATATTTATTTGATTAAAAATCTACTAGCCATCAGTTAATTAAATTAAAATTTAATTAATTCATCTTCAAATCATTCTCCTATTAATTAAATAAATTATTCAATTTATTTTAATCATCTTTCCTCTTTTAAATAAATTAAATAAAACATTTATTTAAATCATTTATTCCCCCCCACTTGCATTTTTCTACATCTCCCACTTGCCCTTCCTAAATTCTTCTAGAACCTATCTAATCCTAATCAATTAGCCTAATCCATCCCCTAATTATTGTCACATTCCTAAGCAACTTGGAGTCACTTCTCAAAGACTTCAAAGTCTTTGAAAAGCATTAAATGCTTGGTGTGTTCAACAATCTAGCCTCTAAAGTCTTCTAAACCACTTATGGCTCTTACATGACCATTTATAGTTAACCCCTAACTCAACCCTCATGTGGCTCATGTGTCTCCTCAAGCATTTATTGCTTTGACCATGGTTATCCCTTTTACCTTTGCACAAGAGTTTATCCGTTGGATAAAAGCTTTATTCTTTGAATAAAGAATTTATTCACTCAACCCAACCTTGACCTTAACTCCCAAGTTAACCTTCAGGTCATATCAAGCATTTAATGCTTATTCCCTCTCTTCTCAACCTATTTCATATTGACACTTGTCATCCTGGGATTGGGTTGAAAGCCATCACATGGATTGAATATCATTGAATCCTGACCCTTGTTGAGATTACTCAATCTCAACCATCCATTGCTCCATTTTTCCTATAAATAGAACCCATTTCTTCATAATCTAGATCCTGAAAACTTGTATGCATTTAATCTATAGTGAATTTTACAGAGAGAATTTAGCATAAATCTTAGTTCATTTCATAATATATCTAATTAGTTTGTTTTACACTTGCATAGCATAGTTAATCATCCACAATCTTGAACCCCCATAAGAATCCATAGTGCAAAAAGTTGCTGATAGCTACACTAATTTGGAACCTGGAGAGGAGAGGAACACGGGAGAAAGAGCTAAGAGCATGTTAGAAGGCATTTGGAGATGCGTTGTGATATTTGTTTCCCTAGTTAAATATTTTAGCATGTTTTTAGTGTCTCTTTTGATATGCCTGCTTAGATTAGTTTTTGGTTGAATAAAACTAACTTTGTTTCTTGTTGTTTTTGTGTGTTATACCACCACAAGCTTTAATCTAACACTTGTCCATTTCGCAGAGCATCACATTCTATTTGATATATGATTATGTTGTGCAGTTACTTTCATGATGTATGCTTGATGTATGCTTTAATTTCTATATGCTTATGAATTCTAAATGATGGATATATGATGATGTAGTATTTACATGATGTATGCAAATGTAAATATGTATGGTGATGTTTATAATTGCTATGTGATGCATGTGCAATGCAATGCTTTCTATGTTTATGATATTTTTATGATTTTCTCATGCATGTTAATATGAGATGGATGAAATGCAATGTAATGGTGATATTTTATATGATTTGAGATTAGATGAATGCCATGAAATGATCCTACTAAATGAATGAATGATTTGATGCTTTATATGAATGATGCCTTGGTATGCAATGGTTACATGAGATGAACTAACTTATCATGCAGGATGAATGAATTGATTATTTTTTTTATTGTCCAATGTACTCAGTCGTGTAATAAGAGAGACAACACCATGTTAGTCTTTGGCCTTGGAAAGGATGAGCATTGTGATCCCATGCATAATGAAATGCAAATCTATCTTAAAATGCAAATGCCAAAAATGAAATGCAATGCAGTGTTCGGAGCGGTCATGGAGTCATTGCTTTTGTTTCATCATTGAGCCTTTAAAATGTGGGAAGTGAGTGCAAACATCAATAGTATAATTAAACCATGATGACTTGAGCACTACTTTCCTAGGTTTTGATATTGCAAGTTAGCACAAGCATCGAGGTGTAATTGAACCAAGATGACCAGAGTGTTGCTTGCGTAAAACAAGGAGTATTAACCATTTCTATATGCAAGTCCAAAATGTCTTTCATGATACTTTGATGATCATGTCCTTAGACAACTTTGCACATATTAATGATTAATTTACAGACAGTAGACAAGAAAAATATCATGTTCCTTCCTCGTTCCTCTAGTCAAAGACATCCTGGAGTTACTCAGAAATCATGATAGCGAAAATCAAAATAAAATAGTTGAACCATTATTGCCAAAGTGTTAAAATCATGAGTCAAGATATATCATCCATTGATATGTGTTTTATCATGTTTAGATTAATATGTGATAGTTAATGGTTGACAATGTGGTCTTATGTTCAATGTTGGATGTATCTCAGTTTTTCACTTGACAAGTGTTATCTGACTATTGCTCTACCTATTTGATTAAGCTCAAAATGATCGCAACTTTTTGCCCTTAGCCAGGTTCAGGATTTTGCCCCTAGCCTAGAAACAAACCTTTATTATGATATAGTCAATGATCCAAACCATGACGAGAAATCATTGGGGGTGCCTGCGTATGTACAAAGACTTTATGATGGATATGAACAACGCTAATGGAAAAGATTGCAAGTGGAAGAATGCGTGAACCAATAGATGGAAGAGCTAGCTGATAGATAGCGCCTGTTTGCTAGGTTTTTACCATCTATTTTTATTGCACTTTTTCTCATATTTAATTTTTTTTATTTTTTTCATTGGTTTTTACTATTTTTATATTTTCTATTTTTTCATTGTTTTTGTATTTTCTGCTTTTTCACTGTTTTTGGATTTTTTAGCTTTTTCACTGTTTTTGGATTTTTCATCTTTTTCACTGTTTTTGGATTTTTCAAACATAAAACTTCTTCAGATGCATGCTATTGATGGGTTCTTCGATTTGATCCCCATCTTGTGTTAATAGTTGATATACTCCTGACCCAAATATTGTTGTGACCACAACTAGACCTAAACAGTTTGGTTCAAATTTTCCTTTCTTTTCTCGATCTGACTAATTTCATGGATTTTCCTTTAGTACTAGTTCTCCAACTTGAAATATTCATGGTTTGACCTTGTGATTATAACTTGGGCACATTCTTTTCTGATATACCTTTAAATGGTCAAAGGCATTTTGTCTTCATTCATGGATCAATTCTAACTCTTGCAGTCTAGATACTCGTTGTTCTTCATCTAGAATAAGACCTTTTAGTGATACACGTAAAGAGGGTATCTCTACTTCGATTGGAAATATGGCTTCTAATCCATATACAAGAGAGAAAGGTGTGGCACCTGTTGGTGTGTAGATACTAGTGCGGTAGGCCCAGAGAGCAGGGTTGAGTTGAATATGCCAATCTTTCCCAGCATCTTTCACTATCTTTTTGAGGATTTTCAGAATAGTTTTGTTAGATGCTTCTGCCTGCCTATTCCCCTATGGATAATAAGGTGTGGAGAATCTGTGCTGGATCTTGAACTTCTCACATAGCTCTTGTACATCTTGATTTTTGAATGGTCGCCCATTATTAGTGATAATGGTCATTGGTATTCCATAGCGACAGATGATGTAGTTCAAGAAAAATGTAGCAATTTGTTTTCCTATGATATTTGTGAGAAGTACTACCTCAATCCATTTTGTGAAATTTTCTATAGCTACAAGGATGAATTTGTGACCATTAGATGAAGAAGGATTTATTTTTCCTACTAGATCAAGACCCCATTGATAGAAAGGCCAAGATGTTGCCAAAGCATGAAGTTCTTGTATTGGTGCATGGATCAAGTTTCCATGGATCTGACATTGTTTGCACGTTCTAACTATCTGAAAAGAACCTCGTTCCATAGTCAGCCAATAATAGCCCAAGCGTATGAGTTTTTTTGAAAGGGTGAGACCACTTGAATGAGTGCCACAAATACCGTTATGGACTTCATTTAAGGCCTTCTCATATTCTTCTTGTTCGAGACATCTTAAAAGAGTACCATCTAGACCTTGTTTAAATAGGGTATCCATGACAAGAGTATAATGGGAGGATTGGCAAATAAAGTTTCTCTTTTGATTTTTCGATAAGTCAGGAGGTAAGATGTTATCTTTCAGGTATGTGTAAGTTTGGCCATAGCGGGAGAAATTATGTCCAATAAGTTGATAGATGGTGTGGGAATCAAGACAATTATCAGAAGGGTAAAACAACTCTTCAACCAGGAATTCATAATGCTCGTGATTTTCCTGTGTTTGTAATAGAGAAGAAAGTGTTGCCATGGCATCTGCTGCTTTGTTATCATTTCTTGGAATTTGTTCAAAAGTGATTTCAATAAAATATTTCTTGAAATCATCCACCATCTTTTTGTAAGGCATGAGTTTGTCATCTTTTGTTTGATAGTCATCATTGATTTGATTGATGAGGAGCTGAGAGTCTCCAAAGACCTGAAGTTGTGTAATTTTCCATTCCACAACCATTTTGATACCTGTAACCAAAGCTTCATACTCTGTAGTGTTGTTGGTGCATGGGAAGCTTAATTTGTATGCTTTCAAAATTGTATGACCTTGTGGTGTGATAAATAGAATACTTGCTCCTGATCCATGCTGTGTATATGAACCATCAAAGTATAATTGCTATGTTTTTGTGGTGATTGTTAGGATATCAGCGTCGGGAAATTCAATTTGCAAAGGATGATCATCTTGAAGTGGCGCCTCAGCTAGTTGGTCTACAATGACTTGTCCCTTAATAGCTTTTCTGTCTACATACTCAATATCAAACTCACTTAGGCTCATGATCCATTTTGCTAGTCATCCTGTCAATGTTGCCTTACTGAGGAAATATTTCAATGGATTGATTTTAGCTATCAACTTGATGGAGTGAGATAATAGATAGTGTCTTAATTTTTTGAGAAGCAAAAACTACCGCCAAGCATGCTTTTTCTGTTGGGGAATAGTTGAACTCGTATCCCACTAGTGTTCTGCTGATGTAGTAGATGGCTCACTCTTTTCCATCATTATCTTGTTGTGCGAGTAAAAATCCTAATGATACTTTAGTGGTCGATACATAGAGCAATAACGGCTTGCCTGGAATTGGTGACATTAGAATGGGTGGTTGCATGAGATATGCCTTGATCTTGTTGAATGTGTCCTCACATTGATGGTCCCACATGAAATGAACATTTTTATGCAATAGGTTAGTAAATGGTTAACATTTATGGTTAACTTTTGTCTGGCTTTGAAATAGGAATGATGTTTGATACCTATTGAGGATATGCTACGGGTTTGATGAACCCTAAATCCAGTAATTGTTTTAGTTTTGCTTTGACCAAGAGAGCGATATGTGGATGCATCTTTCTTCATTTTTGTTTGACTGGTTTGGCTCCTGGATTGACATTTAAGTGATGCATAATAAGCTCTGGATCCAATCCTCGCATGTCTACATATGACCAGGCAAAATTGATTTTCCATTGTTTAAATAATTCCAAATATTCTTTCCTTTCTTCTTCTAATAGAGAAGTTGCTAGATGTAGGATCTTTGGTTGCTCTATTGTCCCAATATTAACTGCTTCTGTTGGTTCGATCAAAATTGATGACATTTCTTGATAGTACTCGGTAAAGCATCAAATATCCCATCTTCCGGCGCCTCGAGGAGGTTTTCACCGTTAGATGCGTCCTTTATTTTTACTTTTTCCTGATCTAATGTTGCCAATAAATGGTTTTCAGCATTAGACTTGATATTGTTTTCTTTATTTTCCCTTTTGCGACTAGGAGATTTGGCACCCACTTGACTGGAAGATGCATTGCTGAAATTCCTGGTGGAAGTTGTTGCGAGTTCAATTACATTAAGATATATGGATATGACATGGTCATTCGGAAAGGTATCAATTGTAGTATGTCCTTCATTTTCCCAATCAATAAGTTTGGGGTGGATTAGAGGTAAGGGGTCATCAGGTTGAGATGTTTCAAGACTATTTAGGGTCATGATTGAGTTATCAAAGTTTTCAATATATATGTCAATGTCTAGAATGGTACCCTCATTAGAATGACCTCGCACACAAAGTTCTTGATTGTCCTCAATTAAGTCCAAGTCAGCCGAATGTGATTTTAATTCAAGTGAACTAGTTCCTAACGTTTGCCCTGCATACATGTGAACTACGTTGACTTCTACATCTTCTTCAAAGCAATTTTCTTCAGCTGATTCTTTAGAATGATAGGAATCCCATTCCCATTCATTAGAATCTGTCTCACTTGTAGCTTGCAATCTACAAATTTGTTCATATAGCTTTTGATGTGTTTCTTCTGTTTGTCTTGCTATATCTATTCTTCTTTCATATTCAACCTCTTCTGGACTGAGATTGAGTTCTGTCAACTTTACTATCAGTTCTACTTGATTAGTACTAGGTTCATGCTTGTTTTGATTGAGAGTTAATGTTGCTTGGGAGGTATCATTGGTTTGTTTCTCTTGTTGATTTGAGGATTGTTTCTTTTTCCATTTCATGTTTGTCTATGCTTGTTACTTTGCAAATGCTTCTTCCCTTTCAATTGCAAATTGATCTTGTCTCTTTTCATATTTTTCTTGGTGTTGATTAGAAAATGTGTCTTCTAGTAGATTAACTTGTCCATACCCGAATCCTGCTTTGTCTGTGGCCTGCTGAGTATGAAGTTGGATAGGTTCTAAGATACCTTCTTTTCTTTTTTCTATAGGACCTATTCTAGTGTATCCCATCCTTTCAAGAATGTTGAATCCTTTTCCATATTTTTCTATAGGTATTTTGACATTGTTGACCTTTTGTTGAACTTCTTCATCTTTGTATAGCCACTATAACACATCTTTTTCTTTTGTCTCCTTTGATAAGGTTCTAGATCTAATGAATGCTCCGTCAAATATCAGAAGATGTTTCACAATTGGTTGTTGTTCCGAGTTTGATGGTTTTCCAAAGGATTTAGGAGAGAGTGATAATTGTGATATTGAGTATTCTTCATTCCCTCGATCTCTTAGTTGCATTTGTTTTTCCATGCTTGACAAAATTGATGCAAATGATTGTTCTTTGGATTGTGTGTTCGAAGATGGTGCCTCCCTATTATGAGGAACAATGACTTCTTGAGCCATTTTTAGATTGCTGCAGTATCGAAATGGATTTGAATCTGCAGAGATTGTGATTTCTTGTCCATTGTAGAGAAATTTGACACACTGATGATATGTTGATGGGACAACTTGCAATTCATATATCCATGGTCTCCCCAAGAGTACATTATATGATAAGTCCAAGTCTAGAACTTGGCATGTTGTGTCTTTCTGCAAAGGTCCCACTTTGATGGGTAGTATCACAATTCCCTTGGAGGAACGTTCTTCTTCATCATAGGCTTTTATGGTGATCTTTTTTTGAGGATCAACTGCATCTTCTGAATATCCTAAGGCATGAACAAGATTCAATGAACAAATATTTAGGCCAGCTCCATCGTCTATTAGAACATGTTTAACTTGCGTTTTGTGAATGAGGACTTTAATATGCAAAGGAGCATTGTGGGGATGTTGCAAGGACATGTTATCTTCTTTGGTAAATGACAAGCAGTGAGGAGTTGTGAGGTGTCCCACCATGGTTTGGAATTGATCTATATCAAGATCTTTGGACACTTTGGTATCTACTAATGCTCGTTCAAGAATTTCTTTGTGTGCAGGTGAAAGCTTTAAAAGTTCTAAAATGGATATTTGTGCCGGTGTTTTCTGTAATTGATCCACTAGATTGTATTGTTTGGTAGTGGATGACATTTTTGTTGTAGGACCCAAAAAAACCAATTTGGCTTTTCTTCGTGTGATAACATGAGTGGGTTCTTGATGTTGTTTCTCTTTAACCATGCTCACATTTACCACACTGTCATATGTATGAGCATAGTTTACCTGTGATTCACCTTTATCATTCTGCCCTGTTGATGATTCACCCATTTCATAATTAGGAAGCGGAGTTTTGAAAGTTGTGTGAGATTTGTTTGTTGTATGTCCATCCACAGTTATTATTACATTATCAATCAAATCCTGGATGACATGTTTTAATTGTTGAAAAGCATCTGTTTGGTGTCCTTTGTTTCGATGGAAATCACAATAATGGTTGTCATTCCACCAAGCAGGTTTTACCTTGGGTTCAAAGTTTCTTTCTTCTGATAAAGTAATCAATTTGTTTGTGATAAGCATTTTTAATGCGGATCCAAGGGGTTCACCAATGTTTGTAAATTGTCTTCGAAAGAAATTTTTGATAGTTGCTTTTTGGTGATTGTTGTTTTGCTCAGTTGCTTCTGAGTTATTGGATAAATTAAAAACCGTTTGCTTTGGTTTCACATTGTTTTTATCCACTATCCCATCATTGATGACATTATGATTTCTATTCCAAAACTTTGGTTTATCATTGTGATTGTTGTTGTAAGTGTTGTTAGGAGGGTGAACTCTTTATTTGAATATTTTCAACTCACCTTTCTTTATCATCACTTCCTCCATTCTGATTCCATTATCAATCATTTTTGCAAAAATTTGATTTCCTTGCATTTTTAAGTGATGCACTGCGAAATGGGGGAAGGTTAGACTAGAACTTGTGGTAGAATAACACACAAAAAACCAAGAAACTGTTAATCTTAATCAACCAAAAACTAATCTAAGCAAGCATATCAAAAGACACACCAAAAACATGAAAGCATATTTAACTAGGAAAGTAAATATAACGAGGCATCTCCAAATGCCTCCTAACATGCTCTTAGCTCCTTCTCCTTTGTTCCTCTCCTCTCCAAGTTTCAAACTAGTGTAGCTCTCAGCAGCTTTTTGCACTATGGATGCTTATGGAGGTTCAAGATTGAAATGTTTTAACTATGCTATGCAAGTGTGAATATAAAGCTAAAATGAGATGCTATGATGCTAAAATGATTTATTTTAGACCAAAATAACAAGATATTAGTGGTTTATGCTAAATGCTCTCTAAAATTCTCTATAACTTAGATGCATACAAGTTTTCAGGATCTGGATTATGAAGGAATGGGCTCTATTTATAGGAAAAATGGAGCAATGGATGGTTGAGATTGAGTAATCTCAACAAGGGTTGGGAATGAATGATATTCAATCCATGTGATGGCTTTCAACCCAGTCCCAAGATGACAAGTGTCAATGTGAGATAGGTTGAGAGGAGAGGGAATAAGCATTAAATGCTTGACATGACCTGAGAGTTAACTTGAGAGTTAAAGTCAAGGTTGGGTTGAGTGAATAATTCTTTATTTAAAGAATAAAACTTTTATCCAATGGATAAACTCTTGTGCAAATGCAAAAGGGATAACCATGGTCAAAGTAATAAATGCTTGAGGAGACACATGAGTGCAAGTTGAATTAACCATAAATGGTTATGTAAGAGCCATTAATGGTCATGTAAGAGCCATTAGTGGTTTTGGAAGAGTTTTAGAGGTTAAATTGTTGAACACACAAAGCACTAAATGTTTTTCAAAGACTTTGAAGTCTTTGAGAAGTGACTCCAAGTTTCTTAGGAATGTGACAATAATTAGGGGCTGGATTAGGTTAATTAGAAAGGGTTTAGAAGAATCTAGAAGGGGGTTTAGGAATGCAAGTGGATTTGGCGAGTGAGGGAAAATAGGATTTTTAATTAAAATAAAATTTATTTATTTTAATAAATGTGTGCAAGTTGCATTTGTAGGAAAATGCAAGTGGGGGGGATAAATGATTTAAATAAATGTTTTATTTAATTTATTTAAAAGAGGAAAATGGGATTAAATGAAATAAATATGATTTATTCATTTAATTGATTGTGAATTTGGTTTGAATGAATTAATTAAAATAAATTGAATAATTTATTTAATTAATAGGAGAATGTTTGAAGATGAATTAATTAAATATTAATTTAATTAACTGATGGCTATTGGGTTTTTAATCAAATAAATATGAAATATCTATTTAATTAAAATGGACAGATTTATGTGACTACATTTGCCCCTCTTTGAGACGGTGCGGTTTATCGCGTCGTTTGAAAGAAAGAAAAATAGGTGTGAAGAAATGCCCCATAAAATGTTAATTTAATGGGTGGTATGCCCCCTCGAGAGATAGGCTGAAGAATTTCAAAAAATTGGGCGATCTCTAAAAAAAAAATGAAAATTGGCAGGGTGATAGAAGAGAAAAATTTAGTAATGCTATTGAAAAATAGAAAAAATTGGAGATAAAATGGAGAAATGGGAGGCTCAGGAAGTTCACGGGGACCACGGCGGTGAGCGAAGAAAAATTAGGGGTACGGCGAAGGGTTTATATGGGGAGAAGGGGGTGAAAATAGTCTCATTTGCATCTACGACCATAGTGAAATTATAGCTCTGATAGTGACTTTCTAGAAAAGCAAGGAGCAGTCACGATGCCGGTACCTGTAACAGAGCATCGATTAGAGCGAGTCCAACGATTCTAGTGGCCAGATGACTATGGACTAGCGGTATGTGAATTTAAGTTTTTGAGTTTTCCATTTTTTTGATGTGTTTTTAGCTAGGTCCAAGTTGAGTCGAGACAATAGCACTGAAACGGTGTTTTGGCGCTTTTGTCGATTTAATTAGTGCTTTTGTGCCACAATGGTGTTATTGTGCAGTAGTTTAAGCGCTTTTGTAAATGTGAGCACTATTACATAGCTTGTTGAGCGTTATTTCTAGTTTAGCACTATTGAGGAGGCAATTGAGCACTATTGATGTGAAGCAGCGCTTTTGTAGTTTGAGCATTTTTGCAGAGTTGATTGAGCACTTTTGTTAGGGTAGTGGCACTATTATTAGGAGATAGCACTTTTGTGTACAAAATAGAGCTTTTGTGCAGAAAAATAGATGCCCCAGTGTTTGAACAAATAATCTCCAGATGGCAATGATGGATGGATGGAGATGTGAAGTGAGAGTTGTTTTGAACCATAGCAACTCTGATGAGACTTAGGTCATTAGGATAAATGTCTATTGAAGTCTAGGTGTGCCATGATTGCTTACCTTTTGAGACCTGAAGATACTTGGTCAAAGTATCTGTTGATAGTCTAGGTTTAAACTTAAGAAAGTTTGAAACAAAACAACTGATAATGATGGTTGATTGACGTTGTGTAGGAGGATCTGCATGTCTTACAGTTGCGCGAGAGACATCCCACCACATAGGGGTTGCGTGATCGGCTGACAAAGGCCGATGTGGATTGCATTATAGCGACTGGACTGTACGATGTGATGCATATGCATGTGATTCAGATGAATCACAGTTTAATTACAGCATTGGCAGATCGATGGCATAGTGAGACCTGCACGTTTCACTTGGTGCAGGGGAGATGACTGTGATGTGAGGCCCTACCCTAACTCATCCTAGCATTTCAGTGATTTTCATGTCGAGACTATTATGGATGCTTTATTTTTATGCATTATGGATTTAGACCTTATATGATTCCATGATTTGGATAACATTGATGTATATTGATGCTTCATTTCTATGCATTATAGATATAGAACTCTATATGATTCTAGAAAAGAATAACTTTGAAATGATGTATGCCATTATTGTATTTGCAGGACTTTACTATGATGATAGAAATAGAATGCATGTCTTATGTATGGATCAAAATTATGAGGATTATGATAATTACTTATGTGGATTTATTTGGATATATGAGATATTGATTTGTTTAATGTCAATTGTATGCAGAGTGTTTGATGTGTATTCTTATTCATGTGTTTAATATTCTATGAGGTTATTTGGAAGTACTAATGTGTAATTGAGTTGTGCAGGACAATCATCCATGTGACCATGAAAATACTATGGAGAACCAAACCTAGACCTATGTACGTTCATAAAACCAGGGGTTGTCTATTTGGAGAGACAACACCCCGTATGTATCGTATTTTATTTGTGAAAGTAAATGTTGCATGTGTGTTAAATTGAATTTATTAATTTGTGTAAATCCAACAAGAGGCAAATTCCATGTGTAATTTTGTAATGTATTTTATTGTGTCACTTGACACATGTGATGATTTGTCTTGATTTTTGACTTGTCTCTTGGAGGGAGTTGTTTCAACCATAGCCTTTTCAAACATTTGAATGTGGTTCTAAAATTGCCTTGGGTAGAGTGTCTTTAGAGTGGTCAACTTAGGTTTGACCCGAAAGTTAACTTCAAATGGGTTTCTAAGGGGTCAAATGGACTCCTAGGGGTAGTTTAAAGGTTTTTCCTAAAGTCCATAAGGTATACCTATGGGTTAGGAATATTTTTAGGCATGTGACTACTCCCATGTGATTGTTTAGTCACCTCAAAAAGTGGGTTTCCTAAGGTGAGAGAAAATTCAATTTAGAAGGTGCCATCTAGGATAGATAACCTTCCTTTTTTATGAGAGATCCTTTTCCCATTTTTTCTTTTTTCAGTTTTAGTAACCTGTGAGAACTCTCATTGAGGTCTTTTTAGGCAAGGATTAGAGACTTTGTGGGTAATCACCCACTCTCCATTTTTGGAGATCATAAAATTTTGAAAAGAATAGTTTTAGTTTTGGGATAGAAATTTGACTAAATGTAGAAGAAAGGATTGTGGAATTGGGCTACTCATCCTCAAACTAGTTCTAGCAAACCTTTGGGCAGATTGAGGGTTGGTTCATCTTCTCCCTTTCATGTTGCATGTTTATGTTGGAAAGATTGTTTGTATGTAAAATTTGTTTCTTGTATTTTCTTTTGTGAAATTGTTATGTGGTCTATCTGCTATTTCTTTTATGCATTTTCTTGTGATTTGGGAGTAACGAAGGCCTTCTACTCTTGGGAGAGTAGGATGGTCTTGTGGGTGGAAAGAGTATGACAGCCCTCGATTGAGAGGCTCTCTTTATGAGAGTGATCTCAAGGGTTGCATATGTGACCCTTGTTGCATAGCCTTGTGTATGCATATGGGGGTCATAAGGAAAGGAAGTATGGCATGAATGCCTTGGGGGGCATAAGGATGTGGGGTTAATGAACTTATGATATATCTTTGTTTTCCATGAGATGGCTTTGTGATCTACCATTTTTGCAATCTCCACAGGGTATTTGGTCCACTTCCACCCGTGTATAAACATCACATTTTGTGACAAAGTGTAGCCTTGGTTGGGAAAGTGTTGTTGTGTGTTTTTCCCTTGCTTGTTGTCTTTGCATGTGTGTAACCTATCTAGGACTTGGTTCTCCAAGCTCGGGGGTGGATTCTAGTAAGCGTAGGCTAGGAGGTGAGCACTCCATGGTCATAGGCTTATAATTTATTTGCAGGTTGCTTGGAAATGAAAGAAAAAAACAAGCTAGGAGTTGTTGTTTTTACTTAATTTGTAGAAAAATATTAGGAAATGGGATATCACATTTTAGTTGTAGCAATATAAAAGAAAAGCTATATGTTGTATTTATTTAAAAAAAAAAAAAATGTATCCATTTTATTCAAAGTTCTCATTTAATAGAAATGAGAGATTAGTTGGGTATCTCACCCATTTGTAATGTTGACTATATTGTATTTTAAATATGCCTTAAAGAAATGCATTATTCTATTAAGTATTATTGCAAAAATGATATGTTTATTTTTGGATTAAGCTCCTATAGTTATGGAAATAATATATGTTGTATTCATGTTAATTGTTTTTTTTAAAAATAAATGTCCATTTTATCTCTTCAGAATGAAAGTAACATAATTAAATGAAATAGGAAAGCATATATGTTAGTAAGCTAGAAATAAAACATTTAGTTCTATTTATTTAAGTTCTAAATGCATATATAGTTAATTAGCCTTTAGTATGAGCATTAATGTTGCATTCTACTTGATAGTAAAGTTGTAAATGATTTTAAGACTATTATGTTGCTATTGTAATTTAATTAATTCTGTCATTTTCTCTTTTATTTATTGCAGAATTAAAATCTAATATTTGCATTATAGATTTATGTCTAGATTTAAAAGGAGAAACAAAATATTTGACTAATGTTATGTTGCCATTTATTTTATTAATTTCCTGCAAGTTAAAAATAACAATATTCATCTAAGAAAATCCATATTAAACCTACCCTTGATTTAACCAATGATAGATTATATATATATATATATATATATATATATATATATATATATATATATATATATATATATATATATATATATATATATATATATATATATATATATATATATATATATATATATATATATATATATATATATATATATATATTTTATAACACAAAAAAAAAGGGGATAAAAAAAAAGAATTTTTAAATTTATATATTAAAAAAAGGGGTTTCGGGTTGGAGGGGCGAACCACTGTGTATGCACACAGGGGTTGGCGCGGCTCGGGCTGCCACTGTGGCTGCCCACAATGGACAGCACGGGGGCCGCCACTGTGTTTAGCCACAGTGGGCGGCGCCCAACTGCCACTGTGGGGAAACATAGTAGTGTCCGGGGGAGCCCCCACCTGGGGCACATTCAAACCCTCCACTCTTCCCTCCATGGCCGTCGTCGAGACCTTGGCCATCGCCTCCCTTGCCCTACAATAAACACACACACATACACACACCCCACACACACACAAAAAAAAGAATATCAAGCTCTAGCCCGAAAATAGGGTTAGGGCAAGACAATAAGATGGAAGAGAAAATAGGGTAGAGGGTGGGGGGTATTTTTATAATATTTTAGTTAGGTTTCATGGGTTTTTTTATAATAATGTTGTTTAGAAAATAAATATCCTCATATATAAATATATATGTGTTTAATGAATATATACATATACATATAGTTAAAAAAAAAAGGAATGTATAAATCTAACTTTAATTTAATTATTTTATTTAAACATTCATATTTTATAAACGATTACACAATCAGTTAAATATGATGTTTTACATTTAAAATACTTTTGGGGTTTAATCTTTTGAAACTTCATAGCAATTTTTGTAAGTGAATTGGCTTAGGGGGATTATTGTAGTCCACCTAAATTTAGGCTTGTCGAGATTAAACTTTATAGGGCAAATTTTTATTATGGATCTATTTAGCCCTTTAGTCAAATTTTAGACACATTATAATTAATGTCAAAATAAATCATGGGATTTAAAAATCCAACTGCTAGAGTTAATTTAATTAATTCCTATAGTGATTAAAAAGATTAATTGAGATTAATAATATCCCTTGTCAATTAATTTAGGGGTTTTTACTTAAATGAATTTATTATTTAATTAATTAATGAGATAATAATAAATTTTTTGGAGAGTTAATTTTCCGCATGCAAATTAGATTGTCCAGCTTACTTGATATAGCGGTTTAAATTAACTTTAGTTGAAGAAGAATTCAAATGTAGTTAAGACAAGTCTTGATACTGCATTATTTTAGCAAACTTAGTTTTATTAGGACATGTTTTAAAAAATAAAATTATTCCGTTTGTGCCCAAAAATTTGGACATGACATTTTGGTATCAGAGCAAGGTTTCCAACACTAGGAACTTTTCTCCATTACGTTTCGCTTTAATTAGTTAATTAATTTATTTTATTTTATTAAATTTATTTTTAATTAATTAAATTTTTTGGAGAAAAATTATTTATTTGTTTCATTTTATTTTATTTTCTCATAAAGATGCCTCCAATTACATGACAAGCTCGCAAACATGGTAGAGGTCCTAGGCGTGTATGCATGGCACACGAAGAGGTCGATAGGGAGGAATCGGTTCCGGAAGGGAACCCAGAGGCTCCTCCCGAACGGCCGGTTGACCCAAACCGAGACATCTTATTAGCACTCCAGAACTTGATTGGTATACTCCAAGATAGGCTTCCAACAAGGGATCATCATGTTGAAAACCAAAACTCAAGGAGCCATAGATCGACAGATAGGGAATGGAGTAGGAGTCCACCTCCTAATCCCATAGAGAGTCAGGCTAAGTATGAGCTCGAGTCCGTTCACCTACCAGGACCACCTCCAGTAGCAGAGCCAGTGTATCATGAGAGATCACGTTGAGATCCAGGGGATCTAATTAGAGAGGTTATGCGCCTCCAGCCACCATCTTTTGGGGGATCTACCGACGAGGTAGAAGCTGAGGCTTGGCTTTTGAGCCTAGATAGGTGTGTTGCATTGTGCTCTTGTAAGAGAAATCTAAAGGCATGTGTAGCAGTCCACCTATTGAGAGGAACGACCTCCACATGGTGGAGACAGCAGGAATACAAGTGTGGTTTAGTTGCAGATACCCTCACATGGGAGATTTTTACAAAGAGGTTCAGGGAGAGATACTTGTCAGAGCATTACAAACAACATAGGGTAGATGAGTTCCATGACCTCTAGCAGAAGGGTCTCTCAATGACCCAGTACAAGAGCAATTTCTTCGAGCTCTTTCCATACGTGGACTACCTGAAAGATGAGAAGCTTCTCATCAACCATTTTATCAGAGGGTTGAATGCCGACATAGTAGGACCAGTGAGGATGTCTGCTCCAGGGAGCCTTCAGGTTTCCATGGAGAAGGCCTTGATAGTAGAGGAGATTCAGGTCAGGCCATAAGATACAAGGGATCGGTTCCAGAATCGAAACCCTATACCCCAGACATATGGGTTTCAGAAACCCCATTGGAAGGGTAATAACAGACACACATCAAGGTTCTCCAAACCCCCTCCTCCACAACAATCATAGCAGAACCAGAGGCAGAGGCCTCTGCAGAGTCAGCAGGGCACAAAGCCCAAGCAGTGGCAATCTCAAGGTTAAAGGTGAGATCAGGGATCCCAGGTTCCTTACACACTTCTGGCGAGGACTCAACAGTCCTCCAGGGGTGGGTATAGTGGTTCTAGCAGGTCATGGGGATAGCCTTTCTCTAGGCCTCAGGGCATCCAGTTTCAGGCACGCAGTGCGTGTTTCACATGTGGAGCATGAGGCACATGGCGAGAGAGTGTCCTTAGGGTCAGATGGCAAGAAATAAGAGGATGGCAGCATCAGAGCCTACAGTTGGAGATATGGAAAAATCCCATAGTCTTTGTAGTGGTTAACAATCACCAGGCAGAGCACCAGGCCACAATCATTGAGGCTGCAGGTATGATCAGAGGTAGTAGTGTATCTATATTATTTGATTCAGGAGCTACTAACTCCTTTATATCTCCATTGGTTGTGAAGCATTGCGTGCTAGTGGCAATTACACAAGGTGTCAGTTGGGAAGTGGAGTTAGCTTCAGGGGCTAGAGTGTCCGTGGAGTCAGAGGTTAGGGCATGTCAGCTTCAGATTGGCAATACCACCACCTTAGTAGATCTTAGAGTTACACTAATTGGATCTTATGGTATCGTACTTGGCATAGATTGTCTTTATGCCCATAGAGCCAAGATGGATTTCCACTAGAAAGAGATTGAGTGTGAGGATGATCAGGGTTCGCCCATAGTAATCACTGGGATTCAGAGACATGTGTCTCTTCATATGATTTCCACAATGCAGCTTAAGCGGAGCATGCGAAAGGGATGTCAGTTATTTTCCATCACCATCAATGATAGAGAGGAAGAGGATGAAAAAGAAACATCGATTGACGACCATCCTATCCTTAAGGGATATTTAGACATGTTTCCTTTAGAGCTACCTGGAATGCCACCCCGTAGAGAGATTGACTTTCATATAGACCTTGTACCAAGAGCTGAGCCAGTTTTAAGAGCACCTTATAGGATGACCACAAATGAGCTTAATGAGCTCAAGATGCAGCTTGAGGAACTCCTAGAGAAGGGTCACATTCATCCTAGCATATCCCCTTGGGGTGCACCAGTCATCTTCGTGAAGAAGAAGGATGGATCTCTTTAGTTATGCATGGATTATTGTCAGTAACCATCAAGAACCGATATCCCTTGCACCAAGATCGATGATTTATTCGACCAACTTCAGGGTGCCAAAGTATTTTCCAAAATTGATCTGAAGTTAGGATACCATCAGTTGAGAATAGTGGAAGGCGATATCTACATGACCGCATTTCGCACTAGATATGGCCACTATGAGTTCACCGTGGTTACATTTGGTCTTACAAATGCTCCAGCTGTTTTCATGACCCTCATGAATGGGGTATTCCGCACATTTTTTGACTATTTTGTGATTGTGTTCCTCGATAACATATTGATATATTCTTGGAATGAGAAGGAGCATGAGGAGCACCTGAGGCAGGCCTTGCAGTGTTTGAGGGACATTCAGTTGTATGGCAGTTTGTTGAAGTGTGCATTCTTTCGTTCTAAGGTCAAGTACCTTGGGCACGTTATTTTCAGTGATGGGATCTTAGTTGACCCATCAAAGATCAGAGCTATTATGGATTGGCCAGTGCCAACTAGTGTGACAGAGGTCAGGAGCTTCATGGGCTTAGTAGGTTATTACCAATGCTTTGTTGAGGGATTCTCTAGAGTCGCACATCCTATTATTTCTCTTCAGTGTAAAGGAAAGAAATTTGAGTGGATAGAGAAGTGTGAGAGGGCCTTTTAGGAACTCAAAAAGGCATTTACTAGCGCACCTATCCTTGTAGTGCTAGATCCCTCAGTGGACTTCATGGTTTGCATAGATGCTTCTCTAGAGGGCTTAGGAGCAATCCTTATGCAGGATGGTAGGGCTATAGCTTTTGAGTCTAGGAAACTTAAGACTCGTGAGCTTAACTACCCTACTCATGACCTTGAGCTTGCAGCAGTAGTGCACACACTTGTGAGGTGGAGACACTTCCTTTTGGGTCATCATTTTGAGCTTCGTTCAGACCATCAGAGCCTTCAATACATATTCACTCAGCTGAACCTTAATGCACGTCAGAGGAGATGGATGGAGTTCTTGTGAAAGTATGATTTTGACGTTACATCAAAGGTAAAGAAAACATAGTTGCAGATTCTTTGAGTAGGAGACGTCATGAGGTATACACCATATCTATGGGCTCAGATTTGAAAGATCGTATATTGTAGCAGTTTCCATAGGATGGATGGTATTTAGAGGTTTGTCAGGTAATACGATCTCAGGAGACTCTAGAAGGGAAATATGTGGATTATTCCTTAGAGTCTAATGGACTATTATGCCATAGAGGGCGCATCTATGTACCTTCTTCTGGGGGATTGTGAGAGTTCATTTTCACAGAGGCTCATAGACATCCTTATGCAGCACATCTCAGAGTTAAGAAGATGCATGCTGACTTGAGATAGTTATATCATTGGCCAGGAATGCAGCAACTCATTGTTGAGTTAGTAGCCTGATGCCTCGAGTGTCAGAGAGTCAAGGCGAAGCACCACCATCCAGGTGGGTTGCTCCAGTCTCATGCTATACCAGAGTGGAAGTGGGATACTATATCCATGGATTTCATCATTGGTCTCCCTATGTCATCCTGTCGCCATGATGCCATCTTGGTGACAGTTAACAAATTGACCAAAGTGGCCCACTTTTCACCAGTACGAACTACCTTCATAGCACTAGCAGTAGCACAGGTGTTCTTGCAAGACATTGTTAGACTTCATTGCATTCCACACAAGATTATTTCTGACAGGGATTTCCTCTTCACTTCTTCCTTTTGGAAGGCATTACAGGTAGCTATGGGCACCAAGCTCAACTTCAGTACAACCTATCATCCGAAAATGGATGGTCAAATAGAGAGGGTTAACCAAGTGTTAGAGGATATGCTTCGCATGTACGTCATGGATCATCAAACTAGATGGGAAGAGTACCTCCCCTTTGTGGAGTTTGCCTATAACAATGGACATCACACTTCGTTGGGGATGCCACCCTATCAGGCATTATACGATAGGCCTTGTAGGACACCATTGAGTTGGGACTACATAGAGGATAGAGTGGCTATTGGTCCTGAGATAGTTCGAGATATGGAGAAGCAGGTGGATTTGATTAGGCAATGTCTTAGAGAGGCACAGGATAGATAGAAGAAGTATGCAGATGCGAAGAGGATAGATCATAGCTACTTAGTTGGAGACAGAGTCTTCTTGAGAGTACGACTGCATAAGAGTCCAATCCATTACGAAAAGGGTTCTAAGCTCGCACCTTGCTTTGTAGGACCATTTGAGATCCTTGAGAAGATAGGACCAGTTGCCTATCGTTTAGCATTTCCACCTAGCCTGTCACACATCCATGATGTGTTTCATGTATCAGTTTTGAGGAAGTATATCTATGATGAGTCTCATATTTTAGATTGGGATGCCTTGCAAGTAGAGTCAGACGGACAACTAGCTTTGGAGCCCATTCACATTTTAGCACACCGAATGCTGGCCCTTCGAGGTCGAGAGCTAGACCAGCTTAGGATCCAATGGGATTTCTATGATGAGGTTGCGACTTCATGGGAGGACACAACACATGTGAGATCACAGTACCCCCATCTTTTTGATGAACTCCAGGATGAAGTTCATGCCTAGAGGGGGAGGGTGTGAGGCCCTACCCCGACTCATCCTAGCATTTCAATGATTTTCATGTTGAGACTATTATGGATGCTTTATTTTTATGCATTATGGATTTAGAACTTATATGATTCCATGATTTGGATAACATTGATGTATATTGATGCTTCATTTCTATGCATTATAGATATATAACTCTATATGATTCTAGAATAGGATAACTTTGAGATGATGTATACCATTATTGGATTTGCAGGACTTTACTATGATGATAGAAATAGAATGCATGTCTTATGTATGGATCAAAATTATGAGGATTATGATAATTACTTATGTGGATTTATTTGGATATATGAGATATTGATTTGTTTAATGTCAATTGTATGCATAGTGTTTGATGTGTATTCTTATTCATGTGTTTAATATTTTATGAGGTTATTTAGAAGTACTAATGTGTAATTGAGTTGTGCAGGAAAATTATCCATGTGACCATGGAAATACTATGGAGAACCAAACCTAGACCTATGTACATTCGTAAAACCAGGGGTTGTCTATTTGGAGAAACAATACCCCGTATGTATCGTATTTTATTTGTGAAAGTAAATTTTGCATGTGTGTTAAATTGAATTTATTAATTTGTGTAAAACCAACAAGAGACAAGTTCCATGTGTAATTTTGTAATGTATTTTATTGTGTCACTTGACACGTGTTGATTTGTGTCCTGATTTTTGACTTGTCTCTTGGAGGGAGTTGTTTCTGTAGACACCCAAAATTGTCCAGTCTAATTAAATAAATATTTTATTTTTATTTATTTAATTATCTAAGCTTAATTCTTCTATTAATTAAATAAATCTTTATTTATTTAATTAATTCATTTATCCTCTTCTAGCCTTATTTCTCATTTAAATAAATACATTTATTTATTTAAATTATCATTTTCCTAAATTAAATAAATATCTTATTTATTTAATTGATCCCATTTCTTCTATTAATTATATAAATCTTTATTTATTTAATTAATTCATTAACCTTTTCTACCCATGACACATGTCATTCATCTCTTAATTCATACACTACCTACCCCTTTCATTATTTTATTATTTCTTTTACCTACCCTCTAATCATAGCCGACCTCCTTTTACACCTCTCAATCTTATCCCTCCATTTCATATTGTGTCTTCTATATAAGGAGATGCTTCCTTCATTATCAAACCCTAATCAATTTATGCACTTGACTACACTACGCTTTTGAGCATATGTGATCCTACTTGCAACCACATTCCGTTCTTTGTTGAGCTCTTGTGCACATAAAATCTGAGAGCAAATATATCAAGCAAGATCAATGGAGATAGGAAGAATGGAGATCCAAACCCTATTGGACATGTGATGGTATAATCTTTGTGATTTCATTTGATTTGCATTGTCTTAGGTAATCTTCAAATGTTATGGTGGATCTTTGTTGTTGTTAGGCTAGGGTTTTGTGGTTGAATCCATTTAGTCTTTCATCATTATTGTTATCCATTTTCACTATATACAGTTTCAACCATAGCCTTTTCAAACATTTGAATGTGGTTCTAAAATTGCCTTGGGTAGAGAGTCTTTGGAGTGGTCAACTCAGGTTTGACCCGAAAGTTAACTTTAGATGGGTTTCTAAGGGGTCAAATGGACTCCTAGGGGTAGTTTAAAGGTTTTTCCTAAAGTCCATAAGGTATACCTATGGGTTAGGAGTATTTTTAGGCATGTGACTACTCCCATGTGACTGTTTAGTCATCTGAAATGTAGTGGGTTTTCTAAGGTGAGAGAAAATTCAATTTAGAAGGTGCCATCTAAGTTAGATAACCTTCCTTTTTTATGAGAGATCCTTTTCCCACTTTCTCTTACTTTTTCTTTTTTCAGTTTTAGTAACCTGTGAGAACTCTCATTGAGGTCTTTTTAGGCAAGGATTAGAGACTTTGTGGGTAATCACCCACTCTCCATTTTTGGAGATCATGAAATTTTGAAAAGAATAGTTTTAGTTTTGGGATATAAATTTGGCTAAGTATAGAAGAAAGGATTGTGGAATTGGGCTGCTCATCCTCAAACTAGTTCTAGCAAACCTTTGGGTAGATCGAAGGTTGGTTCATCTTCTCCCTTTCATATTGCATGTTTATGTTGGAAAGATTGTTTGTATGTAAAAGTTGTTTCTTGTATTTTCCTTTGTGAAATTATTATGTGACCTATCTGCTCTTTCTATTATGCATTTTCTTGTGATTTGGGAGTAACCAAGGCCTTCTACTCTTGGGAGAGTAGGATGGTCTTGTGGGTGGAAGGAGTATGACAACCCTTGAGTGAGAGGCTCTCTTTATGAGAGTGATCTCAAGGGTTGTATATGTGAACCTTCCTGCATAGCCTTGTGTATGCATTTGGGGGTCATAAGGAGAGGAAGTATGGCATGAATGCCTTGGGGGGCATAAGGATGTGGGGTTAATGAACTTATGATATATCTTTGTTTTCCATGAGATGGCTTTGTGATCTACGATTCTTGTAGTCTCCTCAGGGTATTTGATCCACTTCCACCCATGTGAAAACATCACATTTTGTGATGAAGTGTAGCCTTGGTTGGGAAAGTGTTGTTGTGTGTTTTTCCCTTGCTTGTTGTGTTTGCATGTGTGTAACCTATCTAGGGTTTGGTTCTTCAAGCTCGGGGGTGGCTTATAGTAAGCCTAGGCTGGGAGGTGAGCACTCCATGGTCATAGCATTATGATTTATTTGCAGGTTGCTTTGAAAGGAAAGAAAAAGACAAGCTAGGAGTTGCTGTTTTTACTTAATTTGCAAAAAAAGATTAGGGAATGGGATATCACATTTTAGTTGTAGCAATGTAAAAGAAAAGCTATATGTTGTATTTATTTTTAAAAAAAGAAATGTATCCATTTTATTTAAAGTCCTCATTTAATAGAAATGAGAGACTAGTTGGGTATCTCATCCATTTGTAATTTTGACTATATTGTATTTTCAATATGCCTTAAAGAAATGCATTATTCTATTAAGTATTATTGCAAAAATGAAATGTTTATTTTTGGATTAAGTTCCTATAGTTATGAAAATAATATATGTTGTATACTGTAAAGAGGAAAAAATCGAACCCTAGTCGTTCTCCCCTCCCCAACTCCGAGGAGAGAGAAGGGAGAATCACTAGGGTTGATGGTTTTCACTTAGGGGAGACTTTACATTCAAAAGAGGGGTTGAAACCCACAAGATCCAATTCCATGCAAGGAAATATTGGATTCTAAATGAGTTTCAAGGGTTAAGACATCAAGGATACCCTCTTTTGTAAAGAAATGTAGATAGAATGATTGAACTAGGAATGCATGTAAAGTAGGAAAGATTCGCTTATAAACAGAGATAGGGATATGGGATGAAGCTACGGACCTGGAATTAGCAGTAAAATGTTGAGACGGTGCTGTTTTGCAAATTTGAGCGAAAGTTGACGGGACGATGGTGCCCGGCGTGCACACGGTCCTCCAAAAAATCCGCGAAATGAAGGGGGATCTGTTCGTCTCTGCACAAGGATTCCAAATCTTCAATTACAGCTGCGTACCTGCAACCTTGTTGTAAGAATGTTTGTATTATTACATGCGAAGGTGTAATGTATGTAGTATGTTGTATGTTGTATGTAATATCCTCTTCAATGGTTGAATCCTTGTCTTGAATGCAACACTTAGCCTTGAATGGAGACTTAAAATGCTCAATTGCTTGAAGGAATGCTTGAATGCTTGAATGTTTGAATGTTTGAATATCGCTTTCGCGCCTTGCTCACATATGTCCTCCTCTTTCTCTTCCTTTCTAAGAGAGGAAAAGTAGTTTATATACTTGTCAATTAGGGCTGATAGACTGATTTTCCCGACCTTAGGCCGACCAGGAAACATTATTTTCCAATTTGCAAACTTAAAGACCTGAAGCCCCATAAGAGACCGGGCCCAAAATAGGGCCAGGGACTAGGGCACTGGGCGCCATGGTCCTGGGGGACCAGGGCACTGGGCGCCCTAGTCCTGAAGGACCAAGGCGCTGGGTGCCATGGTCCCACTTCCCAGGACAGCAGGGTGCAAGGAGGATCAGGCCAGGGTGCTGAGAAATGCAGTTTTTGATGTCATGAACAAGTTTCGGGGTCTCCATTCAGGTTCCATGTTGCATCGCCATCGTGAAGACCCAAATGCAGTCAAAATTGCAAGTGTCGCAATTTTAGGACGCTACATATACATGTTAATTTTTTTTTTTGAAAATAAATGTCCATTTTATCTCTTCAGAATGAAAGTAACAGAATTAAATGAAATAGGAAAGCATGTATGTTAGTAAGCTAGAAATAAAATATTTAGTTCTATTTATTTAAGTTCTAAATGCATATATAGTTAATTAGCCTTTAGCATGAGCATTAATGTTGCATTCTACTTGATAGTAAAGTTGTAAATGATTTTAAGACTATTATATTGTTGCTGTAGTTTAATTAATTCTGTCATTTTCTCTTTTATTTATTGCAGAATTAAAATCTAATATTTGCACTATAGATTTATGTCTAGATTTAAAATGAGAAAAAAAAAATTTGACTAATGCTATGCTGCCATTTATTTTATTAATTTCCTACAAGTTAAAAATAACAATATTCATCTAAGAAAATCCATATTAAACCTACCCTTGATTTAACCAATGATAGATTATATATATATATATATATATATATATATATATATATTTTATAACACAAAAAAAAGGGGATTAAAAAAAAGAATTTTTAAATTTATATATTAAAAAAAAAAAAGGGTTTCGGGTTGGAGGTTCGAACCACTATGTATGCACACAGGGGTTAGCACGGCTCGAGCCACCACTGTGGCTACCCACAGTGGACGGCACGGGGGTCACTACTATGGGCAACCATAGTGGTCGACACGGGGCCTCCCACTGTGGGTAACCAAAGTGGAAAGGCTCCTAACCGCCACTGCGGGGAAACACAGTGGCGTCCGGGGGAGCCCTCGCCTGGGGCACATTCAAACCCTCCTCCGCTCCTCCCTCCATGGCCGCTATCGAGACCTTGGCCGCCGCCTCCCTTGCCCTAAAATAAACACACACACACAAAAAAAAGAATAACATAGTCAAGCCCTAGCCCAAAAATAGGGTTAGGGAAAGACAATAAGATGGAAGAGAAAATAGGGTAGAGGGTGGGGGGTATTTTTATAATATTTTAGTTAGGTTTCATGGGTACTTTTATAATAATGTTGTTTATAAAATAAATATCCTCATATATAAATATATGTGTTTAATGAAAATATATATATATATATAGTTAAAAAAAAAAGGAATGTATAAATCTAACTTTAATTTAATTATTTTATTTAAACATTCATATTTTATAAATGATTATACAATCAGTTAAATATGATGTTTTACATTTAAAATACTTTTGGGGTTTAATCTTTTGAAACTTCATAGCGATTTTTGTAAGTTAATTGGCTTAGGGGGGTTATTGTAGTCCACCTAAATTTAGGCTTGTCGAGATTAAACTTTATAGGGCAAATTTTTATTATGGATCTATTTAGCCCTTTAGTCAAATTTTAGACACATTATAATTATTGTTAAAATAAATCATGGGATTTAAAAATCTAATTGCTAGAGTTAATTTAATTAATTCCTACAATGATTAAAAAGATTAATTGAGATTAATAATATCCCTTGTCAATTAATTTATGGGTTTTTGCTTAAATGAATTTATTATTTAATTAATTAATGAGATAATAATAAATTCTTTGGAGAGTTAATTTTTCGCATGCAAATTAGATTGTCCCGCTTACTTGACATAGCGGTTTAAATTAACTTTAGTTGAAGAAGAATTCAAACGTAGTTAAGACAAGTCTTGATACTGCATTATTTTAGCAAACTTAGTTTTATTAGGACATGTTTTAAAAAAATAAATTATTCTGTTTGTGCCCAAAAGTTTGGGCATGACATGTGACACTAGAGGATGTGTGGCGCATCTTGCATATTCCCATTCGAGGTGAGCTGGTTACATATGATAGAGAATGGGGGACCCTATCGGTGCAGAGATTCTTTGATGAGGATGTTTATATTGATGATAGTTCGATAGCCTGGGAGGATATCACTGCATTGTATGAGCCACTACCAGTAGTTTTGTCAAGGATTGTGAGGGGACTGTTGTGCCCAGATCGGCAATCACATGGACTTGCAGTGGGTTGGGGGTAGGTGTTCGAGCAGATGATAACAGAGGGGACCCGATTTGCCTAGGGACCGTGCGTGTTAGTGCACTTATATCAGGAGCTGCATGAGGTAGTATACCGTGGGAGGGGCTCATTGGTGGTGGGAGTCACGCTGCTGCATATTTGGGCATGGGAGAACCTACTAGTTACCCGACTAGTTAATCTAAGATTTTGGGCAGTCGACCAGCCATATATGTATATGTATAGTGGTATGATGAGTCAGCCCCACCTAGGGAAGTTAGAGTGGTGGTGGTAGACACTGGATGATCTGGATGCAGTGATCTGGAGACCCTATATTGAGTGTGAGCCTTGGGAGGATGATGCGGAGGCATTGCCGTATGTATTTTATGACCCGATTCCTCATTGGGAGGACAACCTACCATGTGGAGAGACAGTTGCCTGGTAGAGTTTTGAGATAGTTGGACGGCGATAGGGGTTGCCTAGGGGATCGGGGGAGTATGGCAGGGTGGTTCAAGAGAGGTATGCATGGGGGTCAGTACTTTCTTATGATCAGGCTTTAGAAGAGTTTTGGATGCTACAGGTGAGACCATGGGAAATACGGCCGAGGATGGTAGATGCAGGGGTGGCGGAGGAGTATACGCAGTATATGGCGGCTCATCCGATTCCTCAGATATCAAATCTGGCAGAGCCGATTCTAGATTTTGAGGAGGAGAGGGGACAAAGATGGAGGAGGAGAGGAGGTTGAGGACCTATAGTAGATAGAGGAGGGAGAGGATATGGTGGTGATGGAGGAGGTGGAGGTGGCAGTGGTGGTCGAGTTCAGCGAAGAGGGAGAGGTGGTTTGCCATTTTCGATATCACAGGGACCTCTGATGCAGGGAGGAGTTAGATTGGGTGGGAGAGGTATGGGAGAGAGGGAGGTACCAATGGATAGAGGGGAGGGAGCCACTAGAGAGGGAGCT
Organism: Cryptomeria japonica; assembly: GCF_030272615.1. Lineage (NCBI taxonomy): Eukaryota > Viridiplantae > Streptophyta > Pinopsida > Cupressales > Cupressaceae > Cryptomeria > Cryptomeria japonica. The sequence goes on along the minus strand of NC_081415.1, from coordinate 53,611,563 downwards.
ACAGGTGAGGCACCTATGGATATAGGGGAGGGAGCCATTGTAGAGGGAGCTACAGGTGAGGCACCTATGGATATAGGGGAGGGAGCCATTGGAGATCCTCGGGACCATATGATATTACAGTTGCAAACTCGACTTACAACAACCAAGACACGAGTGGAGGATTTGGAGGCAGAGGTTGTAGCTCGAGATGTGCAGCTATTTGCACGAGAGTCAGAGATGACTATAGTGCTACGGGAGAGGGATGGTGCGGTGGAGAGAGTGATTCAGTTGCAGGAGAGAGTACAAGCCTTGGAGGGAGTACCGGGATAGAGGCCAGCTGTGGAGGCTTTGGTGAGGGAAGTCCGGCAAGCATAGGCTGAGATAGAGTATTGGCGAGGTTTATATGAGTAGGTGGTTCCATCTAGTCAGCGAGCACTGAGCTATTCACAGATGTGGTAGACTAGATCAGAGCGGTCTCAAAGGATGCAGAGTAGTGGGGGTGTGATGGGTTTTCTACAGAGGGATAGGTCAGGTGGTGCAGGAGCTACTGGGGGTTTGATGGGGCCTCCATGGAGAGATAGATCGAATGGTGTAGGGACTAGTGGGGGAGTAGGTGGTGATGGTGGTGCAACATCTGGTCAGAGTGGCATCCGAGAGAGCACTTTGCATGTATGTATTTATATTGTTATTTTGGACTATGTCTTGGATGGCTTTTGGTAGCCGATTTTGTAGACTTCATTGTACTCTGGTACATGAGGAGATCCCATATTTTTGTGATGATATGCATTTTGATATGTATGGAGTTTATGATTGATGGTGATTTCATGAGTTATTCTTAGATGGATACTTGTTCTATGCTATATGTATGTGTTTATGAGATGATTCCTATATGCATGTTTTATGATGATTTATTCTTACATGTCTATATGCATTGTTGTATGATGTTGGATGCTAACATGTGGATGCAGGTTGATATATGTGTGCTTTTGATGTTTTTGGGATAAAATGCCTAATGTATGCAATGCTATGATATTTATGTATGCATAATAAAATGATGATTTATGATGGTATAGATAGTAGTTTGTTATTTATATTAACACAAGGATGGGATAATGATATGTAATGATGTTAATGCAAATGCTTTTGAATGAATGATTTATTTATGTATATGCATCTAGATGGTTTAAAAATGAATGTATATGTGGGTAAACAAAATTTAAAGTACAAATGTTTAAATGATGATCTCTAAATGTCAAAATATGAGGATGTAAAATGATAATGTGATTATAATGCAACTCATGTTTAATGAATAATTGCACCTTAATGTAATTAAGAGGGATAATGAATGCAATCTAATGAATCCTAAGTGAGATAAAATGGATGAATGAATGCACTTTAACTAATGAATAGATAAATAAATGTATGCAATGATAAATGATGATAAATGATGATAAATGATGATTGGTAACTAATACTAAATGAATGCATAGTAATGGGTAATCATGGTAGGAAATGCAAATAAGTACAACTATCTATGTAAGTGAATCTAAATGTCATGAGTGTAATAATGAAATGATATTAAATGAATGCTAATGAATGGCTTAAAGAATAGTGCAAATGCAACTAAAATGTAGTGAAATGATGATGGGATGATGATAGATGAATGCAAGGTTGTTTTATACTTTGCATGATGCACGCAATGATGTATTAGAGTACTCTGTCACGATTGTATCCAAAACCAACTCAATTTTTGCATAACTGCTCATATTTAACTTTGTTCACACTTGCATGCAAAATCATGAATATGAATAAGTAAATGGATGGATGGTATGCAATGGAATGAAATATAAATAGATGAGATGAAATGACGATCCATAGTGTTTTATTTTTCATCATCAAGTTTTAAAATCTTGTAAGAAAATACAAACATCTTGACATAATGATTCAAGATGACCTGAGTATTCCTTACATGGATTTTGATATAGCAAGTTAATACAAACAACTTGATATAATGGGTCAAGTTGACCTGAGTATTGTTTGCAGAATAGACAAGGATCATCTCCTTTCATGCATGACATGGATCATCCTCCTTGATCTTGGGCTGATCATATCTTGAGACAAGTTCATACCGTAATAAGAGACAAAAACCTTTATCCAATTTGGATGAGGTAGGAGGAACCAAAGAAAGAGAATTTTACTTGTAAGAAAACAGTATATATAAAGAATAAAGAATATGGATCCTTGGTAATGGTTCATGCTCATATGGTTGAGGTATACGCTGTAGTCAACAAGCCGTAATGATCTATGACTGTATTTTTCCTATGATCATGTAGCTTAGTGAACTTCCCACGTAGACACCATTAGGACACACCCTAGTACTTCATCGAAATAATGCGTAGAAGATACACAAACAATGTTGTAGGAACCTGATATATATAAATGAATGAATAACCAACAAATCAACCAAGTATTTGATAGCTTTAAACAAAATTTTCTTGTCAAAGAAAATGTCATCTTGTCTTTGTTTTGGTAAGGAAGGATGCATCCTTGTTGAAGATAGTTTGAGTGTTGATGTTGATTGTTTGGTCGATTTGACAGGTGGTCATCATGCGAGTATTGTTACAATGTTTGTTTGGTATCTGCTTTGAAAAACATATGTACAAGGGTGTTGTCATTTTTTTGATTGATTTTTGAATTTTTTTGATGTTTTGGATTTTGTGTGATAGTTTTTCAATGTTTTTGGTATTTTGATGATTGTTTTGAATGTTTTTGGTATTTTGTGAGATAATTTTGAAATGAAGAACGCAATGAATCATAAAATAATGTAGAATCCACTTCCATCAATAGGTGAAGGGAATTGCCCCCAGGTTACACTTGACTATGAAAAAGCGGGATGCAAGATGCATGAAGTACTATCTTGGATTGCAGATCAATAAGAAGCCATGGTTTGGACTGATGGATGTGTGTATGAAATAAATGTGATCACAACAAGCCTGAAAGACAATGGAGTCATAGCCTTTATGAGTGGCACCTGTTTGCCAAGTTTTCACCATCGTACTTACCCAAGGTGCCACTGGAGTGGTTGTTCACCATTTGGATGCATGATTTTTCTTTACTATTTTGATTTTTTTGTATTTTCTTCAGGTCATTTTTTCAAATGTTTTTGGTGTTTTTTTGTCAGTATGTATGGGAGCCTGATGCTCTATGCAGCTTATGTATAAAACCATTTGAGGTGCATGCTATTGATCGGATCTGCTAGCGGTTCTCCTTCTGAAGTAGCCAACTGATATGCCTCGGACCCAAATAGAGTAGTGATAACATATGGACCCAGCCAATTTGATTCAAACTTTCCCTGATGTTCTCAGTTAGGTTGGTTACAAGGATTTTCTTGAAGAACAAGATCACCTACCTCTAATGTACGAGGTCTAACCCGATGATTATAGCTTCTACTCATGTGTTGTTGATAGGCCTTGAGGTGATTGTATGCAGCTTGTCGCTTCTCATCAAGTAGCTCTAAGTCTTGAAGATGTGATACTTTGTATGCCTCATCATCAATAAGATTGTGCAAGGAAACCTGTAGTGATGGTATCTTGACCTCAATAGGTAAGATAGCTTTTGCACCATAGACTAGTGAGTAGGGAGTTGTGCCTGTAGGGGTTCGAATGCTAGTTCGATACGCCCATAGTGCTGGATTCAATTGAACATGCCAATCATGGCCGACATCATTGACTATCTTCTTTAGGATTATCAATATGTTCTTGTTTGATGCTTCAGCCTGACCATTGCCTTGTGGGTAATAGGGCGTGGAAAAGCGGTGTTGGATGTGAAGTTTCTCATAGAGCTCATGAACATCCTGATTCTTGAATGGAAGTTCATTATCTATGATGATGGACATTGGCACACCATATTGGTAGATGATGTAATTGAGAATGAATGAGGCGATCTGCTTGTCGGAGACTTGGGTAAGTGGAATAGCTTTGATCCACTTGAAGTATTCAGTGGCGGTAACAATGAATTTGTGGTCATTGGATGAAGATGGATGAATTTTACCCACAAGGTCAAGGCCCCATTGACAAAAAGACCATGGTGTTGTGATTGGTTGCAATTCCTATGCTGGTGCATATATTAGGTCTCCATGAACTTGGCATTTCTTGCACTTTCTATCAAAGTAGTAGGAGTCCTTTTCCATTGATGGCCAATAGTATCCAGTGCACAGGATCTTCTTGGCTAGTGATGGGCCACTTGCATGAGTTCCACAAAATTCCTTCATGTACCTCTTCCAAGGCCTTTGTTATCTCATCCTGTTCCAAACATCAAAGGAGATTACCATCAAGACTACATCAGTATAGGGTTTCAACAATAATGGTATATCGAGCGGTTTGGCGAATGAAGGTTTTATGTTGGTTATTCGATTGGTTAGGAGGAAGTGTATGATCACAGAGATAGGTGTAGAACTCACCGTACCATGGGGATTCAGAACTGATAAGGCGACATATCATCTCGGATTCAGGAATATCATAAGTGGGGATCCAAAGTTGTTCTACCAAGAACTCATAGTGTGTTGAATTTTGTGGAAGATCTAGGAGAGATGCAATGGTAGCCATAGTGTTAGCAACTCAATTCTGATCTCTAGGTATCTGCTCAAAGGTGATAGTAATGAATGATGTTTTTAATTTGTCCACCATTTGTTTGTATGACATGAGTTTGTCGTCTTTAGTCTGATATTCATCAGTTGCTTGTTGAATGACTAGTTGAGAGTCGCCATATACTTGTAGTTCTTGTAACTTCCATTGTATGGCTAGCCTGAGTCCTGTGATCAAGGTTTCATATTCAGCTATGTTGTTTGTACATGAAAATGTGCGCCTATAAGACTTCAGGATGCTGTTACCTTGAGGTGTGATAAACAGGGTGCATGCCCCTGAGCCATGTCTAGTGTATGAACCATCAAAGTCTAGTTTCCATGGTTGTGTTGTTGTGATCATGAATATCTCTTCATCTAGAAAATTGGAAATGAGAGGATGATCACCTATGAGCGGTGCATTGGCCAACTGATCTGCAATAACTTGGCCTTTGATAGCCTTACAGTCCACATACTTGATATCAAATTCACTTAGAATCATCACCCATTTGGCCAAGTGGCCTGTCAATACTTCTTTACTGAGTAAGTATTTGAGTAGATCAATCTTTGCGACGAGTTGTACTTTATGTGTTAATAGATAGTGCCTCAGTTTAGTGGCTACCAAGATTACTTCTAGGAAAGCTCACTCAATAGGTGTATAATTGAGTTCATAGCCAACTAGTGTGCAAGAGATGTAGTAAACAACGCACTCTTTCCCTTCTGCAGTGTGTTGTGCCAGTAGCACTCCCAATGCTGTATTTGTTGCTGATATATAGAGCAGTAAAGGTCTACTCAGATTTGGTGGAATCAACAATGGTGTATTCATGAGATAGTCTTTAAGCATCTGGAATGCTTACTGGCATCTGGTATCCCATTGAAATCGGATATTCTTATGTAATAGATGTGTAAAAGGGTGACACTTATCTACCAGTTGTACAATGAATCTTCGGATTGATTGAAGCCGCCCTTGTAGTGTCCTTAGCTGACTGATGTTCTTTGGAGGTGGCATGTCCATGATTGCTTTGACCTTTGCTGGATCGACCTCAATGCCTTTACTTGAGACAATGTATCCTAGAAGCTTCCCTGAGGTTACTCCAAAGACACACTTCTTTGGGTTGAGCCGAACATGATATTGTTCTAGTCTATCAAAGATTTTCGCCAATATGTGTAGATGACCTTCTCTTGTGAGTGATTTTGCCTATAAATCATCAACATAATCTTCCATTATGGTATGCATCATGTCATGGAAGATGGTGGTCATTGCTCATTGATAGGTTGCTCCTGCATTCTTGAGACCAAAAGGCATTACATTCCAGTAGTATGTGCCCCATGGACATGTGAAGACTATCTTATGTTGATCCTCTGGTGCGATCTTTATCTAATTGTACCCTAAGAAACCATCTATGAGTGAAAGCATGGCATGTCCTGTTGTTAGGTCCACTATGATGTCAATGTTTGGTAGGGGGAATTCATCCTTAGGACATGCCTTGTTCAGATCTCTAAAGTCAGTACAAATATAGATGCCCCCATTTGGCTTGCCGACAGGCACAATATTGGATATCCAATCTGCATAATCAATTGGTCTAGTGAAACCAACATCCAAGAGTTTCTTAAGTTTTGCTTTGACTAGTACTGCAATCTGAGGATGCATCTTGCAAAGATTTTGCTTGACAGGTTTGGCTCCTTCTGCTACGGTGAGGTGATGCATGACTAAATCAGGATCAAGCTTAGGCATGTCTACATATGACCATGCAAAGTTGATCGTACTCTTCTGGAAGAACTCTACAAACTTAGGTTGTTCCTCTCGCATTAAAAGAGATGCCAGGTGTATGTGGTGAGGCGTTTCAGGAGTCCTCATGTTGTATTCTTTTGTCTCTTTAATGAGAATTGTAGATCATTCCTGTTGTGTACTGGCAAGGAGAATGTCAAACCTTTCATCCTCCGGTGCCTCATAGAGGTTTTCACCATTGGATATGCTCTTTCTTTTTACTTTTGTTGGATCAATCAGTTCCATAGTGTGGTTTTCACTGGAAGATCCATGTTTTATTGTTATATTTTTGCAGCTGAAAGGTTTGGCATCCACCCCAAAGTATGTTGCACTATTAAGTTCAATGGCAAATCCAACTTTGTGATCCATGCTTGGTATGTTATCCTGTAGTTCCAAAAATTCAATGATCACCTCATCGTTTTGGAAATGGTCAAGACATGGGGGATTAGGTTGGTTCCATTTGATGAGTTCTGGATGGATAATGGGCATTACCTCATCGATAAGGTTAAGTTTGTTAGATGTATTAGTGAAGGTTAAGATGTTGTGGTGAAGGTTATTGATGGTACTCTCCCTATCAGAATCAGGCATGGGATGGGACGCAGGGTCTGTGGAAGATGTTTCTAGCTTAGGAACCCAAGAGGTCTTTATCTATGCTTCTCCGTAAACAAGGATGTCTTTGTGGGGTGGAGGTAGTGATGTGCCTTCCTCATTCGAAGTATTAAGCTGGATGGAATCAAATTCCCATTCATGTGAGTCAGTCTTTGAGTCACTTTCCAGTATCTGATTACTATACCATACTGGGATGTCTTTTGAGTTAAACACTGTAGGTGTGACCGGTTTTGTAGATGAAATGATTGGTGTTGTAGGAAGGATTATGGGGATCAATGAATCTAATATGGGGAGTATCGGTAGTGTTGACTCTGTTGCTTCTGCTAGAACTGCTGGTGTCATAGATACTGCTGTGGGTTCTGATATAGTTGCTGCTGCTAATGGTGTTATTGATGTTTTTGCTGCTGCTGATGGGATTGCTGGTTTGATTGGTGGGATGATGGGTATTGTAGGTGGTTGTGCTAGGATTTTTAGCCTTGATGGGGTAGTTGCCATGGTGTTTGATGTTGCTTTTATAATCAAAGGTGACCTCTTTGCAATAGGTTGATATAGTGCTTAGCTGGATTTTCCTTTGAATCTGAGCTTAGGAAGGATCTCCTTTTGAAAGCCTACTCTTGTATTATCCTTGGGCTTTAATTTTGGCGGTAGCGGTTCATGTCTTTCTTGTTTGCAAGGTCCCAAAGTACTCTGACCATCATAGCCCATTCTTTGCATAATGAGAAGGCCTTTGCCATACTGATCTATGGGAAGCTTAGCTTGTGGAATATCGGCGGTGATGGGATTTTTATAGATCCATTCTGCTAAGTCCTCATCTCTGGTTTCTTCTTCTTGACTCTTTCCAAGGATGAAAGGCGTCAAAGTACATGCTGGCTTGATCAGTAGTTTTTGAAGTAATTGTTGAGGTTTACCATGTGTCCTAGGAGAAGTAGGCATTTGTCCCACACAAAAGAGTTGGCTCAAATTGTATTCCCCAGGACCTTCCTCTGCTATTTTCATCTTAAGCTTTTCTTGCTTGGGTATAGTGGTGTTTGAACTGGAAAGAGAGGCTAGACTTACGCATGATGTGGAGGATATGGCTTCTCTATTGTTAAGAACAATAATCTCTAGTTGATGACTTATATTATGACAATATGCAAAGGGGTTTGCATCACCCAGGATTGTGATCTCTACACCATTATGCGGGAACTTGATACACTGATGGTAGGTGGATAGAACGGCTTGCATGGCATGTATCCAAGGTCTTCCTAACAATAAATTGTATGGCAGAGGAAGGTCCAAAACTTGATAGATGATGTGTTTCACCACAGGGCCCACTCGGATTGGTAGCACTACAGTGCCTTTGGATGAACGCTTTGCATCATCATAGGCTTTGATTGTGATCTTCTTGCAGGGATCCACTGATTCTATTGCATATCCCAAAGCTGTGACTAATTGTATAGTACAGATATTTAGGCCCACTCCATTGTCGATCAAGACTCGCTTGATCCTATGCTAGTTGATAAACCTTTCAATATGGAGTGAGGCGTTATGAGGTTGCTGGAAAGAGGAAATGTCACTTTCCGAGAAAGTGAGACAAGGTGAGGATCTTAGATTTCCAACCATGGCTTGGAATTGATCTGTATTTAGGTTTGCAGGGACTGATGCCTCTTGGAGAGCTTGATCCAAGATTGTTTTATGGGATGGAGATAGGCATAATAGCTCTAAGATAGATATCAGTGTGGGCATTTTGTCTAATTGTTCCACAAGGTTATATTGCTTTGGGATAGATGGGGTGCCTTGTGGAACTACTTTTATGGTAATCTTGCTACGACGTGTAACAACATTGCAAGTGGAGCTGGGACTTTTGATGATTATAGTTGCAATCTGTTCACTGGCATCGTATAGGTGATTCATAGTATAATTATATGTGGCTTGCATATAATTGGTGGTATCTGTGTTTCTCCCTTAAGTGGAAGGACCCCTTTGATCTTGCAATGGATATGGATTTTTAAACATGAGATGATCATTGTTTGTTGTCTTAGGGTCATGTCCTTCGATTTCGATTTCACCTCAGTCAATAAGATCCTGAATAAGATATTTCAATCTATGACAATTGCTTGTCTTATGTCCTTTCCCTTAATGGAAATCACAATGCTCAGTATACCTCCACCATGAAGGTTTGACTTGGGGTTCATAATTTGATGTTCTGGGTAAGGTTACCAGATTTTGAGAAACCAGTTGATGTAATATTGTTTCGATGGGTTCCCCTAAGGGAGTGTATGTTCCCTTTGGTTTTTGTTGATGTGGTCTGGGTTCATCTTGAGATGTTATGCAGCCTTGATTTGGAGGAGCAATTGTGTTAGTCTGAGGTGGGGGATTTTGTCCTGCAAATCAAACTATAGGTTGTGCACTTTTGATAGTTCTTGCATCCACAACCCCATTGTTGACGATATTTTTGTTTTTGTTCCAAAAGTTTGGTTTGTCACTATTGAAGCATGGGCAAGGGCTGTCATTTGGCTCATTATATATCTTGATAAGCCCTTTTTTGATGAGAGCCTTCTCAAATTTTAAGCCTTTTGTGATCATGTCATTGAAAGAGTCTATGTCTTTTACGTCGAGGTGAAATTCCATTTCATTATTTAAGTTGGAAATAAATATTTCCACTAGTTCTTGTTCAGGTAACTAAAGAGAACGTCTGCTAGACATTTGACACCATCGTTGCAGAAAGACTGAAAATAGTTCACCCAGTTTTTGTTTAGTGTTACATAGATCAGCCATGGTGATATCACGTTCAATGTTGTGTGAGTAATGTGCCAAGAATTTCTGGACTAACTCTTCAAATGTTCTAATGCCACCTAGTAATCGGGAAAACCATGATGTGGTTGTTCCTCCCAAGCTTTGGGGAAAAAGTCGCATTAGGTATGTATCCTCGTATGCCACTTCGAGGCAAGCTGAATGGAATTCTCTAACATGATCACGAGGATCTCCTTTTCCTCTATACTTTTCAAACTTGGGTGTTTCAAACCCTCGCAAAAAAGGTGGCATATGAAGATTCCTATAAAAGGGATGGGGGAAAATGTCATTGAGTGAAAATTGATTGGTTTTTATGCCACTATGAAGTTGTTGGGTGAGATTTTTGACTTGTTGCTGCAACATTTCTATTTCATTCGGAGGAGGAGGGGGTGGGGGATTACCTTGATGAAAGTTGTATCTAATGTGTTCTCGACCTCTTTCATCCTCATTACGACTTTGGCATTCTGATGCTTGTCTTAGTTGTGCAAGATCAAAGTTAGAGGGGATTTTGGCTCCTTCTGGAGCAAGTTTTAAAAAGTGAGCATCAACATTACTCTTGAGTATCTCATCAAAAAGTCTATTGAAGAGAGGGTTGTGTTGTGCCCTTTCGATTGCTACAAGAGTAGGAGTGCCTGGATTGTCATCATTTAGGTTTCCTCCAAGGGCTTCTTGGAACTCATTGATATTTTCCTCCTCTTCCTCTTCAATTTCTTGTTGTCTAGACCTAGACCTGGTATGAGCCATTTTTTTTACAAGTTTTTGTTGAAGTTGGGTGAAAATGATGATGAGCTGTTGATGAAATGAGAGATTGATGTTTGGTGAAGTGTTTTGCATACTGATCTCTAGCACTAAAGGTAGATGCTACCAAAGTTCTCTTCTTGAATTGCTTGTTATTTTTTATAAGGTTTGATGTGATAAGGTTTAGAGAAATCTGAGATGTGTTACAGACTTAACTACCTAGTAATGAGAGGATTCACTCATAGACTAGTTTTAACCTGCGTAGAAATGTCTCTTAGGACAAGTTTATCCTAGATGTAGAGACACTCTAAAAAGTGATGTTTTGCATTTGATTCAAGCAATATTGAAATAGAACCTAGGACAAAAATCTCTGGGTGTGTTGAGAGTTGGAATGGAGTTGATAAGATATGGATACGATAATGGATGAAATGTTTAACTTCAATAAAAGCTTTGTGTCACATATGGGACAAATTCTTCCTCTTCTCTTTTAGGAGTTGGTGGTTCTTCCCGAGCTACGTTATATGTGATGCAAATGTCTGGAAAAAAGTCAGGATTGATCTTGCCTCCTTTGTTTTTGTGATAACTCAAAGCTCGATATTGTGTGAAAGCTCTATTATTTAATGACTCTTGATCAAATTCGTTTGATTTCCCTTGAAGACAAAGACGCATGTGATGTAAGAAGGCTCTATGAGAGACAAATATTTGTCTATTAAGATAGAAGAATTTCCTCTTTTTGATAAGAGTCTTTGAGCTCAATGGTCTTTTCTTCAAGTTGATGTTTTGATGAAGATTCTTCTTTCTCAAGATGTGAAGAATGGTCATATAGTTTGATATTCTTGCTCTTTGTTTTTGATCTTTTGTTGGTGTTTGAAAATGTTTATGTTGGATGAAAACTTGTTCTTGGAATTTGATTTTTGATTTTTCTTTGACAAGAAAACAAAGCAAGCACACAAACATAAGAATGTTGCCTCAAAAGGCACAAATAAGTATGGGTCTAGATCAACCCAATCCTTGGACTTTTTATGACCCTTTCCTTTAAGTTTATTTTTAGGTGTTTTCCAAAGCCTGAAGTCGGCTCAATTTGCACTTGGTCTTTGACTAAAACAAAAATACTTCAAGCACTTTTTATCCCTAAGGTCAAATGGCCAGTTGCAATAAATTCAGCCCACATCTTGATATTTCTTCGACTTTGGTACTACATACCTTATGAATCTCGTCGTGGCAAGTAAGGATGTGATATAATAAGTCTTGCACGAATATAACAAATAGATGATCCCTATGATGGGGGAATCATCAAGCCACAAGTGACTTTTCAAAAAGCTATGGTTCTACTCAAGGAAATATGTATGGTGAGTATCTTGGGAGCAAAACCATCTATGCTCTTGCACTGAATTGTATCAAAAATATCCTCAATCAATAGAATAGGTGGGCTACTACTTAAAGGTGTTTAGTAATGTTTGATGTTTTTGGACATAAGTTCATTCTACCATGACTCACTTAAGAGCCTTGTAACTTGTGGTGGGCCCCATTTGTCCTTTCAGCAAGTTACACTGTAGGAACAACTATACCCAAGGCTATAGCTTTTGCTCACACCTGATTTCTATAGTAGCTCGAAGGATTTACCACGCGAGGTCATTCCCAAGAGTGATGTGTCTCTTGGCAGGCCTCTCTTAAAAATATAAAATATGAGTGTCACTAACACTTTTCTCTTGCACCTAGGACCATGAAGGCCAAGGGAGAGGATAGTGTGTGTTAGAAGTAGGACCACTCGACAAACTTTGCATAAGTGTGCCAATCATGAAAAACACTTGTTTTTTTTTTAACTGATTTTTATTGCAATGTGATCTAACTATTTGGAGATGTTTCTCCAACAACCATGATGTTCTTTTTAACTTCAAAATCAATGTGTTTGAGTAAACTAGAATTTGAAATCCTAGTCAACTGAAATTAAAACACGTATGCATGAAGTAAATCGTTTTTGCAAAATAAGACAAGTTGATTGTTCTTTTTACTTGCACCAAAATCTTGAAGTGTTGATTGTGAGTTTTTCTTAAGTTTGATGCAATAAAATGAAATTTATCTTGTCTTGTTTTAAGCACCAAAAAAAAGAGAGTGTATCCTAACTTGTAATGAAATGAAATTTGTGTTGTTCAATTTTTAGAGCACCAAAATAAAAAATATCCTAACTGGCAAGAAATGAAAATTTTGTTTTGTTCAATTTTAGAGCACCAAATGAGAAATTTTAACTTTTAAACAATAAAAAGGAGTTAGTTTAAAGCTGCACAAGAAACGAATGGTTAGGAAAATCCGAACCTATGGTGAGCTTCTAAAAGCCTAAGAAAATTCACTTTTTCGGTTACATGGCCTTTTTTACAACGGTCTGTTACAATAGCACTACTCTATGTGCAAATAGAAGTGCTATTTAACACAAACACACCAAAAAAAAGACAAAAAGCGCTAAAAGCAAAATTTTAATAGCAAAAACAAAAACGCTAAAACATGTGCAAATGCGCTACTTAAGCCTCAAAAGCGCTAAAAGATGGGAAATAGCACTAAATTTGAGACAATAGCGCTATTGTGAATACAATAGCGCTAGAATATCAAATTGCAGTAGTGCTAAAACACGATCAAAAGTGCCATAGCGCGACCTGTGTGTCAAGCTAAACATTCAAACAAGTTATTTTTAAAAAAAAAGATTGTTTTTGAGTGTTTGGTTTCACGTCGGGTTCACCAAATGATGCACTGCAAAATGGGGGAAGGTTAGACTAGAACCTATCGTGGAATAACACATAAAAAACCAAGAAACCATTAATGTTAATCAACCAAAAACTAATCTAAGCAGGCATATCAAAAGAGACACCAAAAACATAAAGAATATTTAACTAGGAAAGTAAATATAACGAGGCATCTCCAAATGCCTCCTAACATGCTCTTAGCTCCTTCTCCTTTGTTCCTCTCCTCTCCAAGTTCCAAACTAGTGTAGCTCTCAGCAGCATTTTGCACTATGGATGCTTATGGAGGTTCAAGATTGAAATGTTTTAACTATGCTATGCAAGTGTGAATAAAAGCTAAAATGAGATGCTATGATGCTAAAATGATTTATTTTAGACCAAAATAACAAGATATTAGTGGTTTATGCTAAATCCTCTCTAAAATTCTCTATAACTTAGATGCATACAAGTTTTCAGGATCTGGATTATGAAGGAATGGGCTCTACTTATAGGAAAAATGGAGCAATGGATGGTTGAGATTGAGTAATCTCAACAAGGGTCAGGATTCAATGATATTCAATCCATATGATGGCTTTCAACCCAATCCCAGGATGACAAGTGTCAATGTGAGATAGGTTCAGAGGAGAGGGAATAAGCATTAAATGCTTGACATGACCTGAGAGTTAACTTGGGAGTTAAGGTCAAGGTTGGGTTGAGTGAATAAATTCTTTATTTAAAGAATAAAGCTTTTATCCAATGGATAAACTCTTGTGCAAAGGCAAAAGGGATAACCATGGTCAAAGTAATAAATGCTTGAGGAAACACATGAGTGCAAGTTGAATTAACCATAAATGGTTATGTAAGAGCCATTAATGGTCATGTAAGGGCCATTACTGATTTTGGAAGACTTTTAGAGGTTAAATTGTTGACCATACAAAGCATTAAATGCTTTTGAAAGACTTTGAAGTCTTTGAGAAGTGACTCCAAGTTGCTTAGGAATGTGACAATAATTAGGGGTTGGATTAGGTTAATTAGGAAGGATTTAGAAGAATCTAGAAGGGGGTTTAGGAATGCAAGTGGATTTGGTGGGTGAGGGAAAATAGGATTTTTAATTAAAATAAAATTAATTTATTTCAATAAATGTGTGCAAGTCGCATTTGTAGGAAAATGCAAGTGGGGGGGATAAATGATTTAAATAAATGTTTTATTTAATTTATTTAAAAGAGGAAAAGGGGATTAAATGAAATAAATATGATTTATTCATTTGATTGATTGTGAATTTGGTTTGAATGAATTAATTAAAATAAATTGAATAATTTATTTAATTAATAGGAGAATGTTTGAAGATAAATTAATTAAATATTAATTTAATTAACTGATGGCTAGTGGGTTTTTAATCAAATAAATACAAAATATCTATTTAATTAAAATGGACAGATTTATGTGACTACATTAAGTAATAACTCATTTGATCATTTAAGTTGTCGATGAATATGTCCATTTTTTCATACTCTAGCACTATACAAGGATACCGCAAAGCTAACCATCTCCATCATTGTAAAAATGTCATGAAAGGCTCCCCAGTCTTTTGTTTGGCATTACATAGGTCTAGCATTGTTACTTCATGTTGGATATGTAAGAGTATTGTGAAACAAACTTATCCACCAATTCTAAGAATGATCTGATTCCAGGTGTAAGTTTGGAGAACCATCCCATAAGTAGTCCAGTTAAGATTTTTGGAAATAATCTCATCAAGTAGGTATCCTCATGTGCAAACTCCATACACATTGTGCAAAATTCTCGTATATGATCTTGGGGGTCAGTGCCTCCATCATATTTTTTGTATCTAGGAGTTTCAAAACCTATAGGAAATGGTCTCATGTTTAGGTTTTTGTCGAATGGATAAGGACATATTTCTTGAAGTGAGTATCTTCTAACATTTCCTCTTTGCATATCTTGAATTTGTGTTTGTAGTGCTTGTATTTGTTGTGCGAGAGTTGTGATAGGATTATCCACATGATTTGTTCTTGCATAGCCATGATTTTGCATTCTAGGAGGATCTTGATCTCTTCTTGTATCATCTCTACCTCTTCTTATATCCTCATTGGATTGAGCGTTATTTAGAATTTCTAATTCATCCCTTGTGGAAATGTAAGTTTCCTCATTGGTTCTGGTGTTACTAGGAATTGATGTGTCATTGAGTTTGAGACCAAAAATATCCTCGTATTGTTCATTATTAAGGGGGGGGGGGGTCATTTCTCTTTTGTGTCAATTTGTTCATATCAAAATCTTAGGGGAGTTTAGCACCAGATTTTGCTAACATTAGGAAATATTTTTCTTTTTCTCCCTCCAATGTTTTCTGCATAAATTTATTGAATTGAGGATCTTTTTTTATGTCTCTGACATGTTGTTCTATAATTTCCTCTTCAACTTGTATTCCATCTTCGTGTTCCATGTTTCTATAGTCTTTAGTTATTTCAAACGTTTATGTTTCTGTTTCTGCAATCTTTCATCTCTGAGCGCTGGTTAGCACAGGTATACATGTGTTTTGAATGTTTTGCAACATTTAAATCTTGAGTAATGTGTCATTATAAGTGATCAATTGTTGAGGGAATGATCTTTTCAAGTATTTGCTTGTTTGCAAGTTTTTCGATCTTAATTTTGGAGTGCAGATTTTGTGATTTTTGATATGACCAAGTTCAATAAGAATGATATATCCTATGATAAAGAATGAGCTTATTCTGATCAAGCATTGTAGTTTCATGATTAAAGGATGATAGATCCTGATGAGAAACTATGTTTGAAGGATCAGTTTATCAAAGACAATGTGATGTTGCACCTTAAGGTGTTTGATCTTTAACTTGTTTGAGGTGAATACTTGAGACCTTTGTGTGTCTTATTCTTGAATATGTTTTGACAGAAGATAACCTGATTGAATGACCCAAGAAGATGACCTTCTCTCTATGTTTGAGAAATGGGTTGTTTTTGTTTTCTGATTTTGATGTAGTTTACCAGAAATGCTGACAAAATGACCAGGAACTCTGCTATATTGACCAAAAACGTTGACAAACTTACCAAAAATGTTGCTAAACTAACCAAAAATGCTGATAAATAGACTAGAAATGTTGACAGATAAACTAAAAACGCTGACAGACAGACCAGAAATGTTGTTTTGTACACCAGAAACATTGAGAAATAGACTAGAAATGCTAACAGACTTACCAGTAATGCTGCCAAACTGACCAAAAATGCTAAGAAATAGACTAGAAACGCTGACAGATAGACCAAAAATGCTGACAGACAGACCAGAAACATTGTTTTGTAGACTAGAAATGTTGATAGACAGACCAGAAACACTGACAGAATGACCAAGAACTCTGCTATGCAATACAGTGACTCTAAAGTTCAAATAATGATGTGGAGACTTAGAAAATTAAGTGTTTGAACTTAGGAGATTTCAATTTTGACCCAACTTTGTGATTTTCAGACTCAGAGAACATATATTTAGACCTAACAAGTACAAACTAGGAGATCTAATGTTGCGACATGAGCAATTTGACATGCAACTCATAAGAGTTGTTGATTAGACCAAGGGAGTTGACCTTTAAACCAAGAGAGCTACTGTTTAGACTAAGAACTCTGTTGTTTAGACTAGGAGCTCTGTTGTGTAGACTAGAAACTCTAATGTGCTCAACCTTGGAGAGTTAATGTTGAAATATGAGAAAGTTAACGTTCACACCAAGAGAGCTGATGTTTGGACTAAAAATGCGACTGTTTGGACCGTAGGTGCATCTATTTGAACTGTAGATGCGACTGTTTGGACTAACAGTGCTAATGTTTGGACCAAAAGAGCTAATGTTTGGACTGTGAATGCGACTATTTGGACTGATAGAGCTAATATTTGGACCAAAAGAGCTAATGTTTGGACTATGAATGTGACTGTTTGGACTGATAGAGCTAATGTTTGGACCAAAGGATCTAATGTTTGGACTGTGAATGCGACTGTTTGGACCGTAGGTGCGACTGTTTTGATTGAAAGAACTAATCTGTTGTGAAACTTGTGAATTTGACCATTTGAAGTTTGATTTCTCAATGTTTGTTGTATTTCAATGGATGAGATCTTGACTTGACTTACAAACACATAATTCAGATTGTATTTTTGTCCCAAAGGATACATAAAGTGTATGTTCAAGAAGCTTTAAAGAAAGCCCAAGCTTTCATGGGTTTTGAATAATTGAAAACACATCAATCAGTCTATCCTAAGGCGATTGGCTTCAGTATTAGTTCTTAGCCCATAACTTGGTACCCTGTTAGCTCACACAACCTTTTCACCCCCTAAAGGGCGCTCGTGTTTTTGCCTTTGTGAGAGCTAGTGGAGTCCTATTATGAGCCTAGCAATAAGGTCTCAAAAGGGGAGTTCGCACATACACTCAAGAGGGACATATGGTGAGTATCTTAAGGAGAGATTCTTCCCCCTCCATGCACTAAGAATTTAATAATGTTCAGAGGTAAAATGGGTAGCTTCTAATTTACTTGGAACTAGTAAGGAATCCGTTCGACGTGTCAGGGTATAAACTCAATTAAGAGGTCTCCTAGCCTTGAAAACCAAGGTTTGATATACCCGAAGGTATAGAGGAGAATTCCCGAGCACTTTCATTGACTTGAATTTCATGAAATCACATTTCTTTTATAGTGGGTTGGAGTACTTGGCATTAGCCATTCCCACTTGGGTCATTCCCCTCTCATCGACCTTAAGGGCTTTAAGATTTATTAGCTCCTCGGGAGGGCAGGCCCGCTAAAGATATGCACTATTGAAAGAAAAGGATGAGTTTGGCTTTCTGATCACCTAAGAAAGGTGAGAGCATACTCGCCTATCATCAAAACACATAAGACATGTTTGTTCATTTCCATTGTAATTAGTTTGTGGGCCTAATTTAACAAATATAAGTGCAAAATCCCATGGCTGCAAACAAAGTTAGTAGTTTATATTGCATTCTTTGACAGTGAAATATTTTATAACTCTAGTCTTTCACAACGAAATAAGTACCTGCAAAACCAACAATCTGCAAATTAGGTGCGGGAAAATGACAGTCCATAAGCAGAAATGAGGAATGCAACATACAATATTTACAAAATCAATAAAAAACTGAAAGCATCATCAAATTGACCAATAACACCATCATATGTGCCAAGAACAATGCTCTACACACCAGAAACGCTGCTCTGCACATCAAAAATGCTATCCTGCACACCATAAACGTTGTTCTGCACACCAGAAATGTTGTCAAACAGATTGAAAACGCTGGTAAATGTACAAAAAATGCCCCAATACATACCAAAAATACTAAAGTATAGACTAAAAATGCTAAAGTACACAAAAATATGAAAACAGAGTTGAAAAGTCTCCCAAAAATGCCATTTGAGGTGTCGGAACGCCACAAGAGAGACCAAAAACATGATTCGAGAGCCCAAGAGAGCTAATTTGCACTTCAAAAGAGCTAATCAACCTATCAATGAAATTTTCTATAAGAAAACTTGTTAAAGATCAAAGGGGCTAGGCCCCACGGTGAGCGCCAATTAATGTGATCCTAAAAATGTGGTATATAGAAGGTATACACATATAATGAGACAATAAAATGTAATTGAAAAGATTAATTGAAAACTAGATTAGAAATGCAAACCATAAGTGTTCCTTGAAATGTACCATTTTCCTCTATTCTTGAGGAGCTTGAAGGTGTTGGATTGATGGGCTCTCAATGAAGTAATGACCTCCAAAGTGGCAACACAAGAGTTGAGTAGCTATTTGATCATGATTGACTATGGAGATGATATGAAATGCATGATTTAAGAAACTAGATTAACATGCTATGATTAATCCAAAAGCTAATTACTAGATAATTGAAATACAAATTGCCTATAGTAATGATGCCTAAATTGATATGAGATGGGATCCTTATTGCTCCAAAATAGGGGATATTTATACGAATTCCAAGGCCAAAGCTGACTTGGCAAGAATCAACAGTCCAGATCTGATTTGAAGATATCAAGGGCCAAGATTGAGGAAGTTGGAGAGGAGGTTGGAGGAATGGACACTTGTCATCTCTGTGGTGACAAGTGTCAACGAGCTTTTCTCATGAGAGGGCAAGTGTCCAAGGGAGGAAACATGTGGTAAAAGTGCCATGTGTCTCAAGGAGAGAATATCCACACCATGGGAAGTTAGGATAAGGATGTTAGAATGTGCAAGATAGGATAGGGTTAGTTAGACCCAAGATTAGATTGAATGGGTTAAGTTAGGGGATGGTTAGGTTAGGTGGTTAAAAGTGAGGAGCCATGTGCTCATTTGAATTTAGACATTCAAATAATTGGAAAAATGTTAATTAATCTCAACAAAATTGAGTTTGTTAATCTTAATTAGGGATTAGAAGAATTGATTAATATGGGGAGACATTAATTAATTTAAAATTAATTGATCAAAGTGGGATATGAAATGAACTATATAAATAAATCATTTAGATTTATTTACTAGTAGATGAATAGAGAAATTAATTAAATTGCTTGTGAATTCAATTAATTGGGAAGGGGAATTAATCAAATAATTGTGTGTTTAATTAACTATCTTCAGACCATTTTTAGGTGTATACAGTGTCTATATGATAAATCTCTTCTTTGAAAGGAAGCTTGTGATGCGAGGGGTTCTAGTTCAAAATCATCGATGAAACCATAACTAAATTTGTGATACCAATGGAGGAAGGTGCGATATTTTAACAAAATTTTATGATTATTGTATAAGAAGCTTCTTCTCTTTTGGATTTTCTTTTCACTTTGCTTCATCTTGGTTTTTCAATAAATTGATTTCTTGGCATATTTGAGAGATTTCCAAATGCGAAGCATTGATAGCTTTTTTCAAGAATATTTGAATTATTGTTTAGTTTGTTGTTGGGGTGAAACTTGGTTCAAATGGTTGATGATATCTTTGACAAGAAGACATGGCAATCACACTAGCACATAAAAACACTTATTTTCTCTTGAATAAAATGAAATGTGTATGTTAAAGATCTTTGAAGTTCTTTTTAGTCCCTTTTGCAACAAAATAAAACAAATGAGGTTCTTTTTATGCACCAAATGAAAAATTGAATTTGTTTTAGTTGCACCAAATGGAAAGATGATGTTCTTTTTAGTCCCCTTTGTAGCAAAATAAAACAAATGAAGTTCTTTTTATGCACCAAATGAAAAATTGAGTTTGTTTTAGTTGCATCAAATGGAAAGATGATGTTCTTTTTAGTCCCCTTTGTAGAAAAATAAAACAAATAAAGTTATTTTTATGCACCAAATGAAAAATTGAGTTTGTTTTAGTTGCACCAAATGGAAATATGATGTTCTTTTTAGTCCCCTTTGTAGCAAAACAAAACAAATGAAGTTCCTTTTATGCACCAAATGAAAAATTGAGTTTGTTTTAGTTGCACCAAATAGAAAGATGATGTTCTTTTTAGTCCCCAAAACAAAAGTAAATTGATTTAAACTAACTCCTTCAAAACTTGCACAAAATATTAGAAAACCTGCAACAAAAACACTCAAAAGGTGAGTTCACATGGTGGGCTCAAAAGACTAAAACAAATTCCTTGAGGTTACAAAAATAGCCCTCTGTCTGCTACAAAAGAGTTAGACTATGGATGAAAATGAAGGCACTAGACAAAGAAAAAAAGCACTACAGTAAGACAAAAGAGCTACAATAAGCTGCAAAAGCGCCAAATTAGAATAAAAGCGTTAGAAAATGCAATGAAAGAACTATAACTAAAGCAGAGAAGCAGGTTACAAAGGTCCTACAATGCGTGACAAAATCACTAAAATGTGAGACAAAGGCACTAATCTGGGTGATGAAGGCGCTAAAGTGCAAACCCGTGTGTGAAAACCTACAAATTTCAAAAGGTTAATCAAAATTTTAACTTCTTAGTGTTTGATTCATGTCGAGCTCACCAAATTATGTCATGGAAATATGGACAATATCCAAAAACAAAGTTCAATGTTAGTATGTCAGTTTCAACCATAAAACCAAAACAAATAACTAAAAACCATTCCAAAAACATGTCAAAAGAGATTTTAAAGCATAAATGAAACATGAACAAAATAAAAGAAAGGAGAAGAGTCTCCCTAAGCTACTTCCATGATGCCTTTGTTGCTCCTCCCTGGTTTCCCTCCTCTCCAGGTTCCAAATGAGTAGAGCAGGTTCCAAATGAGTAGAGCTCTTAGCTTTTAGCACTAACCATGGATGCCAAATGCAGATTCAAGATGGTTGAAAATGAACATATATGCTATGCAAATTCAAAGAGTGATTCTATGAGAAAGCTCTAAGTATCTATGCAATATTTTAGTATAATAACAATGCTCTAATGCTTCCTCCTTTGCTTGAGGAAAAGGGTTCTATTTATAGGCAACATAGAAGATTGGAAGGTCAAGATTGATCTATTTTATGGAGGGCCAAGATTGCATGATTCATGATCCATGTGATGGTTTTCAACCCAATCCCATGATGACAAGTGTCATCATGAGATGTATTGAGAGGAGAGGGAAGGAGTATTTAATGCTTGAGAAGACATGAGGGTAACCATGGATGGTTTGGTTAGGGTTGAGTTAATGGATAAAGCTTTTATCCAAAGGATAAACTCTTGTGTAGGGTTAAAGGGATAACCATGGTCAAAGCAATGAATGCTTGAAGAGACCCATGAGTTAAAAGGAGGGTTAAGTTAGAGAGAAAGTTTGTAACCATGGGTCAAGGTTGAGTTAACCATTAATGGTTACGTAAGAGCCTTACAATTTTCGGAAGACTTTGGAGGTTATCTTATTGAAGAAATAAAGCCTTTAATGCTTTATGAAGACTTTTCATGTTTTTGAGAAGTGACCCCTTCTTAAGGAATGTGCAAATGTTTAGGAGGGAATTAGGCTAATTAAAATGGATTAGAATATTATAGAAGAAGGGATAGTGTGCAAATGGATTTTGTAGGAGAATGCAAGTGGGAGGGATTTTTAGGATTTTTTAAATAAATATAAATTTATTTAAATGTGTACGACTTGCATTTGGATAGAATATTTAAACAAATATTCATTTATTTAAATGTGAGAGGGATTTAATTAAATGTGATTAAATAAATAGGCTTAAGAGGACTCTAGAAGGAAGCCATTAAAGGCTTGAAGACTTTGAAGGAAACCATTAAAGGCTTAAGAAGAGTCTAGAAGGAAACCATTAAAGGCTTGAAGACTTTAAAGGAAGTCATTAAAGGTTTCAAGTGGGTGAGGATAAATAGAATTTTAAATAAACAATTCATTTATTTAAAATAGTGGTGCAACTTGCATTTGTAAAAAATGCAAGTGGATAGGGATTTAAATAAATGTTCATTTATTTAAATGTGTGTGTAACTTGCCTTTTTAGGAAAATGCAAGTGGGTGAAGGATAAAAGGGATTTAAATAAATATTTATTTATTTAAAAGTGAAGGAGAGATTAATTAAATAAATATATTCTATTTGTTTAATTAATTGCCTAAATTTGGTTAAGTGAATTAAATCAAATAAATTGAATAATTTATTTAATTAATAGAAGAAGAGGGCTAGGGTGAATTAATTAAATATTAATTTAATTAATTGTTAATCGGTGGTTAAATAATCAAATAAATACTAAGTATTCATTTAATTAAGTGGACAAATTTATGTGTCTACATAAGTGATATTCAATTTAAAAATTTAAATTTTCACTTCCAAGTCAAATTTCACATTTAAATTTTAAAATTGAGCTTGTGGGTTGTTTAAATTTTGAATTCATCATTTTAGAGTGGCTTCAAATTAAAATTTGTAATCTTCGATCAGATTTCAAATTTAAATTTTCACATTAAGTGGTTAATTAAAAAATCCCTAAGTTTTAAATTTAAATTAATTTTGTGTATTTCACAACCTTGAATTCATCAATTCAATTTCAACTTTGGTTCTATTTTGTTGGTGAAATTATTTCTTCTTATAGGATATAATTACATTTTACTTAAGTTAACTTAGGATAATGCATCTCATCATAGTTTGGATATGAGACACTTATGGAAGTGTGCACATAGGGATGATGCTTGTAGAAGAAATTCTACCTTTTGTGGTCTTATCTTGCTATTACATTCCACATTCGGTGGGTGATCCACCTCTTGTGGAATATTATATTATTTCTCCTACCTACCCCTACTTTTTCTTACCTACCCTTGTTTCTCATTGAGCCACATCTCATGATTGTGTGCTCACATATCCATTTGGTCTTGACTATATAAGCAGGCCCATATTCATTGTATTGGTTAATCCAGTTGATCACTTTTGCATATATTGATGAGAATACATTTTTTTTTTGTCAAACTATTGTCTCTCTTTTGTGTGCTTTTCATTGTGCCCTTGATCTTGGCAAAATATCACATGGTATCAGAGCCATTGGGGCTTCATTGATTGGTTTTGGGAGACATCTTGGAAGACTTCTAATTTTGGATCAGAGGTACTGCACATTTTTTAGGTATCCTAGAGCATTTTCGACCTCACCATTGCATCCGAGAGGTCATTTCCATGAAAATCGAGTATAAACTCGACCTATTTTGGAGGAAGTTGATTTTCGGGCTTGGAGGAAATTTTTTGCCTATTTGGGTAAATCGTATGGATTTTTCAAAAAAAATTAAATATTTTTATTTTTTGCAAAAAATATATATTTATTTACGCTGAAATAGTGTGTAATCAATTTTTTTTTATTATTGTCGGGGGGGGACGTTACCCCACCCCCTGACCCATACTCCATACCTTTCAATCTGTAGGCCCCTGTGCATCGACCATCCTCCAAATCTGTAGGGCCTATTGTTTGTACCGGCTCCTTCGACCACCTCCTCCTGCTGGCACGACTTATCTGATCTCCAGTGCCGCTTCTCCGGTCTGCATCCAGCTCTGGGCTCCTGTCAACCCCGTTGCGATCTTCCTCTAAGCCCCACAATATCTGACCTCGGCCACCACCGACCGTGCCCCGCACCACTATTGATCGTAGCTTCTCGCCGGCCGCATAGCACAGCCAACCCTGGCCACCACCTACCCCCTCCAGCCACCTCCTACTCGGGCCTTGGCCACCGCCTAGCGGCTGCTAACACTTCCCACTACCGCTACCTCACTTGACCTTCCTCTCTCCAGTGGGACCCACGTCTGCCATGTGGTAGGTGGCCAATGGCCCGTGGTAGGTGGTCAATGGCCCGTGGGCTAAACACCTTCACACAACCAGGGAGAAGGGTACGATGACCATTTTGACTGTCATACGGCCATCAAATTTAATACAGTGAATTGCTGACGTTAGTTTGCGTCAACAGGTTTTTGAAATTTTAGACCCCTCACCATTGAGCAGCTTGATTTTTTGGGTCAACTTTGAGGCCCATAACTTGCTCAATTTTGCTCCTTTTTGTATGCAATTTTTTTTTATTTGGGCTAAGTTTTTGTGCTCTCCATAGTGTTGTGGTTATTTTCTGATTTTGGTAAATAGGTTTTTCAAAATTTTCAGATTCTCTCAGCTGTACCTATCCAATTCTCAATTTTGCAAGTTGAAAGGTTTCGTTTGGGCTCATACGACCTCCTTTTTAGGTGCCATTTTTTTTTTTGAAAGTGTATATTTTTTCGTCTACTTTCATAATCTATTATCAGTTTGTAGAGATTTTGAGTGGATATTGTACTTTTAGAAATTGATCTTTTGTGGCTTACTTGGTACTTGTAATTTTCTTGGATCTTAGTTTAGATCTCTTGCATTATTAGTTTGAGTCTCCTTTGGCCTCTTTGAGGCATTTGTAAAGTTGAAATCAGAAGTTCACTTTATCATTTTTTGCAAGTGGCTCATTGTACACTCACTAAGTATAAAGTGTGAAATCATCATTTTTTTTTTAATTTTTTTTTTGGGTGGGTTCTTTGATTAAGTGAATTTGGGGGGTTGTCTTGTGTGATTGTGCCTCTCTTTCCTTGTGTTTGTTCATTTTTGTTGCTATGATTTGTCTTAAATTTCCACCTTTAAGTCTACATAACTATGCATCTTAGAAAATAAAAGCATGGAGCAAACTAATGGAAAAAGGACTCATGCAATTCATAGATGGAACAATAGCAACACTAGTAGATCCTAAGGCTGATCCTAATTCTCAATTAGAATGGATCACTAAAAATTACATGGCTCTTGGAAATTTGCAAAAGTATGTATCAGATGACCTTATTTTTCACATTGAGAAGTGTTCTACAATCAAAGAGGCTTGGGATATCTTTCAGAAATTGTATGGTCAACTTGATGAAATTAGAGGCTACAAGATTGACAATGAGCTCACCAACTTGGATCCCAAGAGTTTTGATACAATCCAAGATTATGTCACTAAAGCAAATGAGCTAAGAGAAAAGCTTAAGGATTGTGGAATTGACAAAAAAGATGCTCAATTGATATTCAACTTGTTGGACAAGCTTTAACCTGAATATGCAACATTTGTTTCTAGCTTCCAAACCCATTGCTTGATAATGGAGAGTTCCTACACTATGCCCTCATTTGATGCTTTTACAAAAATGTTGATGTTGGAACAATCTAAGTTGTTGAACATGTGGATTATCAAGTCTTCAAAGTCCAAGGCTTTGGTGGCTAATCAAGGGAGTCAAGGGAGTCAAGGCAAAGATTCCAATAAGAAGAAGCAATCTAAGTCAAAGCCACAATAGGAAAAAGGACAATCATCCTCTCCATCACAAGGCGATTTTTCATCCTCTTCCAAGAAGGGGAATACACCTAAGAAGGACAAACCAACTTGTGCTTATTGCAAGAAGTATGGTCATGATGAGCATTGATGCCACACCAAGCAAGTTGATGAGTTGACAAATATCCTTAAGAAGAACAACATCAATTTTCCATCCACCTACAACAAGAAGGAATCATATCCTTCCAATTCCTCATAGTCTAAGGGAAAAGGGAAAACATTTGTGGCTACAACAGGTCCTTCATAGTAGTGGATACTTGACTTCAGGTGCCTCTTATCAAATGGGTTCTACAAAGGAGTAGTTTTCTTCATTGCAGCCGTCAAAGGTACCTCACATTTACATAGGTGATGATACACAAGTTGAGGTTGAAGGGAAAGGTTCGGTTGCCATGGATGATGGAACATTTGAGAAAATTCTTTATGTTCCTAACTTGTATACCAATCTTCTCTCTATCTACCAAATCACTCACTAAGGGAATGGGAAAAAGGTTGAGTTTACACCTGATTCAGTTGTGGTAAAAGAACTTGATAATGATGCCTTGGTAGCAGTGGGACAAGTCAATAACAACTTGAGGATTTATTCATTCTCCCACCTTTTTCTAAGTTCTCCTTCTATGGCCTTTCTTACTCATTCAAATTTAGAAAGTAAGCTACGGCATGAGCGGTTTGGTCACCTCAACTACCGCTATCTTTAGAAACTTAGCCCTAAAGACATGGTCACAAGTCTAACTTGAATCTATTTTTTAGAGGGTGTATGTTCAAGATGTTCCATGG
The DNA here is from genome assembly GCF_030272615.1 of Cryptomeria japonica. NCBI lineage: Eukaryota > Viridiplantae > Streptophyta > Pinopsida > Cupressales > Cupressaceae > Cryptomeria > Cryptomeria japonica. Next base: position 53,584,835 of record NC_081415.1, on the reverse strand, counting down.
GAAAGCATCCTGAGGAGAATTTTGATAAGGGGAAAGCTTGGAGAGCTTTGGAAGTTCTTCAACTTGTTCACAGCGATGTCGCAGGTCCATTTCCATCACCTTCATTTAGTAGGGCCCGTTATGTCCTCACCTTCATTGATGACTACTCCCGCTTCACTTGGGTATATTTTCTTGTTCATAAGAGTGAAGTATTTGACATATTTATAGACTTCAAGGCTCATGTGGATAAGCAATCAGGAAAATTGGTCAAGATCCTTTGCACAGATAATGGAAGGGAATATGTGAACAAAAGACTTGAGGATTTTTGTACACTTGAGGGGATTGATCTTCAGCATTCAATTGCCTACACTCCATAGTAGAATGGAGTTGTAGAATGTAAGAATAGAACTCTCAAGTAAATGGCTAGTTGTATGATATATGCATGTTCTCTTGATCCTGCTTTTTGGGCAGAGGCTATCAGTTGTGCTACACACATCTAAAATCGGGTTCCTCATAGAGCTTTGATGGGTATTACTCCTTTTGAGGCTTGGGTTGGTAGGAAAATGATTGTGAGACATTTCAGAGTCTTTGGGTGTCTAGCATGGGCTCACATTCCTCCACAAAAATGCAAGGAATTGGAACCTCAAATTAGGCCTTATATTTTTGTTGGATATCTTGAGGGTGTTAAGGCATATCGATTGATGGATCCAGAGACACGTGAGGTGTTTATTGAGAGGAGTGTTCACTTTGAGGAAATCTCTCCTAGCTTAGCCTCACTTCCTCCTCTACCTTCCTCCATTGTGGATAGTGAAGAGAGTGATTCAGATGATGATACTTCTTCAACTCTGACTCACAGGGTTACACCTCTGCAAGGTCCACTAGCAGTTGAGGAGCCTTGTCCTCCACCTCCACCCAGACCTCATTGGGCTCGAAAGACACTTGAGTCAGCATATTCTCTTGTTGGGGATCTTTCAGATACATGAAGGACTCAATCACAACATCATTTGCTTCCACATGCATACATTGCTACTGCTTTCGATCCATAGACATTTTAGGAATCATCAGGGGTTCCCAAGTGGGACCAAGCTATGGAGGAAGAGTATAGTTCCTTGATGAGGAAGAACATTTGGGAGTTAGTGCCTCTCCCTAAGGAGAGAAAGTTTGATGTAAGTGGATCTATCAGACCAAGTTTGTAGCGGATGGTAGTGTGGATAAGTATAAGGATCGACTTGTTGCGAAAGATTTGGCACAGGTTCTAGGTGTTGACTATACTGAGACCTTTGCACCCATAGCCAAGATGAAATCCATTCGCTTGACACTTTCTATTGTAGTAACTCATGGTTGGGTTGCCCATCAGATGGATGTGAAGAGTTCTTTTCTTTATAGGGATCTTGATGAGGAGATATATATGGAACAACCATAGGGTTTCATCTAGGATTCTTCATTGGTTTTCTGACTGAGGAAATCTCTTTATGGCCTTAAGTAGGCCCCTAGGGCTTGGTACGTCAAGATGGATTCTTTCCTTCTCTCAGTAGGGTTCACCGGGTGTCATTCTCATCTGAATGTCTACATTTTGTGACAGGATGACTCAAACTTGATACTTGTGCTCTATGTTGATTTGATCATTATAGGGAGCACCTAATCCATCATTAGTAGTGTCAAATATGCTTTGCATGATAGATTTTCTATGATTGACTTGGTTCTTTTGCACTACTTTATTGGGATAGATATTTCACAGTCACCTTCCAGGATTACACTTTCGCAGCCCAAGTATGCTTTTGATCTACTTGCATGCTATCATATGGCTGATTGTAAGCCTGTATTGACTCCCTTTCTTTTAGGAGTCAAGCTTGAGACTAGTTTCTCTTCTCCACCAATTGATGCCACATTGTATCATCACCTTGTGGGTAGTCTCATCTGCTTGACTCACACACACCCTAACTTTTCATTTGTGGTTGGCATGGTTTCCCTCTTCATGCAGGAACCACATGAGCTTCATTGGAAAGCCACCAAACGCATCCTACACTACATCCAGGGTACACATCATTATGGGATTCACTATGTATAAGGCACAAGACTTTGCTTGGTTGGATACATAGACTCCGATTAGGCTAGCGATCTTGATGATTATAAGTCTACTTTTGGTTACAACTTCCACCTTGGTTTGGGCCCCATTTGTTGGCAGAGAAAGAAGCAGCATGCTATTGCTCTCTCTTCAACTGAGGCTGAGTATCGAGGGGTTGTTAACGCAGTGATTGAGACTATTTGGCTTCAGCATATTCTCATAGAGTTTGGGTTCTCCACTCCACAACCAACAATTTTGCTTTATGACAATCAGAGTTCTATTGCAATCTCAAAGAACTCGGTCAGCATCAGTGGACCAAACACATCGAGATTCATATGTACTACATTTGGGAGCTAATTTAGGAGCAGGTTATTGATTTGCAGTATTGTCCTATAGTGGAGCAGGTTGCAGACATATTCACCAAACCCTTCACTGAGAGTAAGTTCCAGCAGTTGCGATCTCTCTTAGGGGTGTGGGATGTTTCATTAGGGGGGAGTCAGCTGACTTCTCCTTCTTCTCTTATGGGGGGACTTTTTCCTCTTTGAGGTTTTCTCCTTCTTCGAGAGACTCTTTGTACATTTATCTCTCTTTTGGGGGGGAGTTTTTTCCCACTGGATTTTCTCCCTTTCTTCATTTGTGAAAGATTGCATTGTATAGGTTTTCTTGCATTTGCATATTGTACATGGGTACCTATCATGGCCTAGTAGTAGGAACCCATCTTGCATTGTTTACTTGAGTCTTCATTCCCCTAAGTTGCACTTAAGGGGGAGTGTTGGTGTAATTATTTATTCTTATAGGATATAATTTCACTTTACTTAAGTTGACTTAGGATAATGCATCTCATCATAGTTTGGATATGAGACACTTAGGGAAGTGTGCACATAGGGATGATGCTTGTAGGAGAAATTCCACCTTTTGTCGTCTTATCTTGTTGTTACATTCCACATTCGGTGGGTGATCCACCTCTTGTGGAATATTATATTATTTCTCCTACCTACCCCTATTTTTTCTTACCTACCCTTGTTTCTCATTGAGCCACATTCGATGATTGTGTTCTCACATATCCATTTGGCCTTGTCTATATAAGCAGGTTCATATTCATTGTATTGGTTAATCCAATTGATCACTTTTGCATATTGATGAGAATACAGTTTGTTCTTGTCAAACTATTGTCTCTCTTGTGTGCTTTTCATTGTGCCCTTGATCTTGGAAAAATCTCACATATTTTTAAATTTAAAATTAAGAGGTTCTTTTTGCAAGGCCCTAATTTTAAATTTCTTTTGCATCATTCAAACTTAAATTTTAAAAATTAAGAGGTTGTTTTAGCCCTAATTTTAAATTTAAATTTTTATCTCCTACTGGGTAATTTTAAATTTAAATAAGAGGTTATTTTTACATAATTCTAATTTTAAATTTCAATTTCCTAGGGCATTACATCACAATTATTCTCTATCTTTTCAATCAATTTGTTCATTTAATTGAGTAATCATTTTTCCTAGAATTTTGCATTAGTCAATTATTTTGCAACTTAGTTTCCAAAATTCAAAATTTCAAATTTCCAAATTTCCTCCCTCACTGCATGAGTCTTACTACTATTAGTCCAACCTACAATATCACTGTGAGAAGAAGTTGTATAATTAAGGCTTCCCAAAGTTTAATTATTGAGGAGATGGAGCCCAATTTGGATAACTTATTCCATGAGGATATTGGTGGTTCTTCCAATTCTACAAATGTCCCTATTTATCCTCATTCTTTTGATAACTTATGATGTGGAGGAATCACTAACTAGGGTTTCCATTGACCAATTGGAGAAGATTGACAATTAATTTGAAGATCTTCAAGAATGGATGAGTCAACAATACCCGAAAAGTGAAGCTCTCTCATTGATTGAAGGTTTAAAAAGAATGGTTCAAAGTGATAAACTTGGTGTTGATACCTTGCGTGGTATTGCTCATATTTTTAATTCTAATATTATGCCCATGAAGAGTTGTGTTGAAGCCCTAGGTTATACACAACCTCCTAGTCAAGTTAATCATTTCATTCCTTTGATTACTCCTATGGCTAGTATTCCCAAATTTACATCAAACATCAAGGATACCTCTACACAAAATGTCATACCTACAAATGTTAGTCAATGGGGAAACTCTTCTTCTTTCATTCCTCCTACCATGAGTCTGTTGGATATTATTGAAAGTTGTAAAGGGGAAAATTAGGTGACTTGGCAATTTGCAACATAGAAGGCGAAATCACCAAATCACCTATTTTTTCTTGGAATGGGGAGATGCCTTTACATTAAAAAGAGGGGAGAAATCCACTAGATTCGGTCACTAATCAAATTAAGACTAAATACTAAGTAGATTGATTGAAATGGAATGTGTTTGACCCTCTTTTGTAACTTGACTAGTTGAATTAAGACTAAGTGTTAAGAATGAAGACAAATTTGAGAAAATAGTGAGTTGTAAATTCAAGATTGTGTCGTACACTTGGATCTGGGAAGTATGAGATGATTCAAAACTACTCTACGAAAACTGCCAAAAATAGCAAGGACTATGTGTAGGGACTAGGACACCCTCCTCTTTGTCCTCTGAAATTTTCAATCACCGAAAAGGGTTTTGTTGTCTCTGTGTCTGAAGCTTATCTCGATAGTTACAACTGCACACCTGTTTACTATGCATAGAAGGAAAGGGAAATGTGTTGAGGATATGACCTTTCTTATAGGTCAAACCCCAGTTTTGGAATTAACCAAGTGGTTGAAATAATGTAATTGAAATGACTAAAAGTAGAAATCCTCCTCTTTGAGGAGATGCTGAATTGACTGAAAATGAAATGCCTATACCTCCTTGTCAATTTTTTCTTGCTTCCACATGGAATTAGGACTTCATGAATTAGGATGATAATCTCCTCTTCAATTCTTGAAATCTTGACTCTATTGCTACTCCAAAGCTTGAAGGAAGACTGAAAATGGTCAATTGATCTTGAATGCTTTAATGCTTGATCTCTTGAATGCTCAATGCTTGCTCATGAATGTAATCGATCCATCAAATGAGAGGGGAAATCCCTCTTATATACTTGCCTATAGAGAAAATGAATTAATTTTCCAACATGAACTGACATGGAGGGGTTTTTCCTGCTCAAATTTGAGATAGGATAGGGGGTCCAAAATAGGTCCCCATTAGGGAAGATCAGGGCGCCACGCCCTGGTCCTACCCTATTTTAGGGTAGGATCAAGGTGGAAATGAGGTGCATCTTTGATCTAGATGGTTTTTATGACATGCATGAGCATAATCAGGTCTCTAATCAGGCCAAGGGGCGCAAACACTATGGCAAAGACCCAAATGTGATAAAAAATTGCAAGGGTTGCAATTTTAGGATGCTACATTTAGCCCCCACTTTAGTGGTAGTAAGAGCTTACATAAATACTTGAGGTAAAGTACAAGGATTTTATATTAAAAGACTTTCACCACATCAAAGAGGCAAGATACACCAAGCTCCCAGTGGACTTTAGGATCTTATGACTTAAATGACAAGATAAAAGGGAAGATCAAGAAAGAGAGAAACATGACTACAAACTACCAAGGTTCTCTTACTATGAGCCATGAAAAGAAAAATACCAAAAATTACAAAGCCAAGTTAAATTTTGCTAAGTAACTTTAAGTATCAAGAGAGAGAATCATGAGCACAGTGTATACCCCACGTTAAAGTGATTGTGCACACCTTGTCAGGAGAAATTGCTTTAAGGTAGGATACACCCAAAAAGACAAGCACGTTATCACAATAATTTAACCCCAAAGAGAGGACAAATCAAAGGATAATAAACACAAAGCACAAGGTGGCTTCACTTATCTTTGGGGTCAGTATGCTTTTTATGATAACTCATGTATATCATTTATATATATATGCATAGAATTGTCCTCATCCCCTAGAGAAAGGAAACCACCATGGAAGAAGGGAACACATGTGTCTTTTGAGTTAGCTAGGATTAATGCTTTTGGAAATTTTAATAGATAGATCATTGTCAACATCAACATATTCATATTCATCATTAATAATATTAGGATCATCATTTTCATCATTAACAACATTTTCACCCATTTCTTCATCAAGATTAATAAAAATATGAGATCTAGGATCAATATAACTTTAATCATCATTTGTCTTAAGCATTTTGCGTAATGGACAATTAAGTTGAACATCTTGTTTAGGAGAAAATAGAATCATGTCAACATTTGGTGTTTTAGGAGAAGAAATGGTTTGGGAAGCAATTTCACAAGCTCTAGCATGACGTCTCTATCGACATTCTCTCACACAATGGTTTTGTCTGGTTTTGGCTGAAAGTTTGGCTTCATTAGGTATATGATTCATCTCTTCTTTTACAGAAGGATGAATGGGCTGAGGTCTTTTAGGCTAGACAATAGGAGAGGTCGGTCGCTTCTCTTTGTAAGATGAAGGAGGAACCACACCATATAAAGGAGGAATGAGAGGTGTATGAAGGAGATCGATTCCATCATGAGGAGGAATAGGTCTAGCCTTAGCTTGACATTTGGGAGGAGGAGCATGTCTATCCCTAGGAGGGAGAACTGTTGGTGTAAATAATTATTCATATTGGATATTATTACACCTTACTTAAGTCTACTTAGGAAATGCATTTCATAGTAGTTTGGGTATGAGACACTTGGGTGTTTGTGCCACATTGGGATAGTGTGTGTAGGAGAATTTCCACCTTTTATGGTGTTGATCTTGTTGTTACACTCCACATTCAATGGGTGATCCACCTCATGTGGACTATTATATTATTTCTCCTAACTACCAACACCTATTTCTTACCTACCCTTATTTCTTATTGAGCCACATGTCATGTTTGTGTGCTCACATATCCATATAGCCGTGCCTATATAAGCATACTCTATTTCATTCTATGTAATTGATCGCTTAATGATCCAGATGATCATATTTTTTATCTTGATAGAATACAGTTTATTTCTATCATCTATTTTGTTCTCTCTTATTTGTGCTTTCCATTGCCTCTTGATCTTGGCAAAATCTCACATGGTATCAGAGTCATTAGAGTGTCATTGGTTTGTTAATTGAGAGAAATTTGATGCTATTTGGGGTTTGCATTTTGGATCTTTCAATTGCAGGTTTTTATTGAAGCTTGATGGGTCAAAATTGAGGTTACCATTGGATTGAGGAGGTCTAAGACAGTCAGTTTTGCCTTTTGTTTCATCCAAATCGGACTTCGGAGGCCAAATCTAGAGGCATTTGAAGTTTGACGCTGCAACAAAAATTTTCCAGAAATTATAATTTTGCAGGCAATTTTCAAATAGCGATATCTCACTCATACGGACTTGTTTTTCCGAGAAATGTTTTTTGTTTTGGGGTAGAATTTCATGATCTATATAGTGGTCCAAGAGTTTTCTAATTTTCAGATATAGGTTTTTCAGAAATCATGAAATCCCAATTTTTACAACTTTGGAGGCTTCATTTGGGCTCATATGGACTCCTTTTCAGGTGCCATTTTTGTTGATAGTGCATATTTTTTCATCTACTTTCATAATCTGTCATTTGTTTGCAGTGATTTTAAGTAGAAATTGTACTTTCAGTATTTGGCCATTTTTAGCATATTTGGTACTTGCATTTTGCTTGGATCTCAGTTTAAATCACTAGTAGTATTTGTTGAAGTCTTAGATCTCATTTTGAGAAGTTGTAAATTGAAATCAGAAGTCCACTTTACCTTGTTTTACAAGTGGCCCATTGTATACGCACTAAGTATAAAGTGCCAAAATCACTATTTTGGGGGATTTCTTGATTGAGTATTTTGGGGGGGTGTCTTGTGTGATTGTGCCTCTCTCTATCTTGTGTTTTTTTCATTTTGGTGCTATGGGTTCTCTTAAATTTCCACTTTTAACTCCTCATAATTATTCATCATGGAAAATTAAGGCATGGCATAAACTAATGGAAAAAGGACTCATTCATTATGTAAATGAAACTATTAAAGCACCACCTAATCCTAAGGCTGATCCTAATGCTCAAATTGAATGGCTTACTAAGAATGCTATGGCACTTGGAACTCTTAGAAAGTATGTATCAGATGACCTCATTTTTCACATTGATAAGTGTACAACAATTAAAGAGGCTTGGGATATTTTTAAGAAATTGTATGGTCAAGTTGATGAGATTAAGGGCTACAAGCTTGATAGTGAACTCACAACTTTGGATCCCAAGGATTTTGATACAATCCAAGATTATGTCACAAAAGCAATTGAGCTAAGAGCAAAGCTAAAGGATTGTGGAATTGACAAAAAGGATGCTAAATTAGTTTATAACTTGTTGGACAAGCTTCCTTCAGAGTATGCAGCCTTTGTATCTAGCTTTCACACCCATAGGTTAGCTCAAGGTTCCTCATACACTTCTCCCTCATTTGATTCATTCACGGAGATGTTGATACTTGAGCAATCTAAGTTGACCATGATGGGGATTCTCAAATCTTCAAAGTCACAAGCTTTGGTGGCTAACAAAGGGAATCAAAGTAATCAAGGAAAAGGCAAGAATCAAAAGCAACCTAATTCTAAACCACAACAAGATGGAGCACAATATTCCTCTCCACAACAAGGTGACTCACCATTCTCACCTAAGAGGAAATCATATAAGGACAATCTTTTTTGTGGATATTGCAAGAAGTCAAGACATGATGAACATCATTGTTATAAGAAGGATATTGATGAGTTGAAGAATCTTCTTGAGAAGAATAGAATCAACTTACCTTCTAGAATGTCTACATCGTCTTCTTCTTCCAAAGATAAAGGAAAGGATCACTCTTTTGGGATAGATAAAGGAAAGGGACAAGCTCTTTGTGCTACTACAAGTCATGATTCAGGGAGATGGCTTCTAGATTCAGGGGCTTCTCATCATATGGCATCTTCACAATCTATGTTTTCTACATTTGAGCCTTGCCACATGCCATAGATTTTGATGGGCAATCATACATACATGGATGTGATTGGGAAAGGATCTATTGCCATTGGGGATAACTCCTTCAATGATGTGTTGTGTGTACCCCACTTGACAAATAATCTTCTTTCCATCTATCAAATCACACATGGGGAAACTAGGGAAACTGTAGAGTTCACACCTGATTTAGTTATCATTAGAGACTTGGAGAGTGGAGCTATCATTGTGACTGGGGTGGTTGATCATGCATCTCGGTTGTACTCTTTTTCAGATTTTGGTCCTATTGATAAGGTTGGTTCTTCCTATGTTGATGATTCAGATTTTGAGGAGAACTTTGGGCATTTGAACTTGGGGATTCTCACATGTGACCCCATTCTTGAGCCTTGCATATCATCTCCTTCTATTGATATCACACCACCTATTGCACCTGATGATGTAGCTAGTGTGACAATTTTGCCTTCTTATGATTCAGTGCAACAGGATGTTTCATGTCTTCCAGCTTTAGTTGATTGGGATGCCTACTTGACAGACATTGCAGTTTTGTTTGTGGAGTCCTACATTACAGATTTGGGAGACACCATTCATGACATTCATATTCTCTTTGATGAAGATGATCCTTCTTTGATTGTTGCAAGGGATCACTCTGACCCTCTTGTGCATTCTCTACATGATCAATCTTTAGAGGTTGACATGATTGTGGATACTTTTGTACAACACTTGGAGGAGGTCTCTTTATCTTTTGAGGAGACATATGAGTCTTTGGATATTGTTCTACATTCATCTCCACTAGATCTTGGAGTTCCTTTTTCAGCAGTGTGGTACAATTTACCACCTTTGGAGGGGGTACCTTTTAGCATCGACATGGGGACACTTGAGCAGTTCTCAAAGATTCCTTTCATCATGAGTATTTTTTCTCCATCTTCCCTTCATGATTGGGGAGACTTCAAGGATACACCTTTGGTTTTATTTCTTCCTAAGGGGAGGAATGTTGTTCGACAATCATGGAGCAGTTTCTTCATACATTGAGCTTCTATCATTGGTGCAGATTCCACATTGAGGGGGGGCTTCCTAGTCTCTCTTCTTCTTCTTCTTCTCTCGTATGGGGGGACTTTTTCCTCACATGGGGTTTTGTCCTTCACATACTTCTATGAGAGTTATTTGTATCTAGTTTTCATCTCTCTTTTGGGGGAGGGTTTTTTCCCATTGGGTTTTTCTCTCTTTCCCCACTTTGTGAGAGATTTCCTTGCATTGGTTTTCATGCATTTGCATTTGTACATGGGTACCTAACATGGCCTCATAGCCAGGACCCATCTTGCATTGCTTAGTTGCATTGTAGACTTAAGTGCATTCCCCTAAGTTGCACTTAAGGGGGGGTGTTGGTGTAAATAATTATTCATCTTGGATATTATTACACCTTACTTAAGTTTACTTAGGAAATGCATTTCATAGTAGTTTGGGTATGAGACACTTGGGTGTTTGTGCCACATTGGGATAGTGTGTGTAGAAGAATTTCCACCTTTTATGGTGTTGATCTTGTTGTTACACTCCACATTCAGTGGGTGATCCACCTCATGTGGACTATTATATTGTTTCTCCTACCTACCCACACCTATTTCCTACCTACCCTTGTTTCTTATTGAGTCACATGTCATGTTTGTGTGCTTACATATCCATATAGCCTTGCCTATATAAGCATGCTCTATTTCATTGTATGTAATTGATCATTTAATGATCCAGTTGATCATATTTTTCATCTTGACAGAATACAGTTTATTTCTATCATCTATTTTGTTCTCTCTTATTTGTGCTTTCCATTGCCTCTTGATCTTGGCAAAATCTCACAAGAACAAACTCATCTACGGGAGAAGGAATTGATGTCTCTTTGGGAAGAATATTATTTCTTTCCTTAGGAGGAAGAATAACCTTATCCTCAAGAAGAAGCATATAATTATCATGAGGAAGGCTAAGTGTTGGATTTATTGGTTTACTCAAGGATAAATTCATCTCTTTTTTCCAATTTTGATATGATTTAAAGAGAGCATCGATTCTAGGTTGAAGAGGCTAGAATTTTTTAGACCAAAAGTGATCAAGACAAACATCTCCATGCCTCACTATAGGTTGATACATACTATGATTAACAATTATGATTTTACCATTATGAGGAAATTTCAAACACTTATGAATAGTAGAAGCAATCACTTTCATGGAAGAGAGCCAAGGATGTCCCAATTTCACATGAAATTTATCGGATGTAGGAATGACAACAAATTTAACATCTAAGCATTTAGTGCTGAAATAAATAGGAAGTGTGATAGAACCAATATTAGGACAAGAGAAGCCATAAAAAACTCTAACTACCACATCAGTATCATCATATATCATTTTCTGCAATTGCAAAGTATAAAGAAATTCTCCAGTTATCACATTAACCATGCAAGTGGGATCAATAAGAACTCCTCTAGAAGGTATACCTTTGATTTTTGTACTTATGTATAATGGGCCATCAGGTTCTTTAATGGTATCACTAGGATAAAATGTGATGCACAAGTCCTTAGGAGGCTCTTGTTGATCTACAAGGTTCACCAGATTATTAGATTCAAGGCCAACATCATTGGGAGAGAAAGCAAGATGATTAGTCCCAATCACATTAGTGGAATGTGATGGTAAAGGATTAGTGAAAATATAAGGATTTTGATTAGGAGGAGCTACATATTTGTTTTCTTTATCATTCACAACTGCCACATATATGGTATTGTTATCAATCAAATCTTAAATCTTACTTCTAAATGAAAATCACTTTTTAGTGTCATGACCAGGCTAACGATGGTATTGATAAAAGGATGTAGCATCAAAGTAAGATGAAGTTGTCTTAGATTGATCAATTGGTTTGATTGGGGGAATTTTTAATGCATTCCTTTCTAATAACTAAGACATAATGCTATGCAAAGATTCATTCAAAGGAGTAAATTCTTTTTCTCTTTTAAAGTATTTAGACAGAGGAGGCACACTTGTAGTGGCTACTACTTGAATGTTGTTGTTGTTGTCATTGAATTTGATGAATTTTTTGTTTGGTTTGAACTTTGCAAATGGTTGTTGAGTACTATCACTCTTATCACTCTGAGCCATGGAAGGAGATTGCTCCAATTGACTCATAGTCAGTCGATAATTCTGAAGTACTATGGACAATTGTTGAAAGGAAGTAAAATCAATTAAGAGAAGTTTATCCCTAATTTATTTTTGCAAATTAGTAATACAAATTCTTTGGATATCTTGATTAGGCATAGGAAAATAAATCTGAGAATACAAATGCTTATATCTACCAATAAAATCAGTCACTTTTTCTTGAACACTTTATTTACAATGCATAAAATCAGTCAAAGTAATTTTAGGACCAATGTTATTGTGAAATTGTTGAATAAAAGCACTAGCCAATTGTTGAAAAGAGGTAATAGAATAAGGAGGAAAAGAACAATACCATTGCAAATCTTTATCCCTTAATGTTCTACTAAAAATTTTTGCTAACAATCCTTGATCATGAGCAAAGTCGCAACACAAATTTTGGAATGTTTTAACATTAGTTAAGGGATCACCTTTTCCATTATAAAGTTTCAATTGAGGGACTTCTACATGTTTGGGAGGGATAACTCTAACAATGTCATTGGATAATGGGCTCGCTATATCAAATGTGGGCACATTATACTTAGATTGATTCATAGAAGCTATTTGTTGTTATAAGGAGGACACTGTTTGAGCTAAACTATTGATGGCAACTTTGGTAGAAGGATTGAAATTAGACATGTTGGATTAAGAGGGAGAAGTAATATTATTGAATGAAGAGATGGATTGAGAATAAGGAGGTGGGACACTAGGGTAGGTAGGTTTTGGAGAAGATTGGGTAATAAATGAAAGACTCAAAGGAGGAATGAAGGAATTGTAATTGAAGGAGTTGCCCCCTTGACTAACATTTATAGGCGGTGAAGGTGATTGGGTAACAAGGGGAAAAATCATGGTAGGAGGAATTAAAAAAGAGGTATTTCCCCCATGACTAACACTTGTAGGTATGACATTTTGTGTAGAGGTAGCCATGATGTTTGATGTAAAGGTGGGAACACTAGCCATAGGAGTTGTCAAAGGAATGGAATGATTAACTTGACTAGGAGGTTTGTATAGCCTAGGGCTTCAACACAACTCTTCATGGGCATAATATTAGAATTAACAATACGAGAAATACCACGCAAGATATCAACACCATGTTTATCACTTTGAATCATTCTTTTTAATCCGTCAATCAATGGGAGAGCTTCACTTTCCGAGTATTCTTGACTCATCCATTGTTGAAGATTGTCAAATTGATTGTCCATCTTTGCCAATCGGTCAATGGATACCCTAGTTAGTGATTCCTCCTCATCATGAGAATTATCAAGAGGATAAACATGGGTAAAAGCACAATGTTGTGTCACACTTTTATAAAGGAAGTGGCCAACACAACTAAAAATGTTTAACTTCGACTGCATAAAAGTGACATTTCTAAATTGAATTTCAAAATGATATAAACTGATCAAATATACAAATATTAATGAAATTTATGTTTGTTATGTTTAATTTTTATTTTTTAAAATTGACATTTGTTTAATATATTCAAAGAGATTTTTTATTACTAAAAAATGTTGAAAATTAGGGGTTCTAGTCAGCCTCAACAAACAAAATGAAAATGAACTTAGTTTTTGCTAATTTTAATTTTCCAAATAAAGGACATATATATGCAGTGTTTAAAAAAAATAAATAAAAATTTGATGTATATTTTTTATAATATAATATTTTAGTCCAACATAGTTGAATTTGGTAGTTTTCATTCGGTGTCACCTTTTGTCTACTAAATTTGTGATTTTCAAACAAAAAAATTATACCCTTTTAGAGAAGATTCTCTCATCTATTGAAAAATATTTTTTAAAATTTTTTTAATATCATTTAATATTTTTTAAATTTCTAATTAGTTTCTTTTTTAACTTAAAAAACCTACTCGCAATGATTAATTAATAAAAAAATATTAAAATTAATCAAAATACTAAAAAAATATATGCCTAGATTTGTGACTTTGAGCTCTACAAAAGGGTATTTTTTGATTTTTGTAAAAAAATATTCTGCTTGAAGAAAAATTGAGTAGAAGTGAAAAGTTTTAGAAATATAGATAAAATAAGTGATTTGGGTGCCACATCACCTACCACATAGGTGAGTTTGGCCAAACTATTTTGAATTTTTTTGAAAAATTCTTAGCTATAGTGCTCACAAAAAGAACCTAAATGGCACCAAGAGTCTGGCTGAACTCAATTAAGCCAAACTCTTGGTGCTATTTAGGCGCCACACCAGCGACACAAGGAGCCATGTGGCAGGGAGGTAGTCTGACCAAACTCATTCTAAGTGGACTACCCCTAGTTAGCCCTAAGTGCAACACAACTTCATGCTTTTTCCTAGGGATATATGTAGGATTGGAAGAACCACCAATATCCTCATTGAAAAAGCTTGCCAAATTAGGCTCCATCTCCTTGGTAATTAAACCTTGGGCAACCTTAATTATAAATCTTCTTCTTATACGGATACTATACGTAGGACTAATAGTAGTAAAACTCATGCACTAAGGGAGGGAAGTTGGAAATTTGAATTTTGGAATTTAAGTTGCAAAATAATTGAATAATGTAAAATTCTAGGAAAAATGAGTACCCAATTAGATGAACAAATTGAAAGAATAAAGAGCAATAATGCAATCTCCTAGGAAATTGAGAATTATCCAAAGGTGACTGAATTTTAAAATCAGGGCCTAGTGAAAATAATCCCTTAATTTTAAAATTGAAAATTAAAAGGAGGGAAGATTTAAAATTAGGGTTGTCCAAAACTAACCTCTTAATTAAAAAATTTAAAAATTTGAAATGTTGAAATATTGAAGAAATCAATTCAATTTTAAAAATTAGGGTGTATGTAATTAGCCACTTCATTTTAAAATTTAAATTGAAAATTAAAATATTGAAATTCATATTTGCTTTTGACCTTAGGGCGACCTAAAATTAATAAAATTTCACAAACCTATGGAATTGAATAGTAAAATATGGTCAAAACAGGCTCCCAAAATTTGGGGAGAAAAAGTTGGGACCAGGTAGCCCCCTCTTGGTCCGACCAACTTTTTACCAAATTTTTCAGGGAAGCAAGATATTGTGATTTTAATGTGAATTCTAGAAGGATATGGAAATTGGAGATGTCTAGATATGTGAAATAAGGCCTTGAAGGTTGAAATAGGACACACTTAGGATGTTCAATAAGATGATTAATTGAAAGAATGAAACAAAAAGGGCACACTTAAGGTTAAGGGCCAATGTTTATGATGTTTAGAAGGACAAAACAAATCTTTATATTTAACTAAATTGATTAAATGCTTAAAGGAAAATTGGAAATTGCACAAGATTAATTTAAATTTAAAAATTAAGGTTTGTTGCATTGATCACTTAATTTTAAAAATTTAAATTTGAAAATTCAAATGTTATAAGGTGGGATTGTGAATTTTGAAATTGAAGCAAGAACTCAAATCTGAAAATTAATTCAAGATCTACACAATCCACAAGTTCAATTTTTAAAATTAAAAACTAGGGTTTTTTTATTTAACCACTTAATTTTAAAAAATCTGTTGAAAATTGAAGAATTTTAAAATTGAAGAGTTCTCAGATCTGAAACAATTAATCCAATTTAGACAAATCACAAGCTCAATTTTGAATCTAAAAATTAGGGTTGTGAATTTAACCTCTAAATATTTTAAAATTGCAAAAAAATTAAACTTTTAATTGAAAATTTGAATGGTAAATTGCATATGAATCAAATCTGAAAATGAAAAATAGAAGTAAGGATAAATGTAAAGGGGAAAATTAGGTGACTTGGCAATTTGCAACATAGAAGGAGAAATCACCAAATCACCTATTTTTGCTTGGAATGGGGAGATGCCTTTACATTCAAAAGAGGGGGGGAAATCCACTAGATTTAGTTACTAATCAGATTAGGACTGAATACTAAGTAGATTGATTAAAATGGAATGGTCTTGTCCCTCTTTTGTAAGTTGACTAGTTGAATTAAGACTAAGTGTTAGGAATGAAGACAAATATGAGAAAACAGTGAGTTGTAAATTCGAGATTGTG
Source organism: Cryptomeria japonica (assembly GCF_030272615.1). Lineage (NCBI taxonomy): Eukaryota > Viridiplantae > Streptophyta > Pinopsida > Cupressales > Cupressaceae > Cryptomeria > Cryptomeria japonica. Next base: position 53,568,668 of record NC_081415.1, on the reverse strand, counting down.
TCGTGCACCTATATCTAAGAAGTATGAGATGATTCAAAACAACTCTATGAAAACTGCCAAAAATAGTTGGGACCGTGTGCAGGGACCAGGACGCCCTCCTCTTGTTCCTCTGAAATTTTCGATCGTCGAAAAGGGTTTTTCTGTCTTTGTGTCTGAAGCTTATCCCAATAGTTACAACTGCACACCTGTTTCCTACACACAAAAGGAAAGGGAAATGTGTTGGGGATAGGGGCTTGCCTTTAGATAGAACCCTAGGTTTGGAATTAACCAAGTGGTTGAAATAATGTAATTGAAAAGACTGAAAGTAGAAATCCTCCTCTTTGAGGGGATGTTGAGTTGACTAAAACTGAAATGCTTATACCTCCTTGTGAAGTTTTGCTTGCCTCCTCATGTAATTAGGACTTCATGAATTAGAATGATGATCTCCTCTTCAATGCTTGAACTCTTGTCTCTATTGCTACTCCAAAGCTTGAAGGAAGACTGAAAATACTCAGTTGCTCTTGAATGCTTGAATTCTCAATGCTTCCTCATGAATGTAATCAATCTATCAAATGAGAGGGGAAATCTATCTTATATACTTTCCTGTAGGGAAAACGAATTAATTTTTAGACATGAGCTGACATGGAGGGGTTTTTCTTGCTCAAATTTGAGATAGGCCAGGGGGTCCAAAATAGGTCCCCATCTAGGGCACCATGCCCTAGTCCTTCCCTATTCTGGGGCAAGAACAAGGTGGCAAGGTGGCCATGTCCTGGTCCTACGCTATTTTGGGGCAAGATCAAGGTGGCAATGAGGTGCATCTTTGAGATAGATGATGTTTATGACATGTATGAGCATAATCATGTCTCAGATTAGGCCAAGGGTAGAAAACACTAAGGTGAAGACCCAAATGTGATAAAAATTTGTAAGGAGTACAATTTTAGGGTGCTATAGAACTATGCTGCAAATATGTGCTTGAGAGATATCTGAGAGATGTGTTGTCATTGATGTCAACATATTTCTTTATCTATGACAGTGATGCAGTGAAGTTTAGTAAGTGAGTTTGGTTAGCATGTTGAAGATCAGAGTTTGTAGATTAAAGGGTTTTCAGATTGTTGTCTATAGTTGATTCAGTTTAGGTTTTAGAGGTCCACAAGAAGATTTAAGTAAGTTATGAATATCTGTGTTGTGACTAGTTTTTCAATTGTTCAGTGATGTAAGAGTGTCAGTATTTTGATCTACATTTCTCTGCATTGTAATATCTTGATCTGAGGATTTGGAGGAATATTTGCAATGCTGATGTGTATCTTCAATTCAAGTGGTTCATGGTTTGGAGCTCCACAAGTGATTTTTCAATTTTGACAGTCATTGTAGCTAGTGTTTTTGAGGTTCGGTATAATGATCATGTGATTCTAGTAATTTTTATTGGTGTGGATGTTGCGGTGGTAATTCATGATGCTTGTGGATGTTTCTGGATCATGTGCCTTTTGTGTTGGTGGTCTGCATTGATTATTGAGCTCATGATTGATGATTTTTTTTCGGTGTGTTAGTATTCTTCATGTTTTTGGCTGACTGAATGCTTGTAGCATGTTGTGGATGTTTGATGCATAATTCTTGGAGGTGTTTTTTATTTGAGGCAAAAGTTTTGGGTATGTGCTATGTCTTGGTCATTATTGCTTGGTCTACATGTGATATTGTATTGTGTGTGGTTATATTTTTGTAATTCGGTGGTCAGTGTTGAGCCGACCTTGTTGATCTTTCCAAGGTTGATGTCATGTATAAATAAATGTAATATATTTGTATTTGTGTGGTGTTGTGGATGAGTGTGAGTATATGTGTGAATAATGTATTGATCTTTCAAAAGAAGAGAAGATGTGTGAAGGAGGAAATCAAAGTTTTTATGTGCTTAACTGAAATTGTAACCGGGCATTAATTAGATGTTATTTTCTAGTTCATTACTTCTAGATGTGATCTGAATCTATTTGTAAGGCAGTGAGCCTTCCTTGGGTTGCAACCCTTCTTGCTTTTGAACAATGAGCTCTAGGCAGTGTGTTTGAATGCATGCACATTCCCCATTGTAATACTTATATACTTATAATAGAGTATACTCATATTGTGGGTATGTTCCCATTGTGGTTTTTCTCTTGGTCAAGTTTTCCATGTCAAAAATCTCAGTGTTATATGTGTTTATGATGTGGTGCTAATATATGCTTTCATGTTTAATTATCAAATTTGAGAATAAGTTTAAGGTGTGTAAGTTTTTGTGATAACTGATTCACCCCCCCTCAATTGTTTTCCCTATTTCCATCAATTGGTATTAGAGAAGGTTCCTTTGAAGAAGCTTAATTGCTTGAGGTGATTTAGGATGGTGACTTACAAGAAGAACAATCTGAGATTTGATGGTACCAACTAATATCTTTGGAAGAGTCACATGGAATATCATCTGAGATGCATTGGCAAATCTTATTGGACTATTTCCCAAAATAAGTATACCATTCCTGCAAACGGTCCTTTTACTCCAAATGAGATAAAGGAAGTTGAATGCAACATTAGGGCTAAGGAAGCATTGTTGAGTGCTCTAACTGATTCTGAGATGACAAATGTTATGGAATTGTAGACTTGACATGACATGAACAAGATGAGCTTGAAGCTCTAATAGCAAGAAGGTTGCCAAGAGGAAAAGGAAAGTACAAAGGTAAACTAATCCTGAAGTGTTTCTCTTGCAATAAAATAGGTCATATTGCATCCAGATGTCTTGACAATGATAGGAAGGATAACTTAAGAAGATACAAAAAGAAGAGCAAGAAGGAGTGCTATCTTGTAGAAGGAGTTACTGATGAAGAATCAAAAGGATCTGATGGAGAAGGGATTGCATTTGTAGTGGTAAAGGAAGATAGCACAGAGGAAAGTGATATGGCACTGATTTCTAGTTCAAACTAGTGTGGAGGCTAGGTAATTGATAGTGGTTAAACTCACCACATGACTAGTGACAGGAAAAAATTCCTCAGCATGGAGGATTGTGATAGAGAATTGGTGAGATTCAACAATGATGCTCCTTGTGCAGTAAAAGGTAAGGGATCTATAGCCCTAAATAATAAAACCAATTGTGAAGATGTTTACTAGATATAAGGGATAAAGTATAGTCTATTAAGTGTTGCACAACTTAACAATAAGGGTTACCGGTTAGATTTAAATGAAGGAATATGCAAAATAAGTGATAAATTAGGAGGTCTAATTGCTACCAGTAAACAAACTAGAGGTAATTTGTTCTACCTAGACACCACTGTAGGAAGTTGCCTAATGGAAAGGGTAGAAGATAGTTGGTTGTGGCACAAAAGATTGTCTCACATTAATTGAAATAACATAGCAAAGGTTAGTAAAATGAAGTATGTCAAAGGTATGCCTGATATTATGAAACCTGAGAATGCCATATGTAAAGAATGTCAACTAGGAAAGTTGACCGGATCTAGGTTTAGCAGCAAATCTTATTCCTCTGAGAATGTGCTGGACTTAGTGCATACAGATTTCTATGGTCCTATGAGGACATGGTTTCTATGGGGACCGGTACTTCATGCTGTTTATAGATGATTTCTAAAGAATGATGTGGGCTATATTCTTGAAAGAAAAATATGAAGCCTTTCACATGTTCAAGGTCTTCAAGGATCATGTCATGCCCAAACTTTTGGGCAAAACACAACCGACAATTTTTTTTTTTTAAGCACTTAATTACATGCATTCATTTACTTAAATAGTTGTGACAACTTAACAGTTTGTTCTAAACGAAATCTTAATTGATATTAAATACTAACATAACAATTATGATAACTTCTATTATCAAGCAAAGCAAATAATTTTCATGAGGGTGTTATTAAGTTCTCTCGAAAGTTCCTTTCATTTCAGTTGTGCTTTTTAGTACTTATTTGGATCCATTTCTACTAAACAGACATTAATATAATGACCGGGTTTTATATCAATTATTTACTAAATGTTAGCACTATTTCTATTTCATTTCATTAATATTGCCTAATTGAGTAGATACAATTAAGGTGTCAAACATCATTAAGTTAATTAAATTGTCTGATGAAAGACTCCACTTGGGATAATAAGGTACGCCTGACTTAGTCCCTTAATTTTTTTATAGAGAAATTTTATTACAATATCCTCTTAAATTATTTATTTTACTATATTGAATCATTCCGTTTAATTATAAAAATAAAACCATTTTGATCTCTAAAATGAATTAGAATAATTTAAATCAAGTTTATATATTACTTTTTCCAACATCAACTATTTAATATTTTGCTTCTATTAATCCCATTACCCCTTGCTTTAATTTCAACCGATTGAACTTCTAAACTATGTTTATCCAAATATGATAATAATAATGTTGTAGAATATCTCATTATATTTTCCATTAAAAATCCCATAAAAGGTTAACCTCCAAAATTAATTAGAATTTTAAGCATTTTTTAATTTATTTTTAAATATGCCCTCTTGACTATTTAAACATTTATAAAATATAAACACCTAATAAAATAATTAACTCTTCAATTTGTCCTATGCATTATATATAAATGCACAATTAACATTGATAAAAAGGAATTAAGGTTGGTAAATAAACTAATTAAATTCAGGACAATTTTTTTTTTTTTTTCACTTCCATAATTTTAAACTATACATAAATATAAATATAAATATATATATATAAATATATATATATATATATATATATATATATATATATATATATATATATATATATATATATATAAAATACACATATGATTACATATATATCTATCTAATATACACTTATATATTTAAAGTGAGGTTTATCCCCGTTTTAGTTAAACATACCTAAATTTACCATGATACCCATAAACCCCAATTCTGTTTTAATCATTACAAAAAGCCTCTTTTATTTATTTATTTATAGATTTGTTTTTTTAAAAAAGATCTTGTTTTGTAATAATATTTTTTTTTATAAAATAAAGTTTTAAATAGTTTTTTTTTTTTTTGCTTTATTTAAAAAGTGCAATTATATATTTTGATATATGAATATGTTGGTTTAAGTTTATATATATATATATATATATTTCAAACAAATAAGTTTATTATTAAGTAATGAATTCATTTAAACATTTAATATATATATAGATATATTGGACAATAAATTTATTTCTGTTTATATCTGAGAAATGACTTTTTTAAATATTCCATATAGGCATGAAAAGCTGTTTATATATATGTGGTGTCTAGGACAAAAGCTTTCTATGAAAAAGCTTTCTGTGAAAAATATAAAATCTGAAACATATTTAGCAGATTGGATAATTTCTACAGATTTGAATCATTGAATTTATTTCCTTTTTATCAAAATCCTAGTTGCTAAAAGAAATAGATAGGTTATTTAAATATTGATTTACTATCGACATAATATAGTAAAAAGCAGAATTAAATCAGTTAGAATAGCAACTTTAGAATTTCTATTTATTTCATTTAATCTGTTTAAATATAGATATTATTCTCTGTAACTAAACAAATGACAGTATTTAATAATTTTAACAGCAACTATATAAATGACCAATTTAATAAATTTAAGAGCAACTAGATAAATCTAAACTAAAATAAAACTTTAGAAATGACTATAATAAATCTGTTTGTTTTAATTTTATTTTCTGCAATAAACAAAATGACAGATTTAAATAAAACTAAATATGACATTTCCATGTATAGATCTAAATTTTAGATTTTATTTTATTTTCCAACCTACTACATGCAGGTAGATCTATTCCATTTCTTTTCTAATATCTTGATTTTAAATGCATAAAGGGAATCAATACATTTCTTTCTTTTCAAAGCATCCTATACACAACAAATATTTATTTCAAAACTAAAAACTAGAAATAATCATTTCTTTTCTACAATATAACATAAATAAATATCACATATCTTTAAAACATATTCCCAAGTCTTTATTGTCATTTTACAAATAGGTCTCTCATTTCAAATAGATGAGGACTTTCAAAGAATATTAATTACATTTACAAAAAATTTCTGCAACAATTAACTCCAGCCATATCTACATGTCCTGATATTTTCTTCTAACAACCTGCAAATAAAACAAAGAGATGACCATGGAGTGCTCACCTCCCAGCCTAGGCTAACTAGTAGCCACCCCCGAGCTCAGAGAACCAAGCCCTAGACAGGTAACAAGCATGCAACACAGAAGACAGAATACTCACAAACTCAAAACACACTCCCAACTCGGGCTACACTACACCACACATTTGTGATGTCCTTACAAGGGTGGTAGTGGACCAAGTACCCTGAGGAGACTGCAAGTATGGCAAAACAAATAGCCACCTCATGGCAAACTAAAGCATATAGCCACCTCATGGCAAGCAAAATACATCAAGTATAACATAATCAGCCCTTTATTCCTTATGCCCCCCAAGGCATTCATGCCTTATTTCCCTCCTTATGACCCCCAATGCATAAACAAGCCATGTAGCAAGGGTTACACAAATTTCCTTGTGATCGCTCTCATAACGAGAGTCTCTCACTTGAGGGCTATCACTTCTACCACCCACAAGATCCTCCTCTCTCCCAAGAGTAGGAGATCTTGATTACTCCCAAACACAAAACAAAGTATAAAACAAAATACCAAATAAATTTCCAAAAGAACATGCACGGAAATAAATCTCTTTTTCACAAACATTACTTACAAACACATGCAATAAGAAAGCCATTAAATGATGAATACGACCAACCTTAATCTGCCCAAAAGGTAGTTTTGTTTTGTTGAGGATGAGCTACCCAATTCCACTGTTCTTCTCTTTCTACCCTTAGCTAAAATTCTCAAAACCAATATTCTATCTTTTCTTTACAAAATTCTCTTGTCTCCAAAAATGGAGAGTGGGTGATTACCCTCAAATTTTCAAATTCTTACTTAAGAAGCTCATTCTCTGAGTTCTCACAAGTTTCTAAAAACCAAAAAGGAAAGTAAGACAGAATGGGAAAAAGACTCTCATTCGAATAGGAAAGTTTTCAATTAGATCAAACTTCTAATTTCAATTTTCGCACAACTCAGAAAAGCCAATTTTTAAAGTGTCAAAAAGCTCACTTAAAAGTAGAAACTTGCCTAAAATTACTCCTAACCCCTAGGTATACCTTATGGGCTTTAGGAAACCCTATTAAACTACCCCTAGGTGTTCATTTAACCCATTTTAAACCCCTCTGAAGTTTATTTTCGGGTCAAACATATGTTGACCTCTCCAAAGATTCCTTTCCCAAGGTATTTATGACAACACGTTATATTATTTGAAAAAGCTATAGTTGAACACTTTCCCACCAAGAGACAAAAATAAAACATTTAAACTTAAATCCACACATGTGTCAAGTGACACAAATAAAACACTTTTACAATTTAAAACATGAAATCGTCTCTTGTGGGTTTTACACATTAAATTTAAATGACACTTAATACTCATGCAGCATACACTGTTACGAATAAAATACAACAAAAATGGGGTGTTATCTCTCCAAATAGACAACTCCTGGCTTACGAACATACATAAGTCTAGGTTTGGTTCTCCGTAATATTTCCATGGTCACATGGATAATTCCTGCGCAACTCAATTCACACATTAGTACTTCCAAGTAATCTCATATAATATAAAACAGATGAATAATAATGCACTACAACACTCTGCATACAACATACATTTATCAATCAATACATCTTTCATCCAAATAACTCCTCATAACAATTATCATCATTCACATAATTTTGATCCATACATTAAAACATGCATTCCTATTTCTATCATCATAGTAAAGTCCTGCAAATCTAATAATGACATACTTCCTCTCAAATTTATCCTATTCTAGAATCATATAGAGTTTTATATTTATAAAGCATATAAATGAAGCATCCTCATTCATCAATGTTACCCAATCACAAAATCATATAAGTTCGACATCCAGACATAGCTGACATACGTTAAATCAAGATTATCCAATCAATGGGTCTTTTAGGATTTCAACTTCATAACACATCAAAAGTACACCACTAGGTGTGATAACTCTATAACTTGGTTCAATTATTTTTCTCACAAACCTATCTGCCTAACACAGTCCGTTCTATTGAATTATAAAGCATTTATTAATAGGTCAAACATGGTCAACTAAGTAAATCAAAGCTTGGTTTGGGGAAGGCCTTATAGATCAAGTGGAGAGAGGAATCGGTAATAGTTTGAAATGTTTGAAATCAAATAGATGAGGAGAGTTCATAAATTACTATGAAGAACAGGGGATTATGAGGCAGATGTCTTCACCCAGAACTCCTCAGTAGAATGGGGTTGTTGAAAGAAGAAACAAAAATCTAATTGATTGTGCAAGGACTCTAATGATTCAAAAGGATATTCCACATGTCTTCTGGAGAGAAGCAGTTAGTATTGTTGTGTATACCTTGAACCAGATATAGGTGAATAAGGGGACAAATAACTCTCTATGAATTATGGTGTGGATGCTCACCCAATGTGAGTTACTTCAAGGTATTTGTAAGAAGGTGCTACATCAAGAGGGATGAGTACTCTAGAAATTTTGATCCTAAGAGTGATGAAGGAATCTTCTATGGTTACTCCACAAAGAGTAAATCATACCGGTGTTTGAACAAAAGGACCGGTAAGATTGTGGAGAGTGCAAATGTTAGAGTAGATGAGTTCTTTGAGAAAAATGAACAGGATAGAAAGAGTGAACAAGAGGACTATCAAGGATTCAATTAAACTATATCGGTCGAACCTGCTGCATAGAATCCTAGTGTAGCTGCAAATGATGAAGCATGTGAAGTAGAACCTGCACAACCGGTAGAAGAATCTCCAAGAAATGAACCGACACCACCAAGGTATGTCAAAAACAATCATTCTGCTGACAATATTATTGTTGACAAAAATACAGGAGTATTGACTAGACAAAAAGAAAGGGAGAGTACATGTCTACTCTCTAAAATTGAGCCCAAAACAATAAAGGAGGCTCTAAAAGATGAAGACTGGATCAAATCTATGGAGGAAGAACTGGATTAGATTGAGAAAAATGAAACTTGGACCCTTATGCCCAGACCAGAGAACAAAAACATGATAGGCACCAAGTGGGTGTTAGAAATGAAATGGATGAAACCGGTCAAGTAGTAATAAACAAAGAAAGGTTAGTCTGCAAAGGGTATGCATTAGAAGAAGCCTTGGATTATGGGGAGACCTTTGCATTGGTGGCTAGACTGGAAGGGGTCAAAATCTTGCTTGCTTATGTTGCTTACAGAAAGTTCAAGGTCTACCAAATGGATGTCAAATAGAGATTCTTGAATGGTGTTCTAGAGGAAGAAGTGTACATTGAGCAACTGGAAGGGTTTTCTTCATAAGATGGAAGAGATATGGTATGTAAGGTAAAGAAGGCTCTGTATGGGCTAAAAAATACACCAAGATCTTGGTATGAGAGACTGCACTCATACCTAATAAGTACAGGGTTCATGAGAACCAGTGACAATAATAACTTGTATTTGAAGACAGGAGAATAAGGAAAACATCTGATTGCAGAGCTTTTTGTAGATGACATCATCTTTGTAGGAGATGATGAAATGAGCAAAGGTTTTTTAGAATAAATATTGAAATGTCCATGATTGGTGAAATAAAATTCTTCATTGGTCTGCAAGTATCTCAGCTAAAGAATGGTATATTCATTAGCCATACCAAATACATAAGGGAAATATTGAAGACCTTTGGAATAGAAGATTCCAAACCTATTGGAACTCTGATGGTTATAGGTTGCAAGCTCTCCAAAGATGATGAGGCTAATGAAGTGAATGAGACACTATACTGATCCATGATCAGTAAGTTGCAGTATGCAGTGCACAATAGACTAGATATAGCACAAGCAGTTGGCTTGGTTGCTAGATTTGTTGCAAATCCAAAAGAGACTCATATGGTGGAGGTTAAGAGGATATTCAGATACCTTAAGGGGGCTAATGAGTATGGTCTCTAGTATCCACATAAGGGAGATTTCAACTTAAGTGTCTTGACCGATGCAGATTGGGCAGGGAATATTTATGACAAAAAGAGAACTAGTGGAGGTGCATTCTTTCTTGGAGATAGGATTGTGTCATGGACAAGAAAGAAACATAATTGTATCTCTCAATCCACAACTGAGGCTAAGTATGTGGCTACTACAATCAACTGTACACAGGTAGTATGGATTAAGAAGATCTTGAAAGGTATCCAAGAAAAGGTGACTAAACCAATGGTGATACACTGTGATAATACAAGTGCCATCAACATATCAAAAAAACCCAGCAATGCACTCTAAAACCAAGCATATTGCAATAAAATATCATTATATTAGGGAACAGGTGTAGGAAAAAGAAGTTAGATTGAAATATGTGCCAACCAAGGAACAGGTTGTAGATATATTCACCAAGCCACTACCTAAGGATACTTTTGAGTATCTCAGAGGTAAGCTAGGGGTAATTCCCTTGCATTCTCTAAGGTGAGTGAAGATCAGAACAACATCAATCCGGTATGATTTTCCTGAAAATTCTATGTATTTGGATTGATTATTAAGGACTACTTTTGTTAGGGGGAGAAATCATTATAGTATGTGAAATAGGATGTCTAGACTACACCTTTGGCATTGTTGTCAAAGGGGGAGTGAAGTCAGATGTAACATGAAGGAATTTGAAGTCAGATGTGACATGAATGTAAGCCACTGAAAGGGGGAGTAAGATCATTACTCAAGATCAAATAGAGTAGTTGATCAGTATAGCAGAAGCAGAAGTGACTGGTTGCTAAAAGAGAAGTTTGAATTGTTGCCATAAATGCCAAAGGGGGAGATTGTTGGCATAACTGATGGTGCTGGCACAACCGGTTCATCAATTAGTATTGTCATTGATGACAAACACTTACCGGTGAATAAGGCTAAGCTCATAGGCAAGGAGGTGTGGTAAACCTCAATGGTTTACTCATGGCTGCAAATAGTATAGAGGATTCACTTCTTCCCTAATATGTATTATTGACACACTTAAGCAGTGTGTTCATCGAAGACTAATCAGTTGAACGGTCAGTCAAGCATTTGATAGGTGTGGAGAATAGTTTCTTAAACTGGTAGTTGAAATGGTGATGCGGTCATAGGAGGTGACTCAGATTGCAGTTTAGTAGTCTTATGTATGACTGGAACACTCTAGATAGACAAGTAATTAGTCTTCTTGGTGATCAGTGACCGGTGGCAAAAGATGAAGAGTTACACCGGTGAACCGATGATACCGGTTGAAGGATGATATCCACCGAGAATCTCAAAGAAATGATCGGTAAGTTGGATGTGATGACCAAAGGTGAGTCAGTCAGGATGAGATATCATCAAAAAAACTACTAGTGAAGTCTACAATAATTAACAAGCAGTTAAGGGGAGATTTGTGCAGATTTTTCGGCTCGCATTAAAAAGTCAGAACATGACCCAGAAGTTGCTAAAATAATGAGTTGCAGTGGAAAATAAGGATGAGTTGCTAGCGAGAATGATGGAGAGAATGTAGAGAAAGTGCAGGAAGATTTAAATTTCAAATTGATCAAGTTTTAGGTTTGAACTCATTTAGGAAACAACAGTTATGTGTTGGCAAAACATGGCATAAAGGTTTTTGGTGAAAACCAAAAAGTTGGATCGTAAAATTGTTAAGTTCAATCTAGAAGAGAGGCAATCCAAAAAGGTGAGAAGAGTGCAAAAACTGCTAAGTGAATAGAAGAGTGATGAAGAGAGTGTGCAGAGCTCGGATAGTGTGAAGAGTAGAGAAAGAATGCAGAGCACTAGTAGAGTGCAGAGCTAGTGTAACCGGTGGTCTAAACAAAGAGCTTCAATTGGATTTGATTAAGCTAAGAGTAGATATTATAGAAAATCATTCTCTATGTTGTTTTCTAATAACTACAATAGTAAAATTCCTTAACCGGGTGGACTTTAACAGGTCCCTTAGTAAAATCCATTAACCAGGTGGACTTTAACAGGTCCCTTAGTAAAATCCCTTAACCGGGTGACATCTTAATTGATGATCTTGTTCTTTAACAAGGCTACCTCTAACAGGGTAAAGGTTCTAATAGGCCTTGAAGAAAATCCCTTAACTGGGTGGCACCTAACAGTGTCTTTGTAATCTCCTAACAGGGATGGCTCCTCACCAGGTGTACTCCAGAAGAGTGCATAATTTGTGAGTTTCTACTCATAGCGTGGTTTTCTCCCATTTGGGTTTCCACGTGATAAATCTTGGTATTCATGTGTGATTGATTTTATGTGTGCATGTTTCTTATTAATGCTTCTTATACTGATAAATGTTAAGTTTGAGTAGAAGCTTTGATTAAGGTTAAATCCGGTAGAACTGGTATAGTGTTGATTCATCCCTCCTCTCTCAGCACCGGTTGGGACCAACACCAATGCCTACTAATTCTTCTAGTTGCATGAATGTGGAAAGATTTTTGGATGCACAAGTTAAAGAGAATGATGAATGGGTGATTAAAAGTGGATTCTATCATATGATAGGTGATAAGATTAAGTTTGTGAGCTTGTAAAAGTATGAAGGTGGAGTTGTGAAGTTTGGTGATGACAAAGCTGGTATAATCCATGGTAGAGGTTCCATTTCTCTTGATGGTAAGCACAATGTTGATGATGTCTTGTATGTGGAAGGACTAAAGCATAATCTTTTGAGTGTTGGATAGATGGTTGACAATGGGTATGATCTTCAATTCAAAAATGGCAAGTGTAGAATCTTAGGTAGCTTCGAAATTGAGATTGCATCAGGTACAAAGACTAAAGGTAATATCTTTCACTTAAATAGTTCCGGTAAAAAAAATTTGATTTCTCAGGTTGATGAAAGTTAGTTATGACATAGAAGAATGTGTCATGTGAATTTTGATAACCTTGTTAAGATAAGTTCTACTCAGGGTGTGAGAGATCTTCCTAAGTTGATGAAACTTGCTAACCCTATGTGCAAGGAATGTTAGTTAGGGAAACAAAATAGAGTTTCTTTCAAGAATAAAAATCACTTTTCAAATGAATTATTGGATCTTGTCCATACTAATTTGTGTTGTCCTTCTAGAGTTAGAAGCTTGTAAGGAGGCAAATATTTCATGTTGCTGATTGATGACTATTCTAGGATGATGTGGGTTACTTTCTTAAGGGAGAAGTTTGAATCTCTAGAGAAATTCAAGATTTTCAAAGATATGGTTGAGACTGAGCCAGGTTTGATGCTAAAGTGTTTGAGATCCATCAGAGGTGGTGAATTCACTTTCAGTGAGTTTAATGCATTTTGTGAAGAACATGGGATAAGAAGATAGTTGTCTTCTTTGAGAACCCATTAGCAAAATGGAACTGTGGAAAGGAAGAATAGAACCATTAAAGAAACTACTAGGACAATGATGTTGGAAGGAAATGTTTCACATGTTTATTGGAAAGAAGCTATGAGTACTACTATTTTCACTCTTAAACGGGTGCATATCAAAGGTGATATTGGTAAGACTCCTTTATGAATTATGGTTTGGTCATGCTTCTACTGTTAAATATTATAGAATTTTTGGAAGTAAATGTTATATCAAGAGGGATGAAGATCTAGGAAAGTTTGATGCTAGATGTGATGAAGGAATATTTCTTGGTTATTCTAGTAAAAGAAAGGTTTACCAGTGCTATAATAAGAGACTGGGGAAGATAGTTGAGAGTGCAAATGTCAAGATTGATGAAAGAAATGAGAGATAATTTAGATCCCATGGATATGATTTAAATGATCAGAATGACAATGCAAATAATGGGAAGCAACCTCAAAGTTTGAATCAAGTTCATATCATTCCGATGAATCCAGTGAATCAAGGAGAAGGAACTAGTGCAAGTGTAGAAGAAATAACACAAGAGTCTGAAATTCAATAAAATCCCAAGACTACCAGGTATGTAAGATTTAATAATTCAAAAAATCAGATTATGGGACATAGAAATAAAGGTGTTTAGACAAGAAGAATAATTTCTGAAAATCATGTTGAGTATTGTTTGATTTCAAAGATTGAACCTAAGGATGTGAATAAAGCATGTAAAGATGAACATTGGGTAAAAGCAATGGAAGAAGAATTGAATCAGATTGAAAAGAATAATATATGGATTCATGTTCCCAGACCTAAGGACAAAAATGTAATTGGAACCAAATGGGTCTTCCAGAATAAATTAAATGAGAAAGGTGAAGTTGTTAGAAACAAAGAAAGACTTGTTTGCAAAGGATATTCTCAAATGGAAGGAATTGATTTTGAAAAGACTTTTGCTCTGGTGGCAAGGATTGAAGCTGTAAGATTGTTTATTGCTTATTCTTCTTACAAGGATTTTAGAGTCTATCAGATGCATGGCAAGTCAACATTCCTAAATAGTGAATTGGAAGAAGAGGTGTACATAGAGAAACCGAATTGATTTCTATTGACTGATCAAGGAGATATGGTTTGGTGGTTTAAGAAAGCATTGTATGGATTGAAGCAAGCACCAAGAGAATGCTATGCCATATTGGATAAGTATTTGTTGAAGCTAGGATTTAACAAAGGAACTTTTGATAGTAATCTATATTTCAAGATTGATCATGATAACATTCTGATTGTTGAAGTTTTTGTTGATGATATTATCTTTGGAGGGAATGGTAGTTTGTGCAAAGAGTTTGCTAATGAAATGCATAATGAATTTGGGATGTCTATGATTGGAGAGATGAAATTCTTTTTGGGTTTGCAAATCACATAGTCAGAAAAAGGAATCTTTATATCTCAATCCAAGTATGTAAAAGAGCTATTGAAGAAGTTTCGTTTTGAAGATTCATAACTATTTGGAACTCCTATGGTGACTAGATGTAAGTTAACTAAAGCTAGTGATTCCCCTAAAGAAAATTAGACCAGATACATATCTATGATTGGTGAATTTCTCTATTTGACTCGGACCAGATCTGATATCATGAATGTCATTTTTCTTGTTGCCAGATTTCAAGGTGACCCTAAGGAATCTCATGTTGTAGTTGTTAAGATAATTTTTAAATACTTGAAAGGAACTATTGATTTTGGTATATGGTATCCTAAAGATGATGATTTTACTTTGAGTGATTTTACTAATGCTCATTGGGAAGGAGATGTGGATGACATAAAGAGTACTAGTAGTAGTGCATTATTCTTGGGAAAAAGGTTGGTTTTGTGGTTGAGAAAAAAATAGAACTCTATTTCTCTATCTACTACAGAGGCAGAGTATATTTCTACTTCTAACAATTGTACTCGGGTGGTATGGATGAAACATATGTTGAAAGATATCAAAGTAGTGTATGATGAGCCTATTTCTATCTATTGTGACAACTCAAGTGCAATTAACATTTCTAAGAATCTAGTGTCGTATTCAAAGACTAAACGTATATCAATCTAGTTTCACTTTTTGAGAGATAAGGTAAATGAGAAGGAAGTTAGATTGGAGTATGTGCCTGCAAAGGAACATATTGCAGACATTTTCATGAATCCTTTTCCTAAGGATACTTTTGAGTATCACGGAGGGAAGTTAGGGGTGATTTCCCCTCCTGATCAGAAGTAAGATGCATTGTTATGCATCAGTCTAACGCATTTCACAGTCATATCTAGTGATTCTGATTGATGAGTGGTGGTGGCTACTCAGGAGGAGTATTTGTTAGGTCTCGAGGACAACTAAGAGGGGGGGGTGAATCAGTTGTCAAATAAATTCAAACCAAAAATAGCTTAACCAACTTAATGCTTAATACCGATAAACCAGTTAAGTATGTCAGTAGACAGTTTTAATAGTTAATTGCTATACCGGTAAAGATTAGTGCATGAAACATAAACACAAAGTCATCCACAACACATAACACCAATATTTGTACGTGGAAACCCTGTAAGGGGAAAAACCATGGTGTGAAACCTTACCCACAATCAGATGATATTGCTGCAGATAGTAAGTGTACATAAATGGGGTCTGCACATGTAGAAAGGCCAAGCACCTAGAGCTTACTGCTCAATCACAAAATGGGAGTCACACTGACTACAATTGGATGGTTAAATCCAATAAGAATATACTAATCAAAATAACATCTTCATATGCTGGATTCAGTACCGGTGTAATGCTGATATGCTTTCACAGAAACCTAGCTTCACCTTCAAATGATGTATGCATGTATTGCTCTTGCTTAATCTTGCATATACCTTCACACAATTCTATTTTGCATTCCACTTCTGATCTTACAAATAAGAACTTACATTTATACCATAACCTAAGACCAATTTTAGTAGGTCGGCTCTACAAGATATTACAATAAAAACATTTTACAAACAATATAATATCCGATGCAATAACTGATTTGAACATGTTAGCTTAATGCATTTACAATAATAATTAATCATCTCCATAGCATGCCATGCTGATCTGGAAAAGATAAACCTGCAGGTGTAACCTTGGATAACCCTGGACCTATTTGCCAGTAAAAGAAAATATGAAAATATGAATATACCAATGATTAATTCATTAAGACAAGATGTCCACATGATGTCTTCAATATTACCAAGTGTTTTCCATATCATTCCAAGTGTCGGTGATCATTATATCCTACCGGTGTACCATATACTAGTAACTATGCAATAGTTACTTGCTTGCCGGTGAATGCTGCTGGATCTCCAAAGTGCTAGTGTTTTAGTAGGTGTTGACATCAATGACAAAACCATACCAAAATACCAACAATCTCCCCTTTTGGCATTGACGACAACACAAGATGGAAAAACCATCAAAGTGCCAAAACAGAAATGCCAAATACCAAAAAACCAACAATCTCAAAAAAGATCATAACCAGAAATCAAAATACATACAGGGAGTAATAATCTCTCCCAAACAACAATCTCTCCCCTTGGGAGCAACATGTGTTCTCCTTGTGTTTTTCAAAGTTTTTCCATACCAATCTCTCCCCCTTTGACATAAAATGCCAAAGTTACAACAAAACCAAGTTCATATACAAAATACCAATCAATTCAATATACCAACTACTCCCCCTAAGAAGTAGTTTCCTCATCAAAGACCAAAATAAAAGATTTGTCTTTTAATTCTGCCGGTTGATGACAATCATCAACTTCCTAAGTCTCTATCGGTGGTGGTATGACTCCAAGCTGATCTCTGAGATATTTAAAAGTCTCCTTAGGCAAAGGTTTTGTAAAAATATCTGCAAGTTGTTCTTTAGTATTCACATAAACTAGTTTTATCTCCTTTGCTTCAACTTTTTCCCTTAGAAAATTCAATTTGATAGAAACATGTTTTGTTTTAGACTGTAGTACTGGATTCTTAGATATATCAATTGCTGCAGTGTTATCACAATAGATAGTAATAGGTTCCTTCCATTTTACCTTTATGTCTTTCAACATTTGCTTAAGCCATAGTACCTGTGTATAGTTAGTTGCTGCTGCAACATATTCTGATTCTACTGTTGATAAAGATGTACAGCTTTGTTTCTTACTCAACCAAGAAACTAATCTGTTTCCAAGAAAGAATTCTTCGCCAGTGGTGCTTTTCCTATCATCCACATCTCCTGCCCAATTTGCATCTGTGTACGCACATAGATCAAAATTTTCATCTCTAGGATACCATAATCCAAGACTTATAGTGCCTTGTAAGTACCGAAAAATCCTTTTTACTACTGATTCATGATTTTCTCTAGGATTACTTTGAAATCTTGAAACAATACATACTACATTCATAATATCAGGTCTGGTTTGTGTTAAATACAGTAAACCTCCTATCATAGATTTGTATCTAGTTGGATTAACAGGTGTAGATTCATCCCTTTGAGATAGTTTGTCATTTGTAGTCATAGGTGTGCTTACCGGTTTAGAGTTCTCCATCCCAAATTTCTTTAGTAACTCTTTTAGGTACTTGGATTGACTCAAGAATATACCTTTATTAGTCTGTGAAATCTGCAATCCTAAAAAGAATTTTATTTCTCCAATAATAGACATTTCAAATTCTTGTTGCATTTTAATAGAAAATTCTTTACATAATCCATCTTCTCCTCCAAAGATTATATCATCAACAAATACTTCTATAATCAAGATGTCATCATTAGTTATTTTGTAATATAAATTGTTGTCTGCATTTCCTTTAGTAAAACCAATCTTTAAAAGATACTTATCCAATCTTGCATACCAAGCTCTTGGAGCTTGTTTTAATCCATACAGAGCTTTTCTTAACCTGCAAACCATATCATTGTCATCTATCAAAGAAAATCCATCAGGTTGTTCAATATAGACTTCCTCTTCAAGTTCTCCATTCAAAAATGCACATTTAATATCCATTTGATAAACTTTGTAGTTCTTGTGTGCTGCAAAAGCCAAGAATAATCTGACTACCTCAATTCTAGCTATCGGTGCAAAGGTTTCATTGTAATCAACTCCTTCCTTCTGAGAGTATCCCTTACACACTAGTCTTTCTTTATTTCTGACAACCTTACCTTCTTCATTAAGTTTGTTTCTGAATACCGATTTGGTTCCAATTACATTTTTATCTTTAGGTCGGGGAACTAATGTCCAAGTGTTATTTTTCTCAATTTGTTCTAATTCTTCTTCCATAGCTTTAATCCAAAATTTATCTTCACATGCCTCATTAACAGATGCTGGTTCAATTTGAGAAATAAGACATACCTCTTCATTTGCCAATCTTCCTCTTGTCATAACTCCTTTAAACTTGTTTCCAATTATCTAATCTTCAGAATGGTTCAATCTTACATACCAGGGTGTCTTTGTTTGTTGTTGTTCTTCAATTACCATGGAATCCTCAAATGGTACCGGGGTAGCCGGATCTTCATTCTGTACTGGTGGATTTAGTGTAGGTTCATTTATCAAAATTTTTGTTGCCAGTTCAAAGTCTATATACCTTCAAGTTCTTCTGAATTGTTCATCAATCTTTACATTTGTACTCTCAACAATTTTTTGCAATCTTTTGTTAAAACATATATATGCCTTGCTCTTAGATGAATAACCAAGAAATATTCCTTCATCACTTATAGGATCAAATTTGCCAATATACTCATCTCTTCTGATATAACATTTACTTCCAAATATTCTAAAATACTTAAGAGTAGGAGTATTACCAAACCATAGTTCATGAAGGGTCTTACCGATTTCACCTTTGATGTTGATGGGATGGGGAATGGGATAGACTAGCCTAGTCTATGCTTTTGGATCCTTCCCTGGGATCACCTAGTGTTCTCTTCACACCCTAGGGTCTCTAGGACTTCCCTTGCTTGAGGAATCCCCTGACCTTGCCCAATCCACCCACCAATGAGTTGCAATGTTGCTCCTAAGGTCTCACCTACTCATGAGACTTAAAACCCCTTACTATGGCTAATAAGGGCTTGGCTTCTTCCACACCTTCCTAGGTCTTAGCAAGGTTAGTTTAGGTCTTAAACCATCTTTTTCATCCATCCATGTTCCCCCAAGAACTTGCAACCTTCATCCCTCCTACCGATTTCACTATTTTGTATTTTGCCTACAAAACAGGGCTACAAGGATTAGGACCAATTAGGCCCCCTACCCAGTCCTTTAGGGCTTCTTCTCACAAATGATGCAAAAACAACCCAAACTCCCAAAATGGACTACCATTCATTTGGCAAGGGCTCAAGGATTTTCTAGGCTTTAGGCCTCCAAGTGGCCATACAGTGCCTTGGGCGAATTTTGGGGTTTTTAAGGGTTTTGTGAGGGTTTCATGGTCTTCCTGGGTCACAGTGAATGTTTTGTGTTGTAGCCACCTAGTCTAGATTGGCAGAGGCTCCTCCTTCACATGAATGTTTCTTCACTCACCCTCTACAACTGCCCCAAAGGGTGCACTCTTCTCTGACCAACCTTGCTCTTCAAGACCTTTGCAACTTGACCTCTCCTAGCCAGGCACTGTCCAGTCTCGCCTAGGAGTGGGTCTTTACATGGCCTCCCTGCACTTTCATGGGCCCTATTTGTATTTTACTATGGTACAAGCTCTTCACTTGCATTCCCCATGGTTTCATGGTGATTCCACAATGGGGAATGGAGTTATGACTTCATTTGCACAAACCAGTCCAAAACTGGACAGAGAAAAGACAGTTTACAAAGTATTTACAAACACACACAACCTGCAAATAAAAACCTAATCTTGTTTCTCATAATGAAATTATTTACACCATATAAGTCACTCCACATAGTTTTGCATGCAATTCAATCCATTAACTTGCTCGGTAGCTTCATTCAAACTGTCTGGCAACCAATTTTTAGTCTCAGTCAGGTCACTTTGCTTGGGTCGTACAATGTCTAACATCTAACCCATTAATTTAGGGTTTGCAAATACTTATACTACCCTCTCCTTAGTTAGTGTGCCAAAATTAGGGCTGTCCACACTCAACAAGGGTCTTTGACCATTTGGGTGGAAATGTTGCTTGACAACTTTTAAAAGTTGTCATGCAACTTTTGCATCTTTTAAGCAACTTTGTCATTGTTTCTTTTCATGACTCCTAAGCCTATTTTGGGCTATCCTAAGGATAGTAGCATGCCAATAAGGCCTAACATACTTCCAAGGCACACTCAACCTCTCCTACACAAGAAATCACAACAAAACACAAAGGACCTAAAACTAGGACCTAGTCTAGAACAAATGAGCTCATGGCTCTTATTCATCTACAATGGCTTCTAAAGAAGCATAACACCAACAAAAAAAAGGAGGAAGAGCTTGGAAGGGTTCTCCTACACCATAATCCCCCTCTACACACAACTAAGAAATAGAAGAAGAGATGAGAGTTGGGTCTATGCCAAGTGTCTTGAACTTGCTCTCTTCAACCCAGGTAGCTTCAGACTTAGGCTGACCTACCCACTTCACCAAGTGTTCCATGTAGACCTGGCATCTGGTGGACTTCTTTACTCTAGATTCCAAGATATCCTCTGCTATTGGCTTCTTCACCTATGGTAAGACATTATCATCTAGGTCCTGCAACACCTTGGCTTGGTTCTCCTCTTGCCCTGCTATTTCACCCTTGTACATGATCAGGTCAGCTACATTAAAGATCAGTGATATGGCCAAATCTGAAGGTAGGTCAACCTTGTAAGAATTCTCCCCATACTTTGATAGAATTCTACAAGGTCCTACCCTTTTTATCTGCAGTTTGGTAGGCTTACCACTTTGCATCCTAGCTTTGCTCAAATGGACCATCACATAGTCACCTACCTTGAACTGAACCCCTCTCCTTTTCTCATCCATTTTGGCCTTCAGTTTTTGAGTGGATTCAAGAATGGCTTTCTTAACTTGCTCTTGGACTTCCTTGATAGTTTGAGTGAAGTCCTCTTCTTGCCCACTCTTCATCTCCAAAGTACCAAGGTCTCTCAACTCACATACTCCCCTTGGATGTCTTCCATATACAACCTCAAAAGGACTTCTACCAGTGGTCCTATTCACACTGTCATCCCATGTCTGACCATACTCATTTAAACACCTCAACAAATTGCCTAACACCCTATTGATGAATTCAGTTTGACCGTCTATTTGTGGATGGTAAGCTGAGCTAAAAGACAAGTTAGTTCCTAGTCTCCTCCATAATGTTTGCCAAAAATGGCCCATGAACTTGATGTCCCTGTCTGAAACAATGATTAAAGGGAGTCCATGAATCCTAACAATCTCCTTAAAGAAAATATGTGCAACATAGCTAGCATCATGTGTAGTTTTGCATGGAATGAAATGGCTCATCTTGGAAAATCTATCTACTACTACATAGATGTTGTCCATACCTATTTTATTCTTGGGAATTCCTACTACAAAGTCCATGCTTATACATTCCCAAGGTCTATTTGGGACCGGTAATGATTGATAGAGACCAGCATTGCTTGATCCTCCCTTTTCTCTTTGGCATACACCGCATTTCTCTACATACCTCCTTACATCTCTTGGCAACTTTGGCCAATAGTAGTACCTCTATACTAAATCTAGGGTTTGGTTGACTCCAAAGTGTCCACTCAAACTACCATTGTGTTTCTCTTGGATGAGGTTCTCCCTCATGGATCCTCTTGGTACACACAACTGATTACCCTTGAACAAGAGACCATTTTGGAGAGTGTAATCTGCATACTCACCATGGAAATGGTTCTCAAACTCCTTGCAAACCTTGTAAGTTGATGATAAGTCTTCATCTCCTTCATAGAGGTCCTTGAAACCTTCTATTCCTATGCTCTGCAACTGTAACTCTTGAACTGTCAACAACTTCCTGCTTAATGCATCTGCCACCCTGTTGAGTTTCCCCTTCTTATGCTTGATGGTGAAGGTGAAGGATTGGAGGTATTCCATCCATTTCAAATGCCTATTGCTAAGCTTCTTTTGAGTGTTAATGCAACTCAATGTCTGGTTGTCTGTGAACACCACAAATTCCTTTGGGAGTAGGTAATGCCTCCATTTCTTTAGAGACTGCACTAATGCATACAACTCTAGGTCATAGGTTGAGTACTTCTTCTTTGCTTCATTGAGATTCTCACTGAAAAATGCCACAGGTCTTCCCTCTTGACTCAATACACCACCTATTGCAATTCCACTTGCATCACACTCCAATGTGAATAGCTTATCAAAGGTAGGTAGGAGAAGGATAGGTTTTGTGGCTACTTCTTGCTTCAACAATTGAAATGCTTTGTCAGCCTGCTCAGTCCATTCAAACTTAGTTTTATGACCTCCTTTAATGGTGTCAAGGACTGGTGCACATATGCCACTGAAGTTCCTCACAAACTTCCTATAGAATTGGGCTAAACCATGGAAACTCCTAACTTCAGTCCCTGTTTTAGGTGCAAGCCAATTCAAGATTGTCTCCACTTTGCTTGGACCCATCTTCAAGGTTCCTTTAGACACCACAAATCCTAAGTAGACCAGCTCTTGCTTCAAGAAGTCACACTTCTCTAGGTTGATGGATAACTTCTCCTCATGCAACCTCTTTAAGACTAACCTCAAATGCTCAAGGTGCTCCTCTTTGGTTCTGCTATAGATGAGAATGTCATCTAGGTACACCACCACAAATCTGCCTGTGAAATCCTTCAACACTTCATTCATCAACCTCATGAAGGTGCTCAGAGAATTGGTGAGTCCAAATGGAATCACAAGCCATTCATACAATCCCTTTGTGGTTTTAAAAGCAGTCTTCCACTCATCACCCTCCTTAATTCTAATATGGTGATAACCACTTTTAAGGTCTAGCTTGGTAGAATACATAGCCCCTCCTAAATAGTCCATCAGATCCTCTATTCTAGGAATAGGAAACCTATACCTTATGGTGATCCTATTGATTGCCCTTGAGTCAGTGCAAAGTCTCCACTTGCCTCCCTTCTTTGATGCTAGCACTACTGGGACTGCACATGGGCTGATGCTCTTCTTAATCAGTCCTTGTTCCAATAACTCCTGCACTTGCCTTGCCACTTCCTTATTATGATTAGGAGTGAGCTTATATGTAGCTTTGTTAGGTAGGGATGCATCGGGAACAAAGTCTATTTGATGACTTATAGACCTTCTTGGTGGGAGTGTTGTAGGTGTTCCATCACTCACTATGTCCTTATACTCTTGCAACATTTGCTTCACCTACTCGGGTACTTTTGCCTGCAACTTGTCTTGTTTCTCCTTTGGTTTCACAAAGATGGCACACTTCACTATCTCCTCCTCATGAAGAAAGTTTAAGAACTCTTTACCAGTAGCCAATAAGACACTAGGGGTTCTTGAAGTTCCCTATTCATCCTCTGTCAGGGACTGAATCTTGAAGGTCTTTCTATCCTTCTTGAATGATATGGAGTTCTCCTCTCCATCATAGATCACCTTCCTATCAAATTGCTAGGGTCTTCCTAGTAGCAGATGACAAGCATCCATAGGCAACACATCACAAAGGATCTTATCCTTATATCCTCCTATAGAAAACTCTACCCAAGTCTGTTCATTGACAGGCACACTTTGTCCTTTGTTCAACCAAGTCACCTTGTAAGGGTTTGTGTGGGGTATCCTTGTGAGTTTCAACTTCCTAATTGCCTCTTCTGATATTATGTTATCATTTGACCCTGAATCAACTATCATCTTGCAAACTTTACCAAGCATCTTGCATCTCACCCTAAACAATGCTCTCCTATGCTTAGGTTCATTCTTAACCGACCGTCTGATCAAAATCCTATTGAACATCAGATTCTCACCAATTTCTGATTCAATCTAGTCCACATTCAGTGTCTTGTTTCTTGAAGAGTCTTCATGAGCATAAGCAACCCTCTTTCCACTGTTTGATGAGGTAGGCTTGTCAGGACATCTATAAGTTGGGTGTCCTAATTGTCCATAGTTGTAGCATTTCATGGTTGCAAAGTAGGAATTACCCCTGCCGGTACCTCTACCCCTACTTGGACCACCTTGTGCACCTCTTCCTCTAGAATGGCCCCCTCTGAGATTGGTTTCACTACCTTTCTCAGTTAACTTGGCTTCTCCTTGGTTCCTCTACTCATTTGACTTGCTTTGGTAACCACCTTGGTGGTTCATTTGGTCTCTACCTCTGCCTCTACCCCTATTATTGGAGTCTCCTTTCCTTTTGCTCCTCTCTTCTACCTTGACAACAAGCTGATGACACTTTTGGATAGTGGTAGGGGTCCATAGGCTTATCTACTCTTGAATATTCCACTTTAGGCCTCTTAGATATCTAGCCACCTTAATAGATTCATCTTCTTGGACTTTGGATCTAAGACATAGCTTTTGAAATTCTTTAGTGTAGGAGGTCACATCAAGGTCTTTTTGTTTCAAACCCTGTCTCTTCTTATGAATTTGGACTTCATAATGCTCTGGTAAGTAGTTCTCCTTGATCTTACTCACCATGGCCTTCCAATTGGCAATAGGTAGCTTCCCCATACTAACTCTCTCTTCTTGCAAGTACTTCCACCATGTCAAAGTTTCTCCCCTTAATCTTGACTTGGCAACCTTAACCTTTTGAGCCTCTGTCACTCCCTCACACTAAAAGTGGTTTTCCATGCCCTCAACCCATTCCATGACAGTGTCAATGTCCATTCTTCCACTGAAATGTGGTAATCCTTCAAAAGCTTTGGTGTTCAAAGCCTTAATAGCCTTCACAAATGGTTCTTCATTAAACAAGGGATCTAGTTCAGGAATAATGTCATCTATGTCAATGGTTTTCTTGCCTTTGTCCTTTGTGTCTTCACCCCAAGGTCCTTGTGTCCTCTGATCCACCACTTCTTCCAACTTATCCCTTATCTCAATCATTGCTTCTTCAAGGAGTCTATTCTTCTCCTTCTGCTCTTCTACCTCCCTAGCCAACTTTGCACTAGTGACCATCATGCTCTCCCCTATTGATTCACCTATATATAGAGACATACACAGTCCAACAAATCTTTAACTTGCTCTGATACCAATCTGATGGGATGGGGAATGGGATAGACTAGCCTAGTCTATGCTTTTGGATCCTTCCCTGGGATCACCTGGTGTTCTCTTCACACCCTAGGGTCTCTAGGACTTCCCTTGCTTGAGGAATCCCCTAACCTTGCCCAATCCACCCACTAATGAGTTGCAATGTTGCTCCTAAGGTCTCACCTGCTCATGAGACTCAAAACCCCTTACTATGGCTAATAAGGGATTGGCTTCTTCCACACCTTCCTAGGTCTTAGCAAGGTTAGGTTAGGTATTAAACCATGTTTTTCATCCATCCATCTGGCCCCAAGAAGTTGCAACCTTCATCCCTCCTACCGATTTCACTATTTTGTATTTTGCCTACAAAACAGGGCTACAAGGGTTAGGACCAATTAGGCCCCCTACCCGGTCCTTTAGGGATTCTTCTCACAAATGATGCACAAACAAACCAAACTCCCAAAATGGACTACCATTCATTTGGAAAGGGCTCAAGGATTTTCTAGGTTTTAGGCCTCCAAGTGGCCGTACAGTGCCTTGGGCGAATTTTGGGGTTTTTAAGGGTTTTGTGAGGGTTTCATGGTTTGCCTGGGTCACAGTGAATGTTTTGTGTTGTAGCCACCTAGTTTGGATTGGTGGAGGCTCCTCCTTCACACCAATGTTTCTTCACTCACCCCTCTACAACTTCCCTAAAGGGTGCACTCTTCTCTGACCAACCTTGCTCTTCAAGACCTCTGCAACTTGACCTCTCCTAGCCGAGCACTGTCCAGTCTCGCCTAGGAGTGGGTCTTTGCATGGCCTCCCTGCACTTTCATGGGCCCTTCTTGTATTTTACTATGGTACAATCTCTTCACTTGCATTCCCCATGGTTTCATGGTGATTCCACAATGGGGAATGGAGTTATGACTTCATTTGCACAAACCAATCCAAAACTGGACAAAGAAAAGACAATTTACAAAGTATTTACAAACACACACAACCTGCAAATAAAAACCTAATCTAGTTGCTCACAATGAAATTATTTACACCATAGAAGTCACTCCACACATTTTTTCATGCAATTCAATCCATTAACTTTCTCGGTAGCTTCATTCAAACTGACTAGTAACCAATTTTTTGTCTCAGTCAGGTCACTTTGCTTGGGCCATACAATGTCTGACATCCAACCCATTAATTTAGGGTTTGAAAATACTTATACTACCCTCTCCTTAGTTGGTGTGCCAAAATTAGGGCTCTCCATGCTCAACAAGGGTCTTTGACCATTTGGGTGGAAAAGTTGCTTGACAACTTTTAAAAGTTGTCATGCAACTTTTGCATCTTGTAAGCAACTTTGCCATTGTTGCTTTTCATGACTCCTAAGCCTATTTTGGGCTATCCTAAGGATAGTAGCATGCCAATAAGGCCTAACACACTTCCAAGGCACACTCAACCTCTCCTGCACAAGAAATCACAACAAAACACAAAGGACCTAAAACTAGGACCTAGTCTAGAACAAATGGGCTCATGGCTCTTATTCATCTACAATGGCTTCTAAAGAAGGATAACACCAACAAAAAAAAGAAGGAGGAAGAGCTTAGAAGGGTTCTCCTACACCAAATGTGAAATTTTTTGAATGTATAGACCACTATACTGACTGCTTCTCTCCAATAAACATGTGGTAGGTTTGCTTCTGATAACATACTTCTTGTTGCATCCAAGATAGTTCTGTTTTTCCTTTCAACAACTCCCTTCTGCTATGGTGTCTGAGGTACTGATAGCTATCTTCTAATTCCATTCACTTCATAGAATGTATTAAATTCCTTAGATGTGAATTTTCCTCCTTGATCTAAGCTTAAACATTTTATTTTCTTACCGGTTTCATTTTCAACCATTGCTTTGAACTGTTTGAACTTTCCAAGTGCTTCTGATTTTTCTCTAAGGAAAGTAACCCAACACATTCTTGAATAGTCATCAATGATTAGCATGAAATATCTATCACCTTGTAAGTTTTTAGTTCTAGCTGGACCACATAAATCAGTGTGAATCAAATCAAGAGCATTATTGGATTTTTCTGGAATACTTTTGAAACTAGCTCTAACTTGTTTTCCAAATTGACATTCCTTACATATTGTATTCTGAGGTTTGACAATTTTAGGTAAATTTCTAACTACCTTAGTAGTACTGATCTTTATCATGCAATCAAAGTTTACATGATAGAGTCTCTTATGCCATAACCAACTTTCTGTTGGGAAAAATGGTGTCTCAACCTTGCATTTATGTGAGGTTACTATTTATAGTAAGTTTTCATTTGAGCATGAAATGGTGCGAAACTCTCCCTGAAGCTTCTGGTTGGCTAGATAAGCATTCCGGTAAAGTTGCGTCGCAAGGTCACAGCTAGTTTTGAAGATATTAAAGTTTTCGTCTTGGAGGGGTGCAATAAAATGTTTAAAATTAAATTTGGGGACTTTAGAGGCTCCGAAACACCCTGAAAAGTGGCCGTAACCAGCAAAGCGGGTTATGAGGTGATAGAGCACTTCGCGAGCTTTCCGGCGCTTCAAACGGTTCGTCAATCGGACACCCGGTTCTCAAGTTATGGCCTCCGAAAGTTTGTACTCCTGAAATAGGAAAAATAATTTGTATCGGATACATAAATGAGCTGTAAAAGGGAGCGACACGTGTTGATGTGTGCTTTAACATGTCATAGAAGGGAGATAAGGTCGGCTACACCTTATTGGGTGGTTTTAGCCCATGGTTTTGTAATACCATTTGACGGTTTCCTGTATTGTATCTCCTATTTATGAGGTGTGTGAGATAGAGGTTGTGTGTAAAAAGTCCTATGGCTATTGAGTTGCCTCTGAATCTCTGATTAGTGATACTCCTGCGAAGAGCTTGCTCTGCGAGTATTTTGTAATCTGTTTTTGATTGCTGAATAAAATATTGAGCTGCTTTTGGAGGGTGGGGTTTTTCTCCCGAAAGGGTTTTCCCCACGTAAATCATTGTGTTGTGGTATGAATGCTATTATATCTATTTCTATTTTCTGTAACTGTTGTAATGATTTGAAAAAGTTTTGCATTACCCTCCTCTCAAGGTTAGTGTAGGAAGTTGTTTTCACTACTTAACTTCCTTACAAGTGGTATCAGAGCCTGATCACCTTTGGATTCAATTGTGGGCAGTTGGGTTTTTTGAACTAATCCAGATTTGAGTGGGAGCTTGTGCAGAAGACACTTTTTGATCTTGTTGCAGGAATATTCAGATGGCGAGTTCGTCAGGGAGAATAGAGGTGGAGAAATTTAATGGAAGTAATTTTGAGATGTGGAAGCTGAAGATGGAAGATCTGCTAATAGATCGAGATCTTTGGGATGTTGTTGATGCGAATGTCCAAAGGCCCTCAGATCCTACTGCGGCAGCTCAGTATGATGTTATGGACCGAAAAGCCAAGGGTCTAATCAGACTGTGCCTGGCAGACTCTGTTCTAATCAATGTCCATGAAGAGAACTCTGCAAAGAAGCTATGGACTAAGCTTGGTGAGATGTATCAAGTGAAATCTTTATTAAATCAAATTTTCTTAAGAAAGAAATTGTATTCCTTGAAGATGGAAGAGGGTGGATGAATTGCAGACCACCTGGAAGCATTCAATATGATTGTGGCTCAATTAGTATCCGTCGGTGTTAAGATGGATGAGGAGGAAAAATGTCAGATCTTGCTTTGCTCTTTGCTTGATTCGTGGGATTCTCTTGTTATGGCTATCGGTAGTACTTCTGTTGTTTTGAAATCTGAAGATGTGGTGGGTGCCCTACTCGGTGAAGAGATGCGAAGGAAGGTATCCATCAGTTCAAAGGAAGCCCTAACCGTTCGTGGAAGACCTAAAGAGAAAGGCAAGAAGAATGAGAAGCGTGGCAAGTCCAAATCCAAAGGGAGATTGAAATCTCCTGGAAAGTCCAAAGTCATTTGCTGGAATTATGGTAAATCGGGTCACATCCGTAAGGACTGCAAAGAAGAAAAGAAGAAGAAAAAGAAAAAGTTCGATTCTGATTCTGAGTCCGACAAGGAAGATTGCGATGCCTTTATTGCGGCTTTGGCGACTCATGCAGGTAATGATGCCTGGCTAATTGACTCAGGTGCATCTTTTCATATGACTTCCAATAGAAATTGGTTTTCTGAATATGAAGGATTTAATGGAGGTAAGGTGTACTTGGGTGATGATTCACCTCTAGACATTGTTAGTCGAGGTAAAGTTAGAATCAGGTTTTCTGATGGTAGAATAAAAGGGATTAAGGGTGTGCTGCATATCCTTGGATTAAAACGAAACCTGTTATCTGTGAGCAAACTAATAGATGCAGGTGTGCAGGTAGTCTTTTCTGAAACAGGATGTAAGATGATTAAGGGTGCTATGGTAGTTGCTAGAGGTGTCAGGTTTGGCACTTTGTATAAGCTTGAAGCATACACTGTTGAGTGTAATAGCACTTCTGTAAAAAGTAAATCTGCGGATACTTCACTGGAAGATTTGAAGGTTTCACCTTCAGCAGATGGAAATGGTTTTTGGGTACCTAAGGGTGCTCTTTCATCTGAAGCAAAGTTACCTGCAGAGAAGACTATGTTATGGCACCAGAGACTTGGCCACATTGGAGAAAAGGGTCTAAGGACCTTGAAAAATAAAAACCTTGTTGAAGTTTTGAATGACTGTAACCTTGACTTTGATTTCTGTGAGCATTGCATTTATGGAAAACAAAACCGCGTTCAGTTTTACTCGAGTTCTCATAAAGCTTGTGGTGTTTTGGATCTTATCCATTCTGATGTGTTTGGTCCAGTAGATGTCTCTTCGATTGGAAAATCCACATATTATGTTTCATTTATTGATGATTTTAGTAGAAGGATATGGGTTTATTTTCTAAAGAGTAAATCTGAAGTTTTTAGTCATTTTAAAGAATTTAAAGCAATGGTTGAGTTGTAGACTGGAAAGAAAATAAAATGTTTGAGAACTGATAATGGCGGTGAGTTTTGCTCTAATGATTTTGATAGATTCTATAAAGACTGTGGAATTAACAGGCAGAAGACAACTCCGTATTCTCCACAACAGAATGGAGTTGCAGAAAGAATGAACATGACACTGATGGAGAAGGCTAGGAGTATGTTGAGTGGTGCTGGTCTCGAACAAAAGTTTTGGGCTGAAGCTGTTGCCACTGCTTGCTACCTGATTAAGAGGTCTCCTACATCAGCTCTTGTTGATAAAACACCTATGGAAGCATGGTCAGGTCACAAGCCTTCATTGAGACATCTTAGAGTTTTTGGTTGCGAGGCATATGCACATGTGCCAAAGGAGAAGTGAACAAAGTTGGAGAACAAGGCTGTGAAATGTATCTTCATCGGGTATAGTTATGGTGTGAAAGGATACAAGCTTTGGGACCCTGTTGCACAAAAGGTAATTCACAGTAGAAGTGTTATTTTTAGAGAAATTAAGTCTCCTTCTGTTACATTGCAGCCAGAACAGACTAAAAAAGAAGATGTGATTCAACTTCCTTCTACACCTGAAAGAGTTGAATCGAGACCCCTAGATAGGCAAGAATTTGAGGAGAGCTCATCTAGCTCTGAATCTTCAGAAGAGGAGGAAGAACCTCCAACTCAGCTTGTTCGAAGGTCTACAAGACATAGACAACCACCTGAAAGGTATTCACCTGATGATTGGAGATGTATTTTTGCTCTGAATACTAGTGTGGATGAACCTAAATCTATAGAAGAGGCATTAGGTATGAATGATGCAGAATCCTGGAAGATTGCTATGGAGGAAGAAATGGCAGCTTTGAAAAAGAATGATACATGGGATCTTGTACCATTGCCTGAAGGACGAAAACTTGTTGGTTGTAAATGGGTGTTCAAGAAAAAGATTGGTTCAGATGGAAGCATTGAGAAGTATAAAGCAAGGTTGGTTGCAAAAGGCTACTCTCAGGTTGAGGGTGTTGATTACGGTGAGATATTTTCTCCTGTTGCAAAAATGACATCCATTAGATTTTTGCTTTCTATTGCTACTGCTTATGATTTAGAGGTTGAGCAAATGGATGTGAAAACTGCTTTCCTTCATGGTGATTTGGAGGAAGATATTTATATGACACAGCCGGAGCACTATGTGGTGAAAGGCAAAAGTAATTTGGTCTGTAAATTGAAGAAATCTTTGTATGGCCTCAAACAAAATCCTAAGATGTGGTACCAGAAATTTGATACATATGTGTTGAGTTTGGGATTTGAACGTTCTAAATCAGATCACTGTGTTTATTATAAATCTTATGGTGATCATTTCTTATTCATTGCATTGTATGTTGATGATATGTTATTCATTGGCAAAGGGAAAGGTATGATTTTAGAACTGAAATCTCAGCTCGCTGCTAAATTTGAAATGAAAGATCTTGGTGCAGCAAAGCACATTCTTGGGATGGAAATTAGAAGAGATAGGGTGAACAGAAAGCTATGGCTAGGCCAGAGTAAGTATGTGAATTCAGTGTTACAGAGGTTCAACATGCAGAATTGTAGACCATTGAGTGTTCCTTTTACAGTTGGAATGAAACTATCTATTTCAGATTGTCCTACATCCCCATTAGAGATGGAAGACATGAGCAGAGTGCCTTACCAGAGTGCGGTTGGAAGCTTGATGTATGCTATGGTCTGTACTAGACCAGATATTGCCCAAGCAGTGGGAGTACTTTCTAGATATATGTCTAATCCTGGTAGAGTTCATTGGGATGCAGTCAAAAGAGTCTTCAGATATTTGAAGGGTACTTCAGAGTATTCTTTGTGTTATCATGGTAATTCAGTTGGAGACATGACTTCCCTTGATATCCATGGTTATGTGGATTCAGATTGGGCAGGTGATATTGATAGCAGAAGATCCACCAGTGCTTATGTGTTTACTTTGTTTGGTGGTGCAATTAGTTGGATGAGTAAGCGACAGGCTGTGGTTGCTTTATCCACTACTGAAGCAGAGTATATGGCAGCTACTCATGCTTGTAAAGAGGCCATTTGGCTTAAGAGACTGTGTTCGGATATTGGAATAAAACAAGGTACAGTGACAATTTACTGTGACAGTCAGAGTGCAATTAGCCTAGCTAAGAACCCGACATTTCATGCCCGGACCAAACATATTGATGTTCAGTATCATTTTGTTAGAGATATGGTCGAAGATGGTAGGGTGAAGCTGGTTAAGGTGGAAACTTTGATGAATGTTGCAGATGCTTTAACTAAGGCTGTGAGCACAGAGAAGTTCAGATGGTGTTCAGAGTCTATGGGCCTTATGGCCCCTAGCAATTGATTCATTGTGTTGACATTCCCTTCCGCTCATGCAAGGTGTTCGACAAGTGGGAGATTTGTTGGGAAAAATGGTGTCTCAACCTTGCATTTATGTGAGGTTACTATTTATAGTAAGTTTTCATTTGAGCATGAAATGGTGCAAAACTCTCCCTGAAGCTTCTGGTTGGCTAGATAAGCATTCCGATAAAGTTGCGTCGCAAGGTCACAGCTAGTTTTGAAGATATTAAAGTTTTCATCTTGGAGGGGTGCAATAAAATGTTTAAAATTAAATTTGGGGACTTTAGAGGCTCCACAATGCCCTGAAAAGTGACCGTAATCGGCGAAGCGGGTTATGAGGTGATAGAGCACTTCGCGAGCTTTCCGGCGCTTCAAACGGTTCGTCAATCGGACACCCGGTTCTCAAGTTATGGCCTCCGAAAGTTTGTACTCCTGAAATAGGAAAAATAATTTGTATCGGATACATAAATGAGCTGTAAAAGGGAGCGACACATGTTGATGTGTGCTTTAACATGTCATAGAAGGGAGATAAGGTCGGCTACACCTTATTGGGTGGTTTTAGCCCATGGTTTTGTAATACCGTTTGACGGTTTCTTGTATTGTATCTCCTATTTATGAGGTGTGTGAGATAGAGGTTGTGTGTAAAAAGTCATATGGCTATTGAGTTGCCTCTGAATCTCTAATTAGTGATACTCCTGTGAAGAGCTTGCTCTGCGAGTATTTTGTAATCTGTTTTTGATTGCTGAATAAAATATTGAGCTGCTTTTAGAGGGTGGGGTTTTTCTCCCGAAAGGGTTTTCCCCACGTAAATCATTGTGTTGTGGTATGAATGCTATTATATCTATTTCTATTTTCTGTAACTGTTGTAATGATCTGAAAAAGTTTTGCATTACCCTCCTCTCAAGGTTAGTGTAGGAAGTTGTTTCCGCTACTTAACTTCCTTACACTTTCATCTATATGTGCAATCAAGCATGTCTTTTCACTATTATTCAAATGAAATATATTACCTCTAGTCTGATTACCGATTGCAATTTCTAAACCAATTCTATTCATGATTTTGTATTTTCCATTCTTAAATTGTAACTAAAATCCTTTCTCAACTAATTGACCAACACTTAAAAGATTATGTTTTAATCCTTCAACATAGTAGACATTGTCAGTGTTATGCTTACCATCAAGAGATATTGTACCCTTACCTTTGATTGAACAAGCTTTGTCATCTCCAAATCTTACTAAACCGTCATTGTATTCTTAAAAGTTCAAGAATTTACCTTTGTCTCTTGTCATATGATGTGAGCATCCTGATTCAATGATCCATTCATCCTTTACTTCAACTTTAGCTGCTAGGGCTTGTTCTACCGGTTGAGCAACAGGTGCCAGTTGATCTTCTATTATAGCAACAAAAACCCATCCATTGTCTGTTGGATCCTCATTAGAATCATCAGTCACACCTTCATCAACAATATAAAAAGATTTGTCTTTATTCTTCTTAAATCTGTATCTCTGATATTCAGGGTTAGGCTTGTATGTTCTTCTAGCTTCTTCTCTTACTCTAGCATGTCTATTAGGGCATCTCAAAGCCATATGACCAATCTTATTATAGTTAAAACATTTAAAGGGTGCTTTACCTTCATACTTACTTCCAACTGGACCTTAGGCATTTTCCTTGCAAATAGTGCTTCAAGTTCTTCATTTTCTTTCCTTCTTTCTTTGAGTTCTCTTGCATAAAAGTCTTTCTAATCAGATTTGTCAAATGATGGAGCAGATGATGTTGATGCTTTGAAGACCAAATCTATCTTAATAGTAGCAATAGGACCAAATTCTTCAATTTCAAAAGCTGAAAGTTTCCCAATCAATGTATCCCTAGTTACTGATGTATTAGGCATTGTTCTCAGCTCATTTATAGCAGTAACCTTCATTTTATATGCCAGTGGCAATCCTCTTAAAACTTTTGAAACAATTTCATCCTCACTTAAGGTTCCTCCACAACATTTAATACCCAAAACAATTTCATTTACTCTTTCCATAAAAGCATAAATCCTTTCATCTTCTTCCATTTTCAGATGTTCATACCTGACCCAAAAGCTTTCAAGTTTTGCAATTTTGACTGTGGAATCTCCTTCATTCAGTGTTTCCAAATGATCCCAAATAGCTTTAGCAGTAGACCTAACTAATAGTCCCATGATTTGTTGATCTAATAATGCACTCATAAGTGCTTCTCTTGCTTTGCAATCATTTTCTTCATCTTTAGTCAAGTTAGCTGGACTGGGCTGACCTAGTACAGTAGTAGTATAACCATTCTTTGTAACATCCCAAATGTCCTTCCCAATGCAATTCAGATGTGTCTCCATTCTAATCTTCCATATGCCATAGTTGGTTCCATCAAGTTTAGGACTGTCCTTCCTGAAATAGTTATTAGACATTGGATCTCCTCAAGTTGTTAAACTTCTGTAAAAGAGGACTAAGCTCTGATACCAATTGTTAGGTCTCGGGGACAACTGAGAGGGGGGGCTGAATCAGTTGTCAAATAAATTCAAACCAAAAACAACTTAACCAACTTAATGCTTAATACCGGTAAACTAGTTAAGTATGCTGGTAGACAGTTTTAATAGTTAATTGCTATACCAGTAAAGATTAGTGCATGGAACATAAACACAAAGTCATCCACAACACATAACACCAATATTTGTATGTGGAAACCCTGTAAGGGGAAAAACCATGGTGGGAAACCTTACCCACAATTAGATGATACTACTGCAGATAGTAAGCATACATAAATGGGGTCTGCACATGCACAAAGGCCAAGTGCCTAGAGCTCACTGCTCAATCACAAAATGGGAGTCACACTGACTACAATTGGATGGTTAAATCCAATAAGAATGTACTGCTCAAAATAGCATCTTCATATGCTGGATTCAGTACCAGTGTAATGCTGATATGCTTTCATAGAAACCTAGCTTCACCTTCAAATGATGTCTGCATGTATTGCTCTTGCTTAACTTGCATATACCTTCACACAATTCTCTTTCACATTCCACTTCTGATCTTACAAATAAGATCTTACATTTATACCATAACCTAAGACCAATTTTAGTAGGTCAGCTCTATAAGATATTACAATAAAAACATTTTACAAACAATATAATATCTGATACAATAACTGATTTGAAAATGTTGGCTTAATGCATTTACAACAATAATTAATCATCTCCATAGCGTGTCATGTTGATCTGGAAAAGATAAACCTGTTGGTGTAACCTTGGATAACCCTGGACCTATTTTCTGGTAAAAGCAAATATGCAAGTATGAATATACCAATGATTAATTCATTAAGACAAGATGTCCACATGATGTCTTTGATATTACCAAGTGTTTTCCATATCATTCCAAGTGTTGGTGATCATTATATCCTGCCGGTGTAACATATACCAGTAACTGTGCAATAGTTACTTGCTTGTCGGTGAATGCTGCTGGATCTCCAAAGTGCTAGTGTTTTAGTAGGTGTTGACATCAATGATAAAACTATACCAAAATACCAACAGTAGTTAGTAAGTCATTTTTATGGTTTGAATTCAAATATGTGTCTTTTCCATTGATGTCAAAGGGGGAGACAGTCATGTGAAAACTATAAAGAATTTTGGGGGAGAGATTCATGTAAAGAGATTTATTTCTTTGTCATTGATTGTTTTTTACATTATATGTTGTCGTCAATGCCAAAGGGGGAGATTGTTGGAGATTGTTGGAACTATGCTACAAATATGTTCTTGAGAGATATCTGAGAGATATGTTGTCATTGATGTCAACATATTTCTCTATCTGTGATAGTGATGCAATGAAGTTTAGTGAGTTTGGTCATCATGTTGAAGATCAGAGTTTGTGGATTAAAGTGTTTGTAGATGGTTGTCTATAGTTGATTCAATTCAGGTTTCATAGATCCACATGAATATTTGAGTAAGTTATGGATATCTATGTTGTGACTAGTTTTTTAGTTGTTCAGTGATGACAAAGTGTCAATATTTTGATCTGCATTGCTCCACATTGTAATATCTTGATCTACAGATTTGTAGGAATGTTTGGAACGTTGATGTGTAGCTTCATTTCAATTGGTTACTTGTTTGGAGCTCTACAAGTGATTTTTTCATGGTTGACAGTCATTGCAGTTAGTATTTTTGAGGTTTGGTATAATGATGATGTGATTCTATTAATTTGTGTTGGTGTGGATGTTGTGGTGGTAATTCATGATTCTTGTGGATGTTTCTCGATCATGTTCCTTTTTTGTTGGTGGTCCGCATTGATCGTTGAGCTCATGATTGATTATTTTTCTCTGGTGTGTTAGTGTTCTTCATGTTTTTGGTTGACTAGATGCTTGTAACATGTTGTGGATGTTCGATGCATAATTCTTGGAGGTGTTTTATATTCAAGGAGAAATTTTTGGGTCTGTGCTATGTCTTGGCCAACATTCCTTGGTCTGCATGTGATATTGTATTGTGTATGGTTATATTTTTTAATTAGGTGGTGCATGTGAGCCGACCTTGTTGATATTTCCAATGTTGATGTTATGTATAAATAAATGTAATATCTTTGTATTTGTGTAGTTTTGTGGATGAGTGTGAGTATATGTGCAAATAATGTATTGATCTTTCAGGAGCAGAAAATAAGTGTGAAGGAGGAAATGAAATTTGTTATGTGCTTAACTGAAACTATAACTAGGCATTAAGGAGATGTTATTTTCTAGTTCATTACTTTCGTATGTGATCTGAATCTATTTTTAAGGCAATGAGCCTTCCCTAGGTTGTAGCCATTCTTATTTTTGAGCAATGAGCTCTAGGTGGTATGCCTGAATGCATGTGCATTCCCCATTGTAATATTTCTATACTTCTAACAGAGTATACTCATATTGTGGGTGTGTTCCCACCTTATTTTTTCCCTTGACTGGGTTTTCCATGTCAAAAATCTTGGTGCTATATGTGTTTACAATGTGTTGCTAATATACGCTTTCATGTTTAATTATCAGATCTAAGAATAAGTTTAAGGTGTGTACATTTTTTTGACAACTGATTCACCCCCCCCCCCTCTTAGTTGTCTACCCTATTTCTATCAGAGTCTTCCATTTGTTACCCAATCTTCTCCTATACCTATGAATGTTAGTCAAGGGGGAAACCCTCTTCTTTCATTCCTCCTACCACAAGTCTTCCATTTGTTCCCAATCCTTTCTCATACCTACCTAACATAATGTTCCACCTCCTTATTCTCAACCCTCCCCTTCCTATAACAATATCCCTCTTTATTATCAACCCCTTCCTTCAATCAAAAATCTTACCCCTCCTTGTCAAAATGATTATGTCCATTTTCAATCCTTCTACTGAAGCTACCATCAATAATCTAGCCCAAATAGTGTCTTCTTTACAACAAAAATCAATTATATGAATCAATCTAAGTATAATGTGCCCACATTTGATGTAGTGAAAGTGTCTGAATTAGAACTTTATAATGGAAAAGGTGATCCCTTAACTCATGTTAAAACATTTCAAACTTTGTGTAGTAACTTTGCTCATGACCAAAGATTGTTGGCTAAATTGTTTACTAGAACATTAAGGGATAAAGCTTTGCAATGGTATTGTTCTTTGCCTCCTTATTCTATTACTTATTTTCAAAAATTGGCTAATGCTTTTATTCAACAATTTTACAATAATATTGGTCCTAAAATTATATTAACTAATTTGATGCATTGTAAGCAAGGTGTGAAAGAAAAAGTGACTAATTTTATTGGTAGATATAAGCATTTGTATTCTCAAATTTCTTTTCTTGTGCCTGATCAAGATATTCAAAGAATTTTCATTTTTTAATTTGCAAAAAGAAATTAGGGATAATCTTTTCTTTTATGAGTTTACTTCCTTTATGCAGTTGTGTGTAGTACTTCACAATTATCATCTTACCGTGAGTCAATTGGAAAAATGATCATATTCAATGGCTCCGAGTGATAAAAGTGAAAGTGCTCAACAACCTTTTGCAAACTTCAAACCAAACAAAGGATTCATCAAATTGAATGACAACAACAACACTCAAGTAGTAGTCGCAATAGGTGTGCCTCCTTTGTCCAAATTCTTTAGAAAAGAATTCACTCCTCTTAATGAATTTTTGCATAGTATTATATCTTAATTGTTACAAAGGAATGTGTTGAAAGTTCCCCCTATCAAACCAATTGATCCATATAAGACATCCTCACCTTAATTTGATTCTAAAGCCTTTTTCCAATACCATCGTCAACCCAGTCATGACACTGAAAAGTGTTATTCTTTGAGAAGTAAGATTCAAGACTTGATTGATAACAATACCATATATGTGGCTGGTATGAATGATAAAGGAAACAAATCAGTAGCTCCTCCTAATCCAAACCTCAAAATTTTCACCTCCCATTCCACTAATGTGATTGAGACAAATTATCTTTCCTTCTCTCCCAATGATATTGGCCTTAAGACTAATCATGTGGTGAACCTTATAGATAAAAAATAATCTCCTAAGGACTTGTGCATTACATTTGATCCTAGTGAAATTATTGAAGAACCTGATAGCCCATTATATATAAATGTAAAAAATCAAAGGCATACCTTCTCGAGGAGTGCTTGTTGATCCAACTTGCATGGTTAATGTGATAACTAAAGAATTTATTTATACTTTGCAATTACATCAAGTGATATATGATGATACTAATGTGGTACTAAAATTTTTTTGATGGATTATCTTGTCTTGCTATTGGTTCTATCATAATTCCTATTGATGTTGGTACTAAATTCTTAGATGTTCAATTTTCTATCATTCCTACATCCAATCAATTTTGTGTGAAGTTAGGACATCCTTGGCTCTCTTCCATTAAAGCAATCGCTTCTATTGTTAGGACCCAAAGACAACTATGAGGGGGGGGGTGAATAAGTTGTCTATTAATTTCAACCCAAATATAATTTAATAAAACTTGATACTTAATACCGGTAAACTAAACTTAATGTCGGTAAGCATATTAACAGTTAATATCAATATCAATGAAACTTAATGCATGAAACAGAAAGAGAAACACATAACATGGAGATTTGTACGTGGAAACCCTATAAGGGGAAAAAACACGATGGGAAACCTTACCCACAATCAAATGATACTACTGCAGATAGTATGTGTATACAAATGGGGTCTACACATGCAGAAAGGCCAGCTTCCTAGAGCTCACTGCTCAATCACAAGAATGGGAGTCTCACTGGCTACAATTGGATGATTAAATCCAATGATAACGTACTGCTCAAAGTAGCATCTCCAATGTTGGATTCAGTACCGGTTAAGCTCTGATTATCTCCTTAAAACCCTCCTTGAATCTTCAAATGATGTGTGCATGTGTAGCTCTTCTTATATTCACATATACCGAATATCATAACCTTACAATACTTTATTACCATTCATTACATTAATCTCACAATTGAGATCTTAGATATATACCAAAACCTAAGACCAAATTTTTAGGTCAGCTCACTAAGAATATTACAATAAAATCAATTACAACAAGTCAAGATGTGATGCATCATGTTGGCTCAACAACAATAATAATTGATTAAACCATCTCCATAACATGTCGTGCTGATCTGGAATAGATAACGTATGTCGATCCATAACCTAGACTAATTTGTTGGTAACAACAAATATGTCAACCCAATTAGACCAATAACCAAATCTCCAAAACCAAGTGTCCAAACCATGTCTTCGACATAACTAGGTGATCTCCAGATGATAACAAGTCATCCTTAGTGTCGGTGAACAATATAACTTGCCGGTGAACCAAATACTGGTGACTCTGCATAAGTCACTGAAATTGCCAGTGAACATAACCAAAGATCTCTAGAAGGATAAGTGTTGATAAGTGTTAACATCAATGACAAAACCAATGCAACATATCCATAATACCAACATCTACTATTCATAAGTGTTTGAAATTTCCTCATAATGATGAAATCATAACTGTTAATCATAGTATATATCAACCTACAGTGAGGCATGGAGATGTTTGTCTTGATTATTTTTGGTCTGAACCATTCCAGCCTCTTCAACCTAGAAGTGATGCTCTCTTTAAATCATATAAAAAATGGAAAAATGAGATGATTTTGTCATTGAGTAAACCTACAAATCCAGCACTATTGGACATTGCTACTGATAGAATATGTTGTTGTCATTGATGCCAATATATTCTTGCTTCGGTGATTGCAGATTGGTTTATTGGGATTATGGTTTGGTGTATGCAGTATTTCTAGTATCATTATATTATTTTGTATTGGTTTTGGTGATCTAGGAAGCCTAACTGATCATATCATATGATCCAGTTTTGCAGTGTATTTTTTTTATCAGTGCTTTGCAGAGCTCAGTATTTCCTCTGGTATATTCTAGTGTGATCAGATATTGATATGAGATTTTGGGATATTGTTTGGGATGGTCTTGTGTATCTTCATTGCAAATGGTTCATGATTTGGTGCTCTGTAAGTTATCTTTCTTCGTGACAGTTGTTGTTGTTTGATACTCTTGAGGTTCAAATATTGATCGATGAAGATTTGATAAGTGGTGTTGGTGTAGCTGTTATTGATGATCATAACGTTCTTTCTAGTGTTTCCTAATTGTGTCCTATTTTTTTTGATGATATGAATTGATCGTTGTGTGCATTTTTGGTGATTTTGCTAAACCGGTAATGTTCTTTGTGTTATGCGGTATTTTTGGTAGTGTAGCATGTTGTGGTTGATCTTGGTGTGATTTTCGGTGGTGATGAGCATTTGGGAATTTGAATTAGGTCCATGTTATGTCATGTAAATCATTATATTGGTCTAGTGGTCGATCTTTGTATCATGTGATGTAATTTTTTAATTATGAGTTGAGGGTTTAGCTGACCTTGTTGTCAAGGTTGATGAATTGTATATATATAGGTGATATTTTAATGTAGTTTAGAGATAGTGATGGTGTTTGCATTATCAAAGAGTGGTATATGTGTAAATAAGGATTCATCTTTTGGTGTGGTGCATTGAGTAGAAATTGGTGTTGTAGAGAAGACAATTGTGCTTAACCGGAACTATCATCAGGCATTTGTAGATGCTATTATTATAGTTCGTTCGATCCAGATTGTAGTCTGAATTTTGTTGTAAGTCAGTGAGACTTCCCTGAGGGTTGTAGCCTCCCAGGTCATTATCTTTTGAGTAGTGAGCTCTAGGTAGTGTTCCTAAATGCATGTGCATTCTCCATTGTAATATTTTCACATACTAATGCAAAGTATCATCTTATTATGGGTAGGTTCCCACCATCGTTTTTCCCTTAATTGGGTTTTCCACGTCAATATCTTAGTGTTGTGTGTTGTGCTATCAATTTACTTATCTTTTTTATTGTTGTAGTTTTATCAAATTTGTTTTGTGGTTAAGTTTGTTGATTCAGTGAAAACTGATTCACCCCCCCTCTCAGTTTTCCCTCATTGTTGTTGCCAACAATTGGTATTAGAGATAGATCCTTCGAAAGAAGCTTAACCTCTTGAGAAGATCCAGGATGGCAACTGGAACTAGAGGTGTTATCTTTAAGAAGGAGAGTCTAAGACTTGATGGAAGTAACTATGCTATATGGAAGAACCGAATGGAAGTGCACTTGAAATGTCTTGGAGAAGATTACTAGAAGATTACAAAGAATGACTATTTTTCTCCTATGAATGGACCAGTTACTGCAGATGAGATCAAGGAAGTTGAACATAACATTAGAGCGAAGGAAGCATTGTTGAGTGCCTTGACATATTCAGAGATGACAAATGTAATGGGACTTCAGACCACATATGAGATCTGGGAGAAGCTTCAGACCTTGTATGAAGGAGATAAACAAGTGAAATTTGCTAAGTTGTAGAGTCTGAAAGGGAAATATGAGATGTTGAAAATGGGAGAAGCTGAGAACATTAACACCGTTATGGATAAGGTGAATGATCTTGCCCTAGGTATCATATGTGCTAGTGGAACTCTTGGAGAAGATGAAATTGTTGCTAAGGTGCTGAGATCTTTTCCTCCTGCTTACAAACATAAGGTAGCTTCTATTGATGAGATCCAGAGTGTGACTACAGTGATAAGAGATATGTTGGTTGGAAATATTGTTGCTTTTGAGCTGAGCAAATTTGGTGAATCACATGGAAAGTCTGAGACAACATTTAGAGCATCTATATTTGGTAAGAAAAAGTATGATCCAAAGAATGTAGATTATTCAAATATAAAAGAGAGAGGAGAGAAATGGAAGACCAAGAAAGAGAACTAGATGCGCTTGAAGCATTGATTGCTCAGAGATTGCCTAAGGGAGATGGTAAGTATGATCTAAAATTGCCTTTGAAATGTTTCTCTTGTAATAAGATAGGACATTTTGCTTCTAGATTCCTAGAGAGAATGGCTAAATATGATGGGCATGAAAATTTTGATAAGTATGATAGGAATGATATATATGAGAAGCATGAGAAGTATGATAAGCCTTACAAGTCTAACAGGAAGCATGAGAATCATAAGAACTGCTATTATGTTGTTAGTGCAAGAGCACCTTGCAGGATTTCAAGATCATTTGAGCAATGAAGTCTCTTAGAATTTTTTGTAGGTTACTTGAATGTTTTTGAGTTGTAATAAGGTTTTTCAAGACCATTTGAGTTTTTTTAATTAGCCATGTAAGGCATTGATGCCATTTTTGTAGTGTGAACTTCCTAGGACCTATTTGGTCAACCATGGTCAAATGACATCCAACATGCCTAAATGAGGAAAGAAATGTATTTTGGCTTCTATGTGGCCTATTTGTTTTGTTTATGATGTGTCCTAATAGGTTACATAGACAAAAGTCATAGATTGTGAAGTTTGTGCAAAGTTGTCAAATTTGATGACAACTTTTGTTGTCAATTTGTTGTCACTTTGTAACTAATCTCCCTCTAATGGATACCTAATTCAAATTTCAGTTGGTTTCAGTTGAGGAGTTTGGATAAACCTTTTTTAAAGCCTTGGATATTGAGAAGAATGATGATGATGAATTTTAAATGTAAGACAGTGATAAGATTTCAATAAACACTCAAAAATTTCTAGAAATTTGTTGTAACAGTGTCTTGTACGGTTATTGTACAAAATCCATGTGCAGTCTAAATCATAAATTTGAATAGGCATATGAATTTATGTGTTTTTGGTTTTAATTTAGCTGAATAATGCTGAATAACAAGCAAGATATCTGCATTTTTGTAACAGGCGATCTGAAAAACCTTCCAAAACCAGGGTTTCTAAAGAAATGTCTTCTTAACCCCACATTCCTCTGGCCAAATTGGCTCAAAATTTGAGGAATAGTAGGGGAGACAATTTAATTTACTATTATTGAGGTTTATGAGTGCTTCATTGAATTGGTTGAGTTTCAGATCAAGCCCTAGGCTAGGTATCCTCATGTGACTCGCTTGTTTTGACTGCTAAAAATTGTGCAG
Organism: Cryptomeria japonica; assembly: GCF_030272615.1. Classification (NCBI taxonomy): domain Eukaryota; kingdom Viridiplantae; phylum Streptophyta; class Pinopsida; order Cupressales; family Cupressaceae; genus Cryptomeria; species Cryptomeria japonica. The sequence goes on along the minus strand of NC_081415.1, from coordinate 53,524,504 downwards.
GAGTAAAAATAAGTGTGTTGGACCCTATATGTGGTTTTGGTGTTTTGGGATGTGTTCTACCCTTTTTCATCCATTGGTGTCTTTGGATCATATCTTTGGAGTGTGGTTGCTTTATTAAAGTGGCAAAGCCCTTTTAGCCCTCCTGTAGAAGCAACGTTTGATCAAGTTAATGCAAGAGTTGGGTTCTAAGTTTTGGAAAAGTTTTATGTCGTCAGTAGAGGCATCAAAAATTTTCAAGATCCTTTTGTATCATTAGGAGGATTTTTGAGTTATTCCTTAAAATTTCAAAACAGGGCTACTAGGAGTAGGCGTCTTATAGAGGGCAGACACCTTGATTGCATCTGTACAAACAAAAGGGTTCTATTTTGGTTATAGTCAATATTTATAGGGTTAGACAAAAGGTTATATAGGTTCCATACGTATCTTGCAATCTTGGTTGTGTTGTAATCCAAGTTATCCATGGGTGGCTACAAGAGAGTTGGTGTCAAGAATAGTCTTGATGTGAGAAGTTATATCTCCATGAGTTGTTCCTAGTGGGGTCCCATTGAGCAAAGGGGAGTGTACAGGAGTTGTTTCATGTTGCTGTCTAGATTTTCCAAGAATCCAATTGAATGTTGAGACCTTGGTTGAGGGTCTAGCGGTTTGAGTTTGTGTGAGGAGCCTCTGTTCCTTGGGGCTCTACAACATATTGGTATCAGAGCAAGTCTGATCATTGGGAGGACAATTTTTTGTGTATGTTAGCAGAAGAGAGTCAAGGAGAGGCTAGCATAATTCCTCCAAAGGGGATGTCTATAGAGGTGGCTAAGAAATGCCAAGAGATGGAAGATACGATCAAGACCGGGGTCAAGGAGGTAGTCAAGGCTGAACTAAAGGCAATGAAGAAATGAAAAGGGCCAACTGAGGACATTGATGAAGAAGGGGAATAAGAGGATGAAGAAGAACCCCAAAGGAAGGAGCCAGAGATACCTGCTAATCAGAGACCATTCCTTGAAGCCTTCAAAACAATAGGCAAAGAATCTTCTGAAGACAAAATGGAGATCCTTACCTATGGTGGGAAGATGAATGCTGAAGAACTTGTAAATTGGATATCTATGCCCTGAATAATTATTTGGAATATAAGGAAGTGGCTAAGGAGAAGAAAGTGAAGTTTGTAAAGACTAAACTAAAGAGCGTTGCTCTAACCTGGTGGAACTATACTCAAGGTGAAAGGGTGAAGATGGGAAAGAGTATGATTCATTCTTGGGACAAGATGGTGTCCAAACTCAAGGCCCAATTCATGCCTACTGATTATGAAGTGCAACTGTATAGGATAATGCAAAATATAAAGTAGAAGGACTTGGATGTATCTTCCTACAGAGAAGAATTCCACAAATCAAGTTTGAGATCAGGGCACTGTGAAGATAAATAGGATAAGGTTTATAGGTACTTAAAAGGACTCAAGTTCAACATTCAAGATGAGATGACTTTGGTGACTCCTAAATCAGTAGATGAATGTGTGATGTTGGAAAAATGTGAATGATGGAGATATCGAGAGGAAATATTTTCTTCCCTTTGAAGAGAGATAAACGTTTCACTTTGGATTTCTCTTCAAACACATTTTCCACATTACATTGGAAGAGTGGGGAGATACACTAGATTCAACCTCTAGAGAAAGAGATTGAATTCTAAGTGATGGTAAGTGAATCCCCTCTTCTGAGATTGAGATTTGAATTGATTGAATTGTGTACTTATGATCAAGTGTAAAAGTGGAAAAGATCTCATTATAACTCAAGATAGAAGCATAGGATGAAGTTGTGCACTTGGATCTGGCAATAATCTGTCAAAACAAAGTTTCCCTGTGAATTTGGGAAAACATTGCTTGGACCGTGGTGGGAATGTACATGGTCCTCCAAAAAATCCGCGAAACAAAAAGGGTTTTTCTGCCTCTCCAAATGGAGCCCGAATCTGAAAGTACAGTTGTGCACCTACAACCTACACACAAAAAAGAGAGGGAAAGGTGTTGGGATTGGGGGTTTCCCTTTAGGTTAAAGCCCAGTTTTGGAATTAACCAAATGATGAAAGAAAGTACTTGCAAGTAAATGTAAATGAAAGACTGTAATGTAAATCACCTCAAGGGAGGTTTTAGATAGAATGTAGGTAGATTTTCTTGTGTGGAATTGAATGTTAGAATGAATCTCCTCTTCAATGGTTGAATCCTTGACTTGAATGCAACACCTAACCTTGAAGGGAGAATTAAGAATGCTCAATGCTAGAAAGGAATGCTTGATCTCATGTAAACTTACCACCCATCCAACTTATGTAAATGAGAGGACAAATGCAACTTATAAACTTACCACCCATCCAACTTATGTAAAAGAGAGAGAGAAGAGAGGGAGCACATTATCGCAAGGATTTAGCCCCCAAGTGAGGAATAAACCCAAGGATAATAAACACAAAACATGAAGCATGAGGTAGTTTCACTTTCCTTGGGGTCAGTATGTTGTATGATAACTCATGTATATCATATATGTATATGTGCATATAATAATCATCATTCCCCAAAGAAGGACACTACCTTAGAAGAAAGGGAAGAGAGGATGTCTTTCGACTCAACATGAAAGAGACCAAAAGAGATCTTAATGCTTTGCATCATCCCCAAATAGACACTAAGGGAACAATAGAAGAACATGGATACATATATAGAAGAATGGTCACAAAAGAGAAAGAAAGGAGAGAGAGAAGATCGACATTGCTAATATTTCTAATCTAGCATGACATCTGCCTCCCGATCTTGTTGATCACTATTTCGGGAAGGCGAGAAACATTCCACAGGAGCAACATAGAGCACAATAGATGGAGCTATCACAAGATCCAAACAAGGACTATGCTCATGTGGTAAGTCACTTTGTTCAATTCTAGGAGCTAGGATTAGGGTTTATGAAAATTCAATTGATAAATGCTTTTCCACATCAACATATTCATAATCACTATCAGAAGCATTAGGAGTTGTATTTCCATCATGAATAACATAATCACTCATTTATTCATCAAAATTTAGAGAAAGAGGAGCAAGAACACGAATAGGAGTAAACGCATAACATGTTTTATGAAACTTATGATTTGGAGATGTAGGTTGAACAACTTGCTTAGGAGAAAAGGGAATTATGTCAACTATTGGAGTTTTAGGAGATGGAATAGTTTGAGGGACAACTTCATGAGCTCAAACATGGCATCTTCATTGGCGTTCTCTCGCACAACGATTTCATCAAGTCTTAGTGGAAGACTGAGGAGGAGGAGGAATACTTGAAAAAGTAAGAATGTTTCTCTCCTTGATAGATGAAGCTTTAGGTGTTGGCATTATAACAGACAATAAGAGATTGCTAGCATTTCAATAAGGATATTGAGAAGGTTGTTGATGATTATGGATATAACTGATTAAGGATGTTTACTGTCTTAATATTATTATTTTGTCATTGATGTCAAGAAATTGATTTTCTAATTTAGTATGATGTTTCCATATCTTAAGAAGTATGATTTGATGAGTATAAAGATGTTGGTAAAAGACACATAAACATTGTGAAGAATAAGGGGAGAGATAAGTTATTCAATGGGCAACTATTACCGAGCTAGACAATGATGAGATCATGATAATTAGATTGTTTTGATATCCTACATATGTTGTTGATTGTAAGGTTAATACTATACTATGTTACCGAGCAAATAACCTAGTTGGTAAACCCTAAGGAACCTAGTCGGTAAACCCTAAGGTTATTGCTATCGGTTAATGAAGGCGGAATGTCTACCGAATGAAGTTTAGTATTTATCGAGTTACAACTGAGCTGTAATAGAATACATTAAATGATTAAAAGCGTTATTTAATTAAGGAAGCTGATGAGATGGAATTGATTAAATGATTGGTATGTCGTGCATGAAGTTTGTTAAAGAATCTATGGCAATGGAAGCTCGACAGAAAGATCTATAGCTCAGATTGAACCGCAATACCTTAGCACAAGTTCCAAGAAATGTATGCAAGTTCCAAGGCAAGGTAAAACATTTTCAGATCAAAGGATACATTGAACTTGGTCAAGTTTAAATATCTGATGGCTATGATTAATCATGGGATATGTGATCAAGGAGATTCAGTGGTTAGCAAATTGTTTATAAATAAGGAACTGTCGATAAACAATGTATGCGAGCAAGTGTAAGCACAGGGATGCTACATAGTGATTACCGAGCACAGAAGCTTGAAGACCTGTTTGATTAACAGAGTATAGAGCCCAACAGAGGGACAAGATAAGTCCTATGACTTGATTGTTTTGAGCAAATAAGAATCTGCTTCAGCATTTTAGATGTGAAGTTGTAGATATATTTTATTACTGTTATTTTATAAAGTGACAGAAAATCTCTTAACCAAGTGGACTTAATAGTCTTATTTGTAAAACCCTCTAGCAAGGTGACATTTTGATTGAGTGTTTGAAATCCTTTAACAAGGTCACTTCTAACAAGGTGAAGATCTTAACAGATTTGAGGGAAATCCCTTAACTGGGTCACATCTAGCAATGTGTTTGTAATCTTTAACAGGATTTGCTTTTAACCAAGCATACTCTAGAAGAGTATATTTCTTAGTGGGTCCGAAATCCCATAGTGGTTTTTCCCTATTTGCGTTTCTACGTTAAATTTGGTGTTATGAGTGTTATGATGTTTATATGCTTATGAGTTTGCATGTTTAGGAGTTTTGGTTATATTGTTGAAGTATATGTTACTGAGGTTGAATCTGTTGTTTTTATGGAAGATTAAGTTTGTATGATTCACCCCCCCCTCTCATCTTGTTAGCTTGGCATCTGTACTTAACAATTAGTATTAGAACTATCAATTGGTATCAGAGCTTTGGACTCCGGAAGAAAAAGTTTAAAGGTACTTGAGGAAAAGATCCAAAGATGTATAAGAGGGATGCATCGAAGCTAAACAAGTCTAGTTTCTCTACATGGTAGAAAAGGATGAAGCTGCACCTATCAGGAGTTGGAGAATATGTTGTATATTATCTGGAGAATGATTTCATTACACCTAGCACCTATCCATTGACAATGGAAGAGATAAAGGCAAAGCAAGAACATATTCAAGCAACGATTGAAATAATAGCTACATTGATTGACTCAGCATTTAATGATCTAGAAGGCTGCAATGATGCCAAGGCAATGTGGGACAAGCTCATATATATGTATGGAGGTGATGAACATGTTAAAAGAGAAAAAGTGGATAGTCTAAGAGGACAACTTTAATCTATGAGGATGAATGAAGGTGAGAACATAACCCAGTATAGTACAAGACTAAAGGAGATTGTTAATCAAATCAAAGGAGCAGGAGGAACCATTGAAGAAAAGGATGTCATAAGTAAGTTATTGAGAACCCTTCTACCTGCTTATGAAATCCGAGTCTCTGCAATCAATTAATTGAGGTCTGTACCCAATATGCCAGTTTCTTTGGATGCTACTATTGGTAAGCTACATGCATTTGAGTTAAGTAACTTTGATAACAGTGGGTCTTCGGTAAATAAAATTGAGTCTGCATTTAGTTCTTTTCATCTTGATGAATTTGATGATTACAATGATAGAAAGTATAAGTACTCTGAAGGGAATCATAGTGGAGCAAGTGGAAGATTTCACAAAAACATGGAGGAGGTACACAAACTTTATGAAGAAATCAGAAAGCAAGAAGAGTTTGAAGCACTATTAGCCAGAAGGCTACTGAGAGGGAAAGGCAAGTATAAAGGAAAGTTGCCTTTGAAATGTTTCAATTGTGATAAGATAGGACATATGGCTTCTAACTATCCTAACAAAGATTCTATTGAAAAGAGAGATTACCGAGATAACAGACAGAAAAATAATCATTACAGAGGATACTGAGACTTCAGAAGAAGAGATAGAAAGTCATGCCTAATAGCTGATGAGGAATCAAATGATGATAAATCAAAAGAAACTGATACAGAGGAAGTAGTTTATGTGGCTATCAAAGATGGATCAGATGAAGAAAGGTATGAAGAAAAAGCCCTAATATCTCACATAAATACTAATGACTCTTGGATCATAGATAGTGGATGTTGACATCACATGACAGGTGATAAACTCAAGTTTGTTAAATTAGAAGATTATGATGGAGGTTATGTAAGATTTGGTAATGATGCACCATGTCCGGTAAAAGGTAAAGGATCCATAACACTTCTTGACAATGCTAAATGTAATGATGTTTATTGGGTTGAAGGTTTGAAATATAATTTGTTGAGTGTAGCACAACTAAATAACACAGGTTACCAAATAGAATTTCAGAAAGGAATTGTCAAAGTTCATGACAAGCATGGAAAGTTAGCTACTACTGAGACACAAACAAAAGGTAATACATTTCATCTTGACTCAACTCGGAATAATTTTCTTTATGCAAAGATAGATGATACCTGGTTATGGCATAAAAGGTTTTGTCATGTAAATTTTGATAATCTGATCAAAATAAGTAAGAAGCACCGAGTAAGAGGTCTACCAAGTTTGGAAAAGCCTAAGAATGCTATGTGCCGAGGATGCCAGATGGGTAAGATGACAAGATCAATCTTTACAAGTAAGTCCTACACTTCAAAAGGAATTTTTGATCTAGTTCATACTGATCTTTGTGGTCCTATGAAAGTTCAAAGTTATTATGGTGATAAATATTTCATATTATTTGTGGTTGATTATTCAAGGATGATGTCAGTTATGTTTTTAAAAGAAAAATCAGAAGCTTTTGAAATGTTTAAATGGTACAAGGCAAGAGTTGAAAATGAAACAAGAAGACAACTAAAATGTCTTAGATCAAATAAAGGAAGAGAGTTTACCTCTGATGAGTTCAACTTATTCTGCAATGATCATGGTATAAAAAGACAAGTCTCTATACCGAGAACTCCACAACAAAATGGGATAGCTGAGAGAAGAAACATATCTATTGTGGATTGTGCCAGAACCTTGATGATTGAAAAGAAAGTGCCACAAACATTTTGGAGAGAAGCAATAAGCACAACAGTTTACACCCTGAACCGAGCACAACTGAAGAAAGGAGCTTTGAAGACACCATATGAGATCTGGTATGACAAGAAACCTAATGTAAGTTACTTCAAAATCTTTGGAATTAGATGTTATGTACACAAAGATGATAGAAATGGAAAGTTTGACTAGAAAAGTGAAGAAGGAACATTTCTTGGTTAATCTTCTAAAAGTAAAACATTTAAATGTCTGATCAAATCATCTAACAAAATAGTAGAAAGTGCAAATGTGAAAATTGATGAATTTGCAGAAAGAAATGATGAAGGAAACTCCAAGGAACCAGAAGATTATGAAGGATTTGTATATGTTCAACCAAGAAGTCCTACTGAGAAAGCTGCTAAAGAAAATGAAGATAATGTCCAGTTACCGAGTGATGAAGAAGATCATACAGAACCTACCAAGCCTATATTAGCCAAGTATGTCAGAAGGAATCCTACATCAAGTCAGATTAAAGGAGATAAGGATGATCCAGTGATGACAAGGAACAAACGGAGACAGAACACATGTCTGATATCTGAATTTGAACTGAGAATAGTGAAAGAGGCATTTAATAGTGAAGATTGGGTAAATGCTATGATAGAAGAGATTGATCAAATCAAGAATAATGACACATGGAAACTGGTCCCAAGACCGAAGGACAAAAATGTAATTGGTACAAAGTGGATTTTTCAGAAACAAGCTGAATGAAAAAGGTGAGGTCATTCAAAATAAAGCAAGACTAGTTTGAAAAGGTTATGCTCAAGAAGAGGGAATTGATTATGGTGAGACTTTTGCACCTGTGGCAAGACTTGAAGGAGTAAGAACATTGTTGGCATACGCTGCTTACAAAAATTTCAAGGTATATCAAATAGTTGTCAAATCTGCATTTCTGAATGGTATATTAGAAGAAGAAGTTTTTATTGAACAACCTAAAGGATTTGTTGAAGGAGAGAATAAAGATCAGGTATGCAAATTTAACAAAGCTTTATATGGTCTAAAACAAGCACCTAGAGCATGGTATGAAAGATTGCACTCTTATTTAATCAAGATTGGTTTTATAAGGACAAGTGAAAACAACAATATGTACATGAAGAATGATGAAAATGGAATACTGATCTCAACTATATTTGTTGATGACATTATATTTTGTGGAAATGACTCTTTATGCAAGAACTTTGGAAATGAAATGAGCAAAGAATTTGAGATGTCATTAATCGGTGAGATAAAGTATTTAATAGGTTTACAGATACCGCAAATGAAAGATGAGATTTTTATTACTCAATGCAAGTACATAAAGGAAATCTTGAAGAAATTTGGAATGGAGGACTCAAAACCAGTAAGTACTCCTATGACTACCAACTGTAAATTATCAAAGAATGATGAATCTGCATCTATTGATGGGACACTTTACCGATCCATGAATTGAAAGCTACAATATGTTGTTCACAACAGGCCAGACATAGCACATGCAGTAGGTATAGTTGCAAGATTTTTTGCAGATCCCAAGGAAACACACATGACAGCAATCAAGAGAATTTTTAGACACTTGAAAGGTACTAAGGATTATGGCTTAGTATATCAGAAAGGAAATGAATTTGATTTAAAAGTTTATACTGATGCTGATTGGGCAGGCAACATTGATGACAAAAAAAGCACAAGTGGAGGAGCTTTCTTTTTAGGAGAAAGACTAGTGATTTGGCTTAGCAAGAAACAAGGATGTGTTTCACAGTCAACAACAGAAGCTAAATATGTTGTTGCAGCATTGAATTGTACCAATATAGCATGGATCAAACAACTGTTGGAAGGTATAAATGAGAAAGTTACCAAGCCAGTAACTATACTCTGTGACAATACTAGTGCCATTAACATTTCAAAGAATCATGTTATGCACTCTAAGACAAAGCACATCTCTATCAAATATCATTATCTTAGAGAAGAAGTTCAAGAGAAGAAAGTGGTGTTGGAGTATGTTAGCACAAAGGAACAAATAGCAGATATCTTCACCAAGCCACTGCCAAGGGACACTTTTGAGTATCTTAGAAGAAAGTTAGGGGTCCTACCCCTATCTTCTACTCACTGACTGAGTTTGGTGAAAGCATCAATTCGATGAATCTATAGAATATTATGTGTGGATTGATGCTTATTTACACACTTAAGGATTTTTTCTAAAGGTGTGTAGAAACAAATACAGGGAACAAGAATTGAAGACATAATGCTCTGACCAAGACTGAGTTGACACATAACAACAAGGAATTCACTTCTTAGTGGAAGAAATCATGTTTTAGCTCTTTTACTTTTTGGCATTGTTGTCAAAGGGGGAGAAGACTATTGTATGGGGGATAAGTCTGATGATAGGGGGAGAGCATTTTAGAATCTCACAACAATCCGAATAAATTAGGTCAAATCAATTGGTTTTTCCATCAATGCCAAAGGGGGCAATTGTTGGAATTATAATAGACAATAAGAGATTGTTGGCATTTCAACAAGGATATTGAGAAGGTTGTTGATGATTATGGATATAACTGATTAAGGATGTTTACTGTCTTAATATTATTATTTTGTCATTGATGTCAAGAAATTGATTTTCTAATTCAGTATGATGTTGCCATATCTTAAGAAGTATGATTTGATGAGTATAAAGATGTCGGTAAAAGACACAGAAAGATTGTGAAGAATAAGGGGAGAAATAAGTTATTCAATGGGCAACTATTACCGAGCTAGACAATGATGAGATCATGATGTTTAGATTGTTTTGATATCCTACATATGTTGTTGATTGTAAGGTTAATACTATACTATGTTACTGAGCAAATAACCTAGTTGGTAAACACTAAGGAACCTAGTCCATAAACCCTAAGGTTATCGCTATCGGTTAATGAAGGCAGAATGTCTACCGAGTGAAGTTTAGTATTTACCGTGTTACAACCAAGTTGTAACAAAATGCATTAAATGATTAAAAGCATTATTTAATGAAGGAAGCTGATGAGCTGGAATTGATTAAATAATTGGTATGCCATGCATGAAGTTTGTTAAAGAATCTATGGCAATGGAAGATCGACAGAAAGATCTATAGCTCAGATTGAACTGCAATACCTTAGCACAAGTTCCAAGACATGTATGCAAGTTCCAAGGTGAGGTAAAACATTTTCAGATCGAAGGATACATTGAGCTTGGTCAAGTTTAAATATCTGATGGCTATGATTGATCATGGGATATGTGATCAAGGAGATTCAACACTTAGTAAATTGTTTATAAATAAGGAACTGTTGATAAACAATGTATGCAGCCAAGTGTAAGCACAAGGATGCTACATAGTGATTACTGAGCACAGAAGCTTGAAGACCTATTTGATTAATAGAGTATAGAGCCCAACAGAGGGACAATATAAGTCTTATGACTTGATTGTTTTGAGCAAATAAGAATCTGCTTTAGCAATTTAGATGTGAAGTTGTAGATATATTTTATTATTGTTATTTTGTAAAGTGATAGAAAATCTCTTAACCGAGTGGACTTAACAGTCTTATTTGTAAAACCCTCTAGCAAAGTGACATTCTGATTGAGTGTTTGAAATCCTTTGACAAGGTCACTTCTAACAAGGTGAAGATCCTAACAGATCTGAGAGAAATCCCTTAACTAGGTCACATCTAGAAATGTGTTTTGTAATCTTTAACAGGATTTTCTTTTAACCGAGCATACTCTAGAAGAGTATATTTCTTAGTGGGTCTGAAATCCCATAGTGGTTGTTGCCCTATTTGGGTTTCCACGTTAAATCTGGTGTTATGAGTGTTATAATGTTTATATGCTTATGAGTTTTGCATGTTTAGCAGTTTCGGTTATATTGCTGAAGTATATGTTACCGAGGTTGAATCTATTGTTTCTATGGAAGATTAAGTTTGTATGCTTCACCCCCCCCCCCCCCCCTCTCATCTTGTTAGCTTGGCATCTGTACTTAATAATTAGTATCAGAACTATCATTAGGTTGAGGTGTTTTAGGTTGAACAAGAGGAGAAGAAGGCCTCTTCTCTTGATAAGAGGAAGGAGGTGGAACTATGCCATATAAAGGAGGAATGTTAGGTGTAGGAAGAAGACCAGGTCCATCATGAGGAGGAGGTATAGGTCAAACCTTAGTAGGAATATTGTTGTTCTTCTTAGGAGAAGGTATAGTCACATCCATAGGAATAGGTTGAAGATATTCCTTAGGAGGGAGATTAGTTCTATCTGTGAGGGGAAGAACTTCATCTTCAAGTATGATAGGAATGTCAATTGTTGGGGATCTAGGTTGACTTAAGGATAGGATTATATATTTCTTCCATTTTTGATAAGATTGAAAAAGAGCATCGCTCCTTGATGGAATAGATTGAAATTGCTTAGGCCAAAAGAAATCAATAGGAACACTACGACTTCTTTTGGATGGACGAAATAAGATATGGTTCACAGTTATGATTTATCCATTGTGAGGAAATTTATGACACTTATGGATTGGAGAAGCAATAGCTTTCATGAAACATAGCCAAGGATAACCCAACTTCACATGGAATTGCTCAGAAGAGGGTATGATAACAAAGTAAACATCCATGGATTTAGTATGAACTTCAACAAGAAGGGTGATAGAGCCAATGGTAGGACAAGAAAAGTCATCAAATAACTTCACAACTACATTAGAGGCATCATATATTGGTTTATACAATCATAAAGTGAAAAGATACTCCTCAGTGATAATAGTAACCATACAAGAAGGATCAACAAGAGCACCACAGCAATGGATATCCTTAACCTTCGCAACTATGTATAAAGGGCCATCAGGTGCTCTAATGGTCTCACTAGGGTCAAATGTAATACAAAAATCCTTAGGCGTATCTTGTTTTTCTACCATATTTTCCAAGTTCAGAGCCATATAAGTGAATTCCTCAAAGGAGAAAGAAGTATACTTAGTCTCAATTACATTAGAGGTATGAGAAGGCAAGGATCAGTAAAATTTTTAAGATTTTGATTAGGAGCTATTGATTTATTGCCCTTATCATTCACACCTGCCACAGATATAGTATTATTATCAATCAAATCTTTAATCTTATTTTTCAATATGAAACATTTCTCAGTATCACGACCAGGATGATGATGAAATTGACAAAAGGAATTGTTATCAAAATAAGGGGATGCAAGTTTAGAAGGATCAACTTGTTTTATAGGAGGAAGTTGGATAACATTTCTTTGCAACAACTGAGACATAATGCTATGCAAAGTTTCATTCAAAGGAGTAAACTATCTTTCTCTTTTGAGAAAATTTATAAATAGAAGGCACACCTATTGTAGCATTCACATTGTTGTTGTTGATTGTATCATTGAATTTGATGAAGCCTTTTGTTGGTTTGAACTTCACAAACAGTTGTTGAAAACTCTCCCCCTTATCACTCAAAGCCATAGGAGTAGATTTCTCTATTTGAATCACAACTAGTCGATAATTGTGGAGTGTTGTGCACAACTGCAGAAAGGAAGTAAACTTAGGCAAAAGAAGCTTTTCCTTGATATCTTTTTTCAAATTAGAAATAAAAATTCATTGAATATCATTATCAGGTACATGAAAAGAAATTTGAGCACACAAATTCTTATATCTACCAATGAAATTAGTCACTTTTTCTTTAACACTTTGTTTACAATGCATTAAATTAGTCAAAGTGATTTTAGGACCAATGTTATTTAGAAATTGTTGGATGAAAGCATTTTATAGTTGTTGAAAATAAGTGATGGAATAAGAAGGAAAAGATAAATACCATTGTAAAGCCTTATCTCTTAATGTTCTTGTAAACAATTTTGCAAGCAATCTTTGATCATAAGCAAAATTAGCACACAAGGTTTGAAATGTTTTAACATGTGTGAGAGGGTCACCCTTTCCATTATAGAGTTCCAATTGAGGGACCTCAACATGCTTAGGTGGCATGGCATTAACAATATCAAGGGAAAGTGGGCTCACAACATCAAAGGTGGGCACACTAAAATTGGATTGGCTCATAGAATAAATTTGTTGTTGTAAGGAAGACACGATTTGAGAAAGATTGTTAATGGTTTCTTCGGTAGAAGAATTGATGTTAGACATGGTTGATTGAGAAGGTGGTGTGATGTTATTGAAGGAAGGCATGGATTGTTAATAAGGTGGTGGGACATTATGATAAGTAGGCATGGGTGATGATTGAGTAGGAAATGGAACACTTAAAGGAGGAACACAATTGTTGAATGAATTTTTCCCTTGTGTCACATTGATTGGTTGAGGGATAATAGGAATACTTATGGAAGACATAGGTAAAGATGGAGGATTAAATGAAGAAGAGGGATTGCCCCCATGACCAATAGTTATAGGAATGACATGTTGAGTTGATGTAGTCATGATGTTTGAAGTGAAAGTAGGAATGCTAGCCATTGAAGTGGTCAAAGGAATATAAGAATTGATTTGATTTAAGGTTGTGAATAACCTAAGTTCTCAGCACAAATCTTGATAGGCATGACATTAGAATCAACAATATGAGCAATGCCATGCAATATATCAATTCCATTCTTATCACTTTGAATCATGCATTTTAAGGCCTTCAATTAATGGAAGAGCTTAACTATTAGGGTACTCTTGGGACATCCATTGCTGAAACTTATCAAAATGATTGTCCAATTTTGAAAGTTGATCTATGGAAACTCTAGTCAAAGATTCTTCTTCATCATGGGGTTCATCAATTCGATAGATAGGGACCAAAATAGGATGGGAAGAATTAGCATTATCCTCATTAAAGAAGTCACCCAAATTATGTTCCATCTCCTCAGTAATTAAACCTTGGGAGGCCTTAATTCTAATGCTTCATCTAACGGGGATAGTGTAGGTAGGACTAATAGTGGTGAAACTCATCCACTAGAGGTGAAATTAAAATTTTGAATTTTAAACAAAGCTTACAAAATTGATTAATGCAAAATTTAAGAAAATACTGATTAAACAATTTGAACTTTGCTGGAAGAAGAGGATGACACAATTTCCAAACATGAAAGGAAATTGGAATTTTGAAATTAGGGCCAAGGGGCTACCACTTAATTTTAAAATCAGAATTTTTAAAATTAGGGGAAATTATAATTAACCTCTTAATTTAAAAAAATTTCTTGAAATTGAAAATGTTGAATTTTGGAGATATTTTCGATCTTAGAGGGATAAAAAATCGACAAAATCAACCAATCTTTTGGATTTAGGCTATTAAATACAGTCATAAAAGTCTCTCAAAATTTTAGGAAAAAAGTCAAGGACCATGGTGGGAATGCACACGGTCCGACCAACCTTTCTCAAAATTTTTAGGGTTGAATATTACGATGATTTTAAAGCTAATCCCAAAAAATTGGCAGATTTTACAATTTCTAGATAGGCGAAAGGAAGGTTTGAATGGGAAAATAGGACCCTATTAGAGTTTTAAAGAAAAAGAGGAATTGGATTGAAAATTGGAAAAGGGTCAAGCCTAATGGATAGGGACACCTTGAAGAATGTTTTAGAAATTTGAATTTGAAAGAAATTGATTGAAATTTGCACAAAATACAATGAAATTTGAAAATTAGGGTTTTATGACCTAACCACTTAATTTTTTAAATTTTGAATTTTGAAAAAGGAGGGAAATTGAAAGTTTGTCACAAATCTGAAAATTATATGGAAATTCAATTTTTGCACAATTTCAAGATGATTTTTAAAAATTAGGGTTTTGACAATTAACCTCTTAATTTTGTGAATTTGATTTGCAAATTGAGCAAGGCAATGAAGAAATTGAATTTTACAAATAAAGCAATTTTCAAATCTAAGACAATAACAAGCAATTTTTGCTAAACACAAGTTCAATTTCAATATTAAAAACTAGGGTTTTGAATGAATTAACTACTAATTCTACTGAAAAATTAAACTTGTAAATGAAAAATATGCAACGATTTCCAAAGTAAACCATGTAAGATGTCAAGTTCACTGAAATGTGATGTTGCAAAAAGGTGAATGATGGAGATATCGAAAGGAAATATTTTCTTCCCTCCGAGGAGAGATAAAAGTTTCACTTCGGATTCCTCTTCAAACATATTTTCCACATTACATTGGAAGAGGGGGGAAGATACACTAGATTCAACCTCTAGAGAAAGAGATTGAATTATGAGTGATGGTAAGTGAATCCCCTCTTTTGAGATTGAGATTTGAATTGATTGAATTGTGTACTTATGATCAAGTGTAAAACTGAAAAAGATCTAATTATACATAAAGATAGAAGCATAGGATGAAGTTGTGCACTTGGATCTGGCAATAATCTATCGAAACAAAGTCGCCCTATGAACTTGGAAAAAAGTTGTCCGGACCGTGGCGGGAATGTACATGGTCCTCCAAAAAATCTATGAAATGAAAAGGGTTTTTCCGCCTCTGCAAATGGAGCTCAAATTTTAAAGTACAGTTGCGCACCTACAACCTACACATAGAAAAGAGAGGGAAAGGTGTTGGGATTAGGGGTTTGCCTTCAGGTCAAACCCTAGTTTGGAATTAACCAAATGGTGAAATAAAGTACTTGCAAGTAAATGTAAATGAAAGAATATAATGTAAATCACCTCAAGGGAGGTTGTAGATAGAATGTAGGTAGAATTTCTTGTGTGGAATTGAATGTTGGAATGAATCTCCTCTTCAATGGTTGAATCCTTGACTTGAATGCAACACCTAGCCTTGAAGGGAGACTTGAGAATGCTCAATGTTGGAAAGGAATGCTTGAATGCTTAAACGATCTTGAATGCTTGATCTCATGCAAACTTCCCACCCTTCCAACTTATGCAATTAAGAGGACAAATGCAACTTATATACTTGTCAATTAGGTTTAATTGACTGATTTTTTGTCACAGGCTGATAGTGGGGGAGTTTTCTTGCTCAATGTGCAACCTCCAAAGCACATTCGAAAAGGGTCCTAACCCAAAATGGGGCAGGGGATAAGGGTACCACACCCTTTTCTTGCCCTTTTTTCTAGGATAGGATGCAGTTCAAGAAATATGGAGGGCATGCAATATTTGGTTCTCAGGCATCAGGCAAGTCTCCGGTCTCCAATCAGGCTTAGGGATTTGAATCATGTGCATGAGGACCCTAATGTGGTCGACAATTGCAAGGGTCGCATTTTCATGACATTACAGAATGCTTTCAAATGGCTTTGAGGGTAGAGGATAAGTTGAGAAGAAAAATTGAACAACATGGTAGGGGGAGAGGTGGCGAGAAATTTAGAGGAAAAGGAAATTTTGGGGGAAGAGGACAATCTTAAAAACCCTAAGGTGAGTCTAGCCAGCAAGAACAAAGTGGAGACTTAGGTTCAAGAGGAGGCTTTAGAGGAAGAAGACCCAATGGAAGGGGTAGATTTTGTGGACCAAGAAGAGGTCCTAGTGCCTTCACAGGGAGATGCTTCAATCGTAACCAAGTAGGGCACACTCAGTGATTTTTTTAGTGGCTAATATTTGCCAATTGACTATTTTTTGAAATTCGGGAATCAAAATTTGGTTAATAAGTTCAACTTTTAAGGTGACTCGAATTGCCACATTTTTACAAATTTTTATTTTTGTGTTATTTAAATCGCCAAAGAATTTATTTTATTAATTTTTTTAACTCAAAAATTCACCACAATATTTGATACATGATTGTATCAGATTTCCCAACATTTCATAATTTATTGTAGATATCTAAATTAATTTTCCAATAATATATCATAATTATTAGTTACTTTAGGGTTATATCAACAATCTTTAGTTGCCACCATTTATTTAAAATATAATCTAATGAGCTTCATTGTATTCCATGAGGTAAATTGTACCTACAAGTTGTAATGCTCATGGGGTTGAAATTGCATTTGAATTGTTGACCTCAATGAAAATCAATGGTCTAAAAGCAATTTTTGGCCCCATGAGTATTATAAATTGTTGGTACATTTTATCTCACAAAATACAAAGAGGGTTATGAGATTATTTTAAATTAATGGTAGAAACTAAATAAAGCAGATTATACCCCTTAAACTCATTAATGATTTCCTCATTTAGGCCTCCACTTTTTTATAAAAAACTATTATTTTAAAAGAAAGGATTTCCAATAGTAATTAATGCATACTCTTATTAATTTCCAATATTCACCAATATTTTCCACCAAAAAAAATTGATATAAAAAAATTCGCCAATAAAATTAATACTTTTCTTTAAAAAAGGGAAAGATTCGCCAATAAAAATTATTTAAAAAATTAAATTAAATTAAATTTTCAACAAGATTTAATACAATTTTTTGAAAGGGGGTTTCTTAAAGTTATCATTGGGCACACTGCAAACAAGTGTCCCAAGAAAGCCTCAAACTCTCATGGAGGAGAGAGAAGGAACCAGTTGATTCAAGAAGATGATTGCCAAAGTGTCAATTCTCCAATTGGAAGTGCAACCCAAGCCCGTGATGGAGAAAGCTTGATGATGAGGAGAACCATGTGCAAGGACTACGGTAAGCTATGCAAGGTAATTGTTGATTCAGGTTCTACTAAAAATTTAGTTTCCAAGGAGATGGTAGACAAATTGAAGTTGAAAACATTACCTCATGCTAACCCTTATAAGGTGTCATGGTTGAATAAGGGGCAATAGGTCTTAGTAGATGAATTTAAGATAAGAGAGTATAAGGAAAAGATATTGTGTGATGTGATCCCCATGCATACTTGTCATCTATTGTTAGGATGTCCATGGTAGTATGATGTACAATCCCAACATGATGGGAAAACAAACTCCTTTCTCATAACCAAAAATGGGAGAAAATACAATTATCGAATGAGGGTATAGATAAGAACATTGGGCTAAGTGTCATGTTGGTAAGTGGAAAAGAGTTTCTATAAATCCTAAAGGAATAAGGAACCTTTGGGCATGCTCTAATTTTGTAGCCCAAAAATAGTCCTAATATGCCTAGTCACAGTAAGGAAGAAATTCCCAAGGAGGTGCAACAATTGTTGGACAAGTATAAGAGAATAATGGTAGAGGAAATGCCTAAGAATTTACCATCCATTAGGGAAATAAGATATCAAATTGACTTCATACTAGGTTCCACATTGCCAAAAAAACCAATCTATAAGATGACTCCATCTCAGAATGAGGAGATTTCCAAGAAAGTGCAAGAATTGTTGCATAAGGGGTTGGTGAGAAAGAGTCTCAGTCCATGTGTTGTCCCAATAGTCCTAGAACCTAAAAAGGATGGTAAATGGAGACTTTGTATTGATTCTAGGGCCATCGATAGGATTTCCATAAGATATAGGTTTCTTATACCTAGAATTGAATATTTAATGGACTATTTGGGAGGGGCTTTCTACTACTCCAAAATTGATCTCAAGAGTGGGTATCTTCAAATCATAATAAGGCAGGGAGATGAATGGAAGACAACCTTCAAAACAAATGAAGGTATCTATGAGTGGATGGTGATTCCTTTTGGGCTATCTAATTCCCCAAGCACCTTTATGTGCCTCATGAATGAGGTGTTGAAATAATTTATTGGTAAACTTATTGTTGATTATCTTGATGATATTATTGTGTTTAGCAGGACAAATGAGAAGCATTTGGAGCACTTGAACTTGGTTTTGAAGAAGTTGCATGATGAAAAATTGATGATCAACATGGAAAAGAGTGTCTTCATGAAGGAGGAGCTTGTCTACCTTGGTTTTGTAATATTTAAGGGGAAGAAAAGCTAGAGGCTACCTTGATGTGGCCAACACCTAAGATAGTAGGTGATGTGAGGAGTTTCCATGGATTCGCTACATTTTACAGAAAGTTTATCAAAAATTTCAGTCATATATATGCACCTATCCTAGACACAATCCAGGGAGGTAAAAAATGTAAGTTTTCTTGGTCACATGAAGCAAATGAATATTTAGAGTATCTAAAAAAGAGAGTAGCACAACAACCTATTCTTGTTTTGCCTAATTTTAACAAGTTATTCATAGTGGAGTGTGATGCTAGTAACCTTTCCATAGGGGTTGTCTTGAGTCAAGAGGGTAGACTGGTGGCTTTCTATAGTGAGAAACTCAATGATGCAAAAAGGAAGTATTCTACATATGATTTAGAGTTGTATACAATGGTACAAGCCTTGAAGAAATGGTGGAAATATAATTTACCCAAAGAATTCATTGTGTATACTAACAATCATGCTCAATTTTATGAATGGACAGGAAAAGCTTAGTCACAAGCATATGAAGTGGGTTGAACATCTTCAAGCCTACACATTCACCATCACACACAAGAAGGGGCGGGCCAATAAGGTGGTAGATGCATTGAGTATCTAAGGGTGTGCATGGTGCAAGAAATTCAGTTGCAAAGTGTGGGAATTGATTCTCTCAAGCAAATGTACAAGGATGATGAAGATTTCAATGAAATATATGAGGTTTGCACTCAATTTTTAGATTCTTATCATTATGATTTTTTGGAGTTTTTGTTGCAATAGGGGTTGTTGTTCAAAGGGAGTCAATTTTGTATCCTTGGATGCTCCATGAAGGAGAATATTATCAAAGAGAATAATTGTGATAGTTTGGGAGGTCACTTTGGGCTTGACAAAAACTTGGAACAGGTGAAGAGGTATTAGTTTTGGCCAAAGTTGCAATCAGATGTCAGGAAGTTTATTGAAAGTTGCAGCATATACTAAAGGGATAAAGGAACATCATCAAATGCAAGTTTATATCAACCACTCCCTATTCCTAATAGGCCATGGGAGAGTATCAACATGGATTTTATTTTGGGTCTTCCTAGGACTCAAAGAGGTTTTGATAGCATTTTTGTTGTAGTAGACAAATTTAGTAAGATGGCTCACTTTTTTCTATGTAAACGCACTAATGATGCTTCCCACATTGCTAGCTTATTCTTCAAATAAATTGTTAAAATCCATGGTTTGCCTCTAAACATTGTGATTGACAGGGACTCTAAGTTTGTGGCACACTTTTGGCGTACATTGTGGAAGAAGTTTGGGACTCATTTTTCCTTCACATCAGCTTATCACCTTCAAAATGATGGCCAAACTGAGGCAGTGAATAGATCATTGGGAAATTTTCTTAGATGTCTCACAAAGCAGCATGGAGAAGCTTGGGATATGATCATCCCTCAAGCTGAATTTGCTTATAATGATTCTATCAATAGAAGCATAGGAAAAAGTCCTTTTGTGGTTGTATATGGGACTCATACAAGAGGCATTCTACAACTAAGAGATATACAAGGATTGGAAAGGATAATTTCTTAGGGAGAAGACTTTGTAGTGGCTATGAAAGATATTCATGATAGAGTAAGAGAAACTCTCCAAAAAAACATCGAGAAGTACAAAGAGAAGACCAATGAAAAGAAGAGCGATATGCATTATAAGGTGGGAAACTTCGTGATGACACACTTGAAGAAATAGAGACTTCCTAAGGGGCAACCAACCAAGTTTCTCATGAAAAAGATTGGTCCCTGTAGGATTGTGCATAAGTTTGGTCCTAATGCCCATGAGATTGAACTTCCTCAAGGCTTAGGAATATCACACATTTTAAATTTTTTAGATTTGTTTCCTTACAAAGGTGATGTTGTAGGTTCAAATGTGGGTTTTCAATCAGAAGGAGATGAAGGTTTGGTCAAGGATCTACCACCTAGCCAACCACTAAAGTTGTACAACATTTTGGACACCAAGGTGGTAAAAAAGACTAAGAAGACTTATAAGGAGTACCTTGTTAAATGTAGTGGTCTAACTAATGAATATGCCATGTGGATGACCGAGGATGACATTCAAAAGCATGGACATATTGTTGCATACCTCATTCCTTAAGAGCTGATTTTTCTATGCCTCCCGGAAGTATGGTGCAAGAGCACCTTGCATGATTTGAAGATTATTTGAGAAATGAAGGCTCTTAGAAGTGTTTGTAGGTTCCTTGAATGTTTTTGAGTTGTAATAAGGTCTTTCAAGACCATTTGAGTTGTTTTGATTAGCCATGTAAGGCTTTGATGCCATTTTTGTAGTGTGAACTTCTTAGGACCTATTTGGTCAACCATGGTCAAATAACATCCAACATGCCTAAATGAGGAAAGAAATGTATTTTGGCTTCTATGTGACCTATTTGTTAGGTTTATGATGTGTCCTAATAGGTTACATAGGCAAAAGTCATAGATTGTGAAGTTTGTGCAAATTTGTCAAATTTAATGACAACTTTTGTTGTCAATTTGTTGTCACTTTGTAACTAATCTCCCTCCAATGGCTACCTAGTTCAAATTTTAGTTGGTTTCAGTTGAGGAGTTTGGATAAAACTTTTTTAAAGCCTTGGAGGTTGAGAAAAATGATGATGATGAAGTTTGAATGTAATACAATAATAAGATTTTAATAAACACTCATAAATTTCCAGAAATTTGTTGTAACAGTGCCTTGTACGGTTATTGTACGGAGTCCATGTGTAGTCTAAATCATTGATTTGAATAGGCATATGAATTGATTTTTTTTGGTTTTTATTTGGTCAAAGAATACTAAATAACAAGCAAGATATCTATATTTTTGTAATAGGCGATCTGAAAACCCTCCAAAACCAGGGTTTCTAAGGAAATGTCTTCTTAACCCCACATTTCTCTGGCCAAATTGGCTCAAATTATGAGGAATGGTAGGGGAGAAAATGTAATTTAAGATTATTGAGTTTTCTGAGTGGGCTATTGAACTGGTGGAATTGTGGATCAAGCCCTAGGCTAGGCATCCTCATGTGACTAGCCTGTTTTGACTGCTAAAAATTGTGTAGGGGTAAAAATAAGTGTGTTGGATGCTATATGAATATGGATTTGATGTTTTGGGATGTGTGAAACCCTTTTTTATCTATTGGTTTCTTTGGATCAGACCTTTGGAGCGTGGTTGCTTTTTAAAAGTGGCCTAAAAGCCCTTTTAGCCCTCTTATAGTAGCAACATTTGATCGAGTTAATGCAAGAGTTGAGTTATAACTTTTTGAAGAGTTTTGTGTCTTCAATAGAGGCATCAAAAATTGTCAATATCATGTGGTATCATTGGAAGGATTTTTGAGTTCTGCCTTAAAATTCAAAACAGGGCTACTAGGAGTAGGCGTCTTGTAGAGGGCAGTCACCTTGATTGCATCTATACAAACAAAAGGGTGTTGTTTTGGTTGTATTCAATATTTCTAGGGTTAGACAAAAGGTTTTATAGAGTCCATACATGTTTTGAAATGTTGGTTGTGTTGTAATCCAAGTTAGCCATAGGTGGCTACAGGAGAGTTGGTGTCAAGAATAGTCTTGATGTGAGAAGTTGTATCTCCATGAGTTGTTCATGGGTATAGTGGGGTTCCATTAAGAAAATGGGAGTATAGAGGAGTCCTTTCATGTTTCTATCAAGATTCTCCAAGAATCCATGTGAATGTTGAGACCTTGGTTGAGGGTCTAGTGGATTGAGTTTGTGTGAGGAGCCTTTATTCCTTGGGGCTCTGCATTAGCTATTGATTAAGGTGTTACAGATGAAGAATCAGAAGGAGATAAATTTGTGTTTCTTTCCATTAAATAAGATGGACTAGTACCTGTTGATTCCACTAGCTGCACTATTAAGGAAAAAATTTTAGGTACTAAATTTGAGGAAAGAGATGAATGGGTAATTGATAGTGGCTATTCACATCATATGACCGGTGATAAAAGAAAACTTGTGAGAATGGAAAGTTATGATGGTGGAATAGTAATATTTGTTAATGAAAAAGCCTATGTGATCCATGGTAGAGGTTCTATTTCTTTTGATGGTAAGCATAATACTAATGATGTTCTATATTTTGAAGGTTTGAAGCATAATATTTTAAGTCTTGGACAGATGGTTGACAAAGGTTATGATTTGGAATTTAAGAATGGTAAATGTAAGATCCTAAATGTCTCCAATATAGAGATTGCATCTGGAACTAAGACTGAAGGTAATATTTTTCATTTGAATACTGGTGAGAAAAGTTGTTTGATTGCCTAGATTGATGAAAGTTGGTTGTGGCATAGGAGAATGTGTCACGTTAATTTTGATTAAATAATTAAGATTAGTTCTATTCAAGATGTTAGAGATCTTCCTAAGATTGTTAAGCCTGCTAATCCAGATGTAAGGAATGTCAATTGAGTAAGAAAACAAGAATTTCTTTCAAGAGAAAGCAGTATACATTTGATGGATTGCTAGATCTTGTGCATACTGATCTGTATGGACCTACAAATGTTAGAAGTGTGTAGGGTGATAGATATTTTATGTTGCTAATTGATGATTATTCCATGATGATGTGGGTTGTCTTTTTTAAGGAGAAATCTAAAGCATTGGATAAATTAAATATATTCAAAGAAAAGTTTGAGACTGAGTCAAGATTGAAGGTGAAATGTCTAGAAGATCTGACAAAGGTGGATAATTTTTGTTCCAGTGAGTTTGACTGATTCTGTGAGAAGCATGAGATTAGAAGACAATTATATGCTCCTAGAGCCCCTCAGCAAAATGGAGTTGTTGAAAGAAAGAACAATATTTTTTTGTATGCAACAAGGACTATGTTGATTGAAGGGAATATTCCAAAGATCTATTGGAGAGAAGCTATTAGCACTATTGTTTATGCATTCAACCGAGTTCATATTATAGGTGATACCGGTAAGACTCCTTATGATCTTTGGTTTGGTCATGTTCCTACTATGAGATATTTCGGAATATTTGGTAGCAAATGTTATATCAAAAGAGATGTCGACATAGAAAAGTATGATCTTCTTGTTTCTGCATAATTTGGCTATGTGTCCAAATTTTTTATAGTTATAGCATTTTATGTTTTCAATAAAAGAAGCATTTTTAATACTATTGTAGGATATCAATTGGTTCTTCCTACAATCAAAGCTCTTATGTCCATATTCATTGCACTATTAGCAAACAACATTCATATCTCAGAGTGTATTAAATGAATTTCTACTTTCAAAATTCATAGAAGGTTGATTGTTTAACCTATAGTCAGCTATCCTATGATGACTCAATGATGAACAATAAGTACCAAACCGGTACTGAGAGGGAGGGGGTGAATCAGTGCAGTCACAAAACTTTTCCCAAACTGGTTTGACTGCATACACTGCAAATGTCTGACAGATAGTAACACTGGTCTGAAACAGAGTGCAACCGGTAAAGCTAAGAATGACAGTGACAAGCATTAACTGGTTAATCACTTAGCTTTCCACTTAACTTAATACTACACTTCCATTTCACCCTTATGCATGAATAGGTAATCTTTCATCAGAAATATAATAATAGCTAGCTCAACATGATTTACCTTCAGACACAAATCACTTAAATCATCACATGAAAAATACTAAACATGACACACAGATTTTTCACTTGGAAACCCAACTGGGAAAAACCATGGTGGGGATGAATACACACAAGCTGCTTTTAAACTCTTTAGAAGTCCACTTTGTTAGGAGCCTAGTTCGGTTAAAGACTGTTACAACAGGTTCTGCTAGGAACTAATCCTGTTAGAGATCACCCGGTTAAGGGATGGCTAAATACCCAGTTAAGGGTTAAACCCTGTTAGAGGTTACCTTGTTAGAGGATTTCAAGAACTCAATGAGTTTGAGTCACCCTATTAAAGGATTTACGGCAAGCTAATTAAAGCTACCCAGCAAAGGGATTTTCCAATTGTTGAAGTGGTTAAAGATCAACAGGTATTACAATGATCTGATAATAGCTCTCAATGCCTAATGCAGATCCACTTAAGTTCCTTCCTTCTGCACACACACTATGCAGGAATCACTCCTCTTATCTCATGTGGTCTAGCAAGAATCACGTATCTCTACACTTAGATACACACACACAATTTGCCAACAACCTCAGTATGAAACATAGCATCGACCTTATAGGAAATAGGTAGGTTGGTAGCATAAACCCTAAATCCTAAACATTTAGGTTAAGCAATTTAGGTGGTTCAATCCTGGCCATTGAACACTTTACATTTGAATACAATGGTCTTGAACAGATCTCAAGATATTCTCCATTGTTCTCTCTTCACCGTTTCATGGAGGTGATAACTCATCATGCGTTCTCCACCGTTTACAGGGACTTCACACATTCTCGAGGCAGATAGGATCAATCTCCTTCATGCAAGATCCTTCACGTGCACAAGGCTAATGTGGCAACATGATTTGATCTTGATTACAATGCTAGCTCATCACACAATGTCATCGATTGAATCACACAGGCTTGGAACACTTCAACTGGAAACCCTTAAGCTAAGACTAACAACTGGTAGTCATACCATATTAAGCTTTACTAGAAAACATTCCATATGTTGGTTCACATTCCATCATACCGGTTCACTTGGACAAACATACCGCTTCACCTATTGCTCATATACCAGTTTATACCACTATATCGATTCTCTTTGCCAGCTGCTTAGCTTCAATATACCTGTACACTCCTTTGCACATATATCAGTTCACCATATTATACCGGTTCACTTTTCAGCATATTGCAGGTTCACTCTCCTGTATATTGATATCAATGACAACATAATATCATCATGTCAACATACTCTGCACAAATGCCAACAATCTCCCCCTTTGGCATTGATGGCAATATACAAAGATATTACCTGTCATCACCTCTGCTGCTACAAATATCTTCTCCGCTTCATATCTTCTTCCCCTTTGACAACAATGCCAAAGTGGAGGCACAAGTTTTCATGTTCCACTATGTTGCTCCCCCTGAGGAGTAGCATCCTTCAACACATCAATCCTAAAAAATATTGGACATTGCAATACCTGACTGATGTGGAGCACATACTTTCAATTCACCTCTTGAAGGGGAAGCACCCCTAATTCACCTCTCAAATAGGTAAATATAGCCTTTGGTAGAGGCTTGGTGAATATGTCTACTAACTGCTCCTTACTGGAAACATGTTCCAAAAAAACCTCCTTGTTCTAAACCTTCTCCCTCAAGAAATGATACTTGAGCTCAAAGTGCTTAGTTCTAGCATGCAAAACTGGATTCTTGGAAATGTTAATTGCACTTGTATTGTCCCAAGATATGCTTACCGGTTCAGATACAGGAACTTTGAAGCCATTTAATACATGCTTCATCTAAATGGTCTGGGTGCAGTTCATAAAAGCTGCAACATACTCCGCTTCTTCTGTAGACTGAGAGATACAACTCTACTTTTTACTCATCCATGAGACTAGTCTACCACCAAGGAAGAATGCACCACCAGTTGTGCTCTTCCAGTCATCTACATTACCAGCCCAATCAGCATCTATGAACACTTTCAGGTTGAAATCATTATTGTATGGATACCGTAACCCATAGTCAACTGTTCCCTTCAGATATCTAAGAATCTGCTTGACTGCTACCAAGTGGGATTCTCTTGGGCTTTACTAAAACCGAGCGGTAATACCCACTGCATGTGCAATGTTTGGTATGCTATGTACTACATAATGCAACTTACCAATCATTGATCGGTAATCCTTCTCATTTACCAATGCCAAGCCATCCTCTTTTGATAATTTACAACCGGTCACCATTGGTGTACCAACCGGTTTACTGTCTTCCATGCCAAAGGTCTTCAACACCTCTTTGACATACTTGGACTGAGTAATAAAGATTCCTTCTTTAATTTGCTAAATCTACAGTCCAATGAAGAACTTAATTTCCCCTATGAGTGACATCTCAAACTCCTTTTTCATCTCATCTGAAAAATCATGACTCATCTTGTCATCTCCTCCAAAGATGATGTCATCAACAAATACTTCATAGATTAGAATCTGATCTCCTTCTGATTTCAAATAGATATTGCTATCTTCACTTGTTCTTTCAAATCCAATCTTCACAAGGTAGGAATGCAAGCATTCATACCATGCTCTAGGTGCCTGCTTTAGTCCATACAAGGCTTTATGTAGCCTACACACCATGTCACTATCTTCTGATAGGGAAAACCCATTGGGTTGTTCTATGTACACCTCCTCTTCAAGTATTCCATTTAGGAATGTAGATTTTACATCCATTTGATATACCTTGAATCCTTTAAAAGCTGCATATACAAGAAGCATATGCACCCCTTCCAATCTTGCTACTGGAGCAAAGGTTTCTCCATAGTCTTCTCCTTCTTCTTTGGCATATCCTTTACACATTAGTCTGGCTTTGTTCCTTACCACTATGCCATCCTCATTTAGCTTGTTTCTAAAAACCCATTTGGTTCCAATGACATTTTTATGCTCCGGTCTGGGTACCAAAGACCATGTACCATTATTCTCTATCTAATCAAGTTCCTCCTCCATTGCCTTGATCCAGTATTCATCTTTATGTGCCTCTTTGAATGATTTAGGCTCAAATTTAGAGATCATACATGAGATTTCTCTGACCTTTCTTCTTGTAAGAATTCCTGCATCTTTGTCTCCTATGATCAGCTTTGGGTCATGATTGAGTTTAACATACTTAGGTATGTTCTTAACAAATTCTTCTTTCTTTTCTCCTTCATCCTCATCTTCGTCAGCATTAGTATCCACCGGTGTAGGAACACAATTACTAGTACTGGGCTGATTTGCAACCAGTTCCCAGAAGCTTACTACCAGTTCATTTCCTACTTGCTCACTACCAGTTTCCTCAATTTTCCCAGAGTTTTCATCAACCCTAACATTGATTCTTTCAACAATTCTCTGAGTCCTATTGTTGAAACATTTGAGAGCTTTACTCTTGGTGGAATATCCTAGGAATATTCCTTCATCACATTTTGCATTGAACTTGCTCTGATGTTCACTCCTCTTGATATAACATTTGCTACCAAACATTCTAAAGTAGCTTACCACTAGTGTCTTACTGGTCCAGTACTCATAAGGAGTCTTATCCTTTCCCTTTTTAATGAGCACCTGGTTCATTGTGTAGACTGCAGTGCTCACCGCTTCTATCCAAAAGGTGTGACCAACTTCTCCTTGGATCAACATCGTTTTAGCCACTTCAACCACAGTTTGGTTATTTCTCACTGCTAATCCATTTTGCTATGGAGTCCAAGGGGCAGATAGTTGCCTCTTGATGCCATTCTCTTCACAGTATTTGTTGAATTCACCAGAAGTTAATTCCCCTCCTTGATCAGTTCTAAGGCATTTGATCCTTCTACCACTCTCCTTTTCTACCAGTGCTCTGAAAGCTTTGAACTTTCCAAAGGCATCAGACTTGTCCTTCAAGAATGTGACCCACATCATTCTTGAGCAATCATATGTAAGAATCATAAAATACCTATCTCCCTGTACACTCCTAGTTTTCATAGGACCACACAAATCAGTATGCACAAGATCAAGTAAGTTGTCAGCTATGAAAGATTTACCTTTGAAGGTTGAGGAAGGCATTTTCCCTAGTTGACATTCTCTGCACAAAGGATTTTCCGGTTTTCTCAGCATCGACAGTCCTCTAACTGCCTTGATCTTACTGGCCTTCACAATGTTATCAAAGTTTACATGGCAGAGTCTCCTATGCCATATCTAACTATCATCAAACTTGGCCATAAGACATATACTTATATTTGCATTTAGCTTAAATAAGTTACCTTTGGTTTGCATACCGGTGGCCATAAAATCACCTTTCTTTCCTTTGATTTTGCACACTCCATTTTTGAATTCCAGAGTGAGTCCACTGTCATTCAGCTGGGCAACACTCAATAGATTATGTCTGAGACCTTCCACCCAATACACATTGTCAGTACTGCTCTTTCCATTCAGAGAGATGGACCCTCTTCCTCTGACCATACATGGTGCATCATTACCAAAGCAAACCACACCACCATCATATTCTTCCAAAGATAGAAACTTGCTCCGGTCACTAGTCATATGATGAGAACAACCACTGTCAATAATCCACTCATTTGAATTATCAAAGCGGGAGACAAGAGCCTTCTTGTCTAACACATCTTCCTTTACTGCAACAAACATAATATCTTCATTCTCTTCATCTTCCGATTCCTCATCTGTGACACCTTCATTAGCTGCAACAAAATAGTTTCTTCGGTTTCCTCCTTTGAATTTCTTGAACCTTTCTGGTTTGTCCTTGTTGTCACCATTAGGATAGTTTATAGCAATATTTCCTATCTAGTTACAAGAAAAGAATTTCAAAGGGAGCTTACCTCTGTATTTACTAGTTCCTTTAGGAAGTTTCCTAGCAAGAAGAGCTTCAAATTCCATCACGATCTCCTCATCATCCATTTCTCTGCTTTGTCTTGGTTCACCACTGGTGTTTGCTTCTTTTCCTTTTCTGGATGGTACAGGAGAAGCTCTAAAAGTTGATTCAGTCTTTTGAACACTGCCATCAAAACTATTTAGCTCATAGGCTGTCAACTTTGCAATGATGGAGTCTAGTGACACCTTAGTCTTGTCTATTGATCTCAACTCCTGCATAGCAGCAACCCTTATTGCATAGACCGGTAATAAGGATCTCAGAACTTTGCTTACCATAGTGGAATCTTCCATTTTACCACTTGCACTCTTGATATCTCCAACAATAGTTTTGATTCTTATTCCATACTGTTGAATGGTCTCACCTTCAACCATATGCATGTCTTCAAACTTCCCTCTAAGGCTTTCTTCCTTATCTTGTTTTACATGCTCATCACCGCCATGGATATTCTCAAGAGTGTCCCATACTTCTTTGGGATTATCTTTATCCTGGCCATCAATAAACTCAATGTTAGATAAGTTGTTGATTAGGGCTTCCATGACTTTCCCATTCTCATGTATTTCTCTCTTTTGATCATCGGTGAGAGTACCGGTAGGAATAACAAAAGCATTCTCAACATAGCTTCAGTGTTGAGCACCCATGCTTCTAATGTAAATCTTCATTTTGTCCTTCCATATTTTGAAGTTATCTCTATTGAACTTTGGACCTTCCCTCTTCATCATTACAATAGGATCTTTCCGTCAAGCAGTTAAGCTTACAACACAGAGGACCTAGAGGATGCTCTGATACCAATTGATGACTCAATGATGAACAATAAGTACCAAACCGGTACTGAGAGGGGGGGGAGTGAATCAGTATAGTCACAAAACTTTTCCTAAACTGGTTTGACTGTAAACACTACAAATGTCTGACAGACAGTAACACCGGTCTGAAACAGAGTGCAACTGGTAAAGCTAAGAATGACTATGACAAGCATTAATCGGTTAATCACTTAGCTTTCCACTTAAATTAATACTACACTTCCATTTCACCCTTATGCATGAATAGGTAATCTATCATCAGAAATATAATAACAGCTAGCTCAGCATGATTTACCTCCAGACACAAATCACTTAAATCATCACATAAAAAATACTAAACATGACACACAGAGTTTTCACATGGAAACCCAACTAGGAAAAACCACAGTGGGGATGAATACCCACAAGATACTTTTGAACTCTTTAGAAGTCTGCTCTGTTAGGAGCCTAGTCCGGTTAAAAACTGTTACAACAGGTTCTGCTAGGAACCGATCCTATTAGAGATCACCCAATTAAGGGATGGCTAAATACCCGGTTAAGGGTTAAACCCTGTTAGAGGTTACCTCGTTAGAGGATTTCAAAACTCAATGAGTTTGAGTCACCCTATTAAAGGATTTACAGCAAGTTGATTAAAGCTACCCGGTTAAGGGATTTTCCAACTGTTGAAGTGGTTAAAGATCAACAGGTATTACATTGATCTGATAATAGCTCTCAATACCTAATGCAGATGCGCTTAAGTTCCTTCCTTCTACACACACACTATGTAGGAATCAATCCTCTTATCTCATTTGGTCTGGCAAGAATCACGTATCTCTACACTTAGATACACACACACAATTTTCCAACAACCTTAGTATGAAACACAACATCGACCTTATAGGAAACAGGTAGGTCGGTAGCATAAACCCTAAATCCTAAACATTTAGGTTAAGCAATTTAGGCGGTTCAATCCTGGCCATTGAACACTTTGCATTTGAATACAATGGTCTTGAATAGATCTCAAGATATTCTCCATCATTTGTTCTTCACCATTTCATGGAGGCGATAACCCATCACGTGTTCTCCACCATTTACAGGGACTTCACACATTCCCGAGGCAGATAGGATCAATCTCCTTCATGCAAGATCCTTCATGCACACAAGGCTAATGTGGCAACATGATCTGATCTTTATTACAATGCTAGCTCATCACACAATGTCATTGGTTGAATCACAGAGGCTTGGAACACTTCAACCAGAAACCGTTAAGCTAAGACTACCAACCAGTAGTCATACCATATTAAGCTTTACTAGAAAACATTCCATATGTTGGTTCACATTCCATCATACTGGTTCACTTGGACAAACATACCACTTCACCTATTGCTCATATACCGGTTTATACCGCTATACCGATTCTCTTTGCCAGCTGCTTAGCTTCAATATACCTGTACACTCCTTTGCACATATATACCAGTTCACCACATTATACCGGTTCACTTTTCAACATATTTCCGGTTCACTCTCCTATATATTGACATCAATGACAACATAATATCATCATGTCAACATACTCTACACAAATGCCAACATTCTATGCCCAAATTTATTACACTTGTAACAGTAACCATGAAAATTTGATACATATCGATTGTGCTGTCTTGGTCCAGAATGGAACTGCCTCATTGGGGGTCTTCCATTCATGTTGTTGAATTTGGTGAATCCTTATCCATAAATCCTGACATTCCTTCTTGGATCTACAAATTTGTGCATGAAATGTGACCTCTGATTCATTTCTATATGCCGGTTTGGATGTCGATTTCTAACAATATCAGCATATGTATTTTTGTCGGTTTTCTTGCCTATAGTGAATGTCTTCTTTTCTTCTTCTTCAATTGAAGAAGTGAACATTATCTCTTTGTCAGATTTTCCCTTGTGGGCTGATCCTTGACCAACTTCAAAGCCTAAGCCACCAGTGTCTTTGGATTGCTTTTGTTTGCTCAACATCTTATCCAAAGCTTCAGTGCTGCCTTCATACTTGCATCTTATTTTTATTTCTTCCTTTCTTTCCTCAAGCTCCTTTCTGAGCTTTATTATTTCTGCTTCTAGCTCTTGATGCTCCTTTTTTTTCTTTGTTAAGTCAAGGGATGTAGCTTCACCAATCCTCTTAGTTTCTTCCAGCTGTAGCTTTAGGTCAGATATGATTTGACTAGATTCTTCCAGAGATTGCTTCAAAAAATCTTGTTCATCTACTGCAATAAGCTTAACTCTCTTTAGTTCTCTTCTTGTTTTACTTAGTTCTTCAAGTGCACTGATAAGTTCACTTTCTAAATCCACTTCAGCCTCAACATCCTCTTCTTCCTCATCTTCAGTAGCAGGTCTGTTAAGTGCCATAAAATGATTTACTCTTCTGTGGTTCTCATGGTCATCATCTTTTGATGCATCCTCATCGTCTGTTGTATCATCCTCAATGGTATATAAATTGTTTTGGTTCCGGTAGTCTCTTCTTCACTACTGATGGTCATTTATTTCTCTATCCTTGCCGATAGATCTTCTGAACTCTCTTGACTCATCTCCACCAATTTCTTTGTGAGGATAGCTTGCAGCGAAGTGTCCTACCTTCCCACGATTGAAACACTTAAGTGGCAATTTTCCTTTGTATCGACCTAATCCTCTTTTGAGCTTCCTGACAAAGTTTGCTACTTCAACATCAGAGTCTTCACTGGATTCTTTAAGGGTAACAAATTCCTTCCCCTTTTTGGTGGTATTGAAAGAAACTTCTTTTCTTGAGGAAGTCTCACCGGTTGTTCTCATCTTATTGGCTGTCAAGGAACCAAATAGTTCATCCATAGTAAAAATCTTCAAATCCTTGGCTTCTTCTATGGCTGACTCTTTGGTATCGTATTTTGGAGTGAGAGATCTAAGTATTATTTTGACAAGAATTTCATTTGCAATCTCTTCACCAAGTCCTCTAATAGCATTCTCAGTTTCATTGAATATGTGAAGGTATTTTGCAATTTTTTCATCATCTTTCATTTTGATGCTTTTAAGTTGGCTCCTTAGAGTTTGCAGTTTGGCCTCCTTGATCTTTGCATCTCCCTCAAATAATCTCTACAACTTGTCCCATGTTTCCTTTGCTGAAACACAGTGCATAACCTTGACAAATTAATTATCAGACAGTCCACTCAATATGGCATGTTTATCCTTTGCATTATTTTCATACTCCTTCTTTGCATCTGGATCAGTGGGAGGAGTATTAGGAACAACATACCCATTCTTGACTGACATCCATACATCAAAGCCAAGAGATGAAATATATGTCTCCATTCTTCTTATCTAGAAAGCATAGTTAGATCCATCAAACAAAGGGGCTTTTGAGGAAGAAGAATCACTTCTTGCCACTATGCTCAAAGTCTAGAATCTACCCAAGGTTTAAAAATAACTAGGAACTTAGGCTCTGATACCAATTGTTGAACACAGAGTACCACTGAGAGGGGGGTAAATCAGTGGTTCCTAGGTCTATTCTTTTTTTGATCTAACTTGAGAATATCAATTATTTACTTAATCACATAGACAGTCCAACTGGTAATATAAGAAAGAAGGGCAAACTGATCATGCATACACAACCAAATCACAACACTAGATTTACGAGGAAAGCCCAATATGAGAAAAACCTTGGTGAGAAAAGTTGTTGAAGTCTACTACTCCAATCCAGCCTCATAGTAAAACATAGTTACAAAGTTTAGGGAACCAACCCAAGGAGCACCAACCCCTGCACTTTTAGGGCACCAACCCAAGGAGCACCAACCCCTACACCAAGCTCCAACTTGGCAATGTATATTGAAATACTATGAGTATAATTTAGGCTTCTTACTGCAAATGAATTTTGCAGCTCTTGAATCAATTAACTTTCTGTTATCTTTCTCTCCTTCTCTCACGCAATCTCTCAGTACATTATGTCACAGTGGGATGATGCCTTCTCTGCCACGCCTTATTGATAAGGCTCAACTACTCGACTATGAAACTACCAATAGGATCCTTTGACCGGTCTGCTTGCTTGCTCACACTGTAACTTGATCAAAATCCCTTCTCAAGTTTTCTTCTTCCAACTCCTCTCCTCACTAATTTCTTCACTGTAGCATCATCTTTTTCAGCCCATTCTACCCTTTTCTTATTGAATAGGTCCCTGCCAAAAGACAGATTCAAAATCCGGGCGGTTAGGGTTTCTACATCATCCTCAAGGAAAATTAAATCCAATTAGATATGCAAGATCTGATCTCCTTGATGTCCATCTATTCTTCATCATCATTTTTGTGCTTTTTCAAATATGGGAAACGTGATCCTTCATTTTAGATTTGCATTTTATAGATTACCATTAATGCTCCTGTTGTTTCCCTCTCGAGATGATCTTTCAATCTGCTCTTTTGTTTGGTATTCGTGAGGTGTCCTACCTATGTCATAACATGTTTTCTGGTGTTTCCTAACTGTGTCCTATTTATTCTAATGATTGACATTGATCATTGTGCGAGTTTTTGGTATTTTGCTAAACCGGTAATGTTCTTCGTGTTATGTGGTATTTTTGGTGGTGTAGTGTATTGCGGTTGATCTTGGCATGATTTCCGGTGGTGATGAGCATTTGGGAATTTGAATTAGGTCCATGTTATGTCATGTAAATAATTATATTGATTCGGTGGTCGATCTTTGTATCATGTGATGTAATTTTATAATTGTGAGTTCAGGGTTTAGCCGACCTTGTTGTCAAGGTTGATGAATTGTATATATATAGGTGATATTGTCATGTAATTTAGAGATAGTGATGGTTTCAACATTATCAGATAGTGGTATATGTGTGAATAAGGATTCATCTTTTGGTGTGGTGCATTGAGTAGAGATTGGTGTTGTAGAGAAGACAATTGTGCTTAACCGGAACTGTCATCAGGCATTTGCAGATTCTATTATTGCAGTTCATTCATTCCATATTGTAGTTCAAATCTTTTTGTAAGTCAATGAGACTTCCCTAAGGGTTGTATCCTTCTAGGTCATTATCTTTTGAGTGGTGAGCTCTAGACAGTGTGCCTCAATGCATGTGCATTCCCCATTGTAATATTTTCACATACTACTACAGAGTATCATCTTATTGTGGGTAGGTTCCCACCGTGTTTTTTCCCTTAACCAGGTTTTCAATGTCAAAATCTTTATGTTGTGTGTTGTGCTATCAATTTACTTATCTCTGTTATTCTTGTCGTTTATCAGATCTATTTTATGGTTAAGTTTGTTGATTTGGTGAAAACTAATTCACCCCCGCTCTCTTAGTTTTCCCTCATTGTTGTTGCCAACAAACACTTAGCCTTCCTCTTGATTATCATATACCTATTCTTGAGGATAAGATTATTCTTCCTCCTAAGGAAATAAATAATCTTTTTCCCAATGAGAAATCTATTTCTTCTCCTAAGGTTAATACTATCTTTCCTCCTAAGGAAAATGATATTTTGTTTTCCTAAAGAAGAATCTATTCCTTCTCCTATAGATGAGTCCACTCTTCCTCCCAAGGATAGAAATTCCCCTCCTCCCAAGTGTCAAGCTATTCCTCCTCCTCATGATGGATGTGGTCTCCTTTATACGCCTTCCATTCGTCCTTTATATGGTGTGGTTCTTCCTTCTACATCTTAGAAAAATAAGTGATTGGCCTCTCCTATTGTTCAACCTAAAAGACCTCCACCCATTCATCCTTCCCTAAAAGAAGAAAATTAGCCTATACCCAATGAACCTAAACCTTCACAACCTTCATCCAAAACTAAATAAAACCATTGTGCGAGAGAATGCCAACAGAGATGTCATTCTAGAGCTCGTGAACTTTCTTCCCAAACCATCTCTTCTCCTAAGACACCAACTATTGACATAATTCCATTTTCTCCTAATGAAGATGTTCATCCTAGTTCTCCAAGATAAAAAATCCTTAAGACAAATGATGGTTCAATTTCTATTCCTATTACAACTCCTATTTTTATTAGTCTTGATGAATAAATAATTGAGAATATTGCTAATGATGAAAATGTTGATCCTAATATTTATGATGATGAATATGAATATGTTGATGTTGACAATGATTTATCTAAACAACTTTTAAAAGCATTAATCCTAGCTCCTAGTAACAGACAAAGTGACTCATCATTAGAGCATGTTCCTAGTTTGGAACTTGTGATAGCTCCATCTACCATGCTCAATGTCACTCCTCTTGCATATTGTCCACCTTCCTGAAATAATGATGAGAAAGATCAGGAGGTGGATAAGGTGTTTGATCAACTTCATTAGCACTGTAAATTCTCTCTCTCCTCTCTTGCTTGTTTGTGACCTTCTTCTATTTGTCTCTCCATTCTTTTATTTTTTGTCCCTAGTGTTTTCTAGTTGAGGATGATGCAGAGCATTTAGATCTCTTTTGGTCTCTTCCATGTTGACTCAAAGACACGTATTTTGTTCTTCCATGGTGGTTTCCTTTCTTTGGGGGATGAGGACAATTCTATGCATAATATATGCATGATATACATGAGTTATCATAAAAATCATATTGACTCGAAAGTTAGGTGAAACAACCTCGTGTTTTGTGTTTTGTGATCATCATCCTTTGATTTGTCCTCTCTTTGGGGCTAAATTATTTTGATAACGTGATTGTATTTTTGTGTGTATCCTACCTTAAAGAAATTGCTCCTAATAAGGTGTGCACAATCTCATTAACATGGGGGCATGCACGTCACTCAATGATTCTCTCTCTTGCATATCTTGATACTTAAAGTTACTTACATTTTTCTTTGTAATTTTTGGTATTTTTCTTTTCATGACTCATAGTAAGAGAACCTTACTAGTTGTAGTCATGGTTCTCTCTTTCTCTCTCTCATGATCTTCCCTTTTACCTTGTCATTGAAGTTGTGAGATCCTAAAGTCCACTGGGGACTTGGTGTATCTTTCCTCCTTGACGACTTGGTGAAAGTCTTTCAATGTGAACCCTTTGTACTTTACCGAGAGTATGATTGACTTCATACTCCCGCTAAAGTGGGGGCTAAATGTAGCATCCTAAAATTACACCCCTTGCAATTTTGACTGCATATGGGTCTTCACCTTAGTGTTTTTTCCCCTTGGCCTAATTGAAGACCTGATTATGCTCATACACATCACAAACATCAAAAACTTTGATTTTGCAATTAACATACACCTTGATCCTAACCCAAAATAGGGCAGGACTAGGGCGTGGCACCATGGTCCTCCCTAAAATGGGCCCTCTTTGAACCCTTTTTCACATTTCAAATTTGAGCTAGATTTCCCTCTCTATGTCAGGTCATGTTGGAAAATTAGTTAATTTTCTCAATGGGCAAGTATATAAAGAGGATCACCCCTATCATTTGAAGATCTATCAATCTCATGAGATATTATTAAGCACATAAAAGATCAAGCATTCAAGCATTCAAGAGAAATTGAGCATTTTCAATGTTCCTTCAAGCCTTGGAGCAGCAATAAATTCAAGGATCAAGCATTGAAGTGGAGATCTACATCCTATTTCATGAAACCCTAATTTCATGTGGAGGAAATCAAAACTTCACAAAGAGGTATAATCATTCAATTTTTCAGTTATAATTCAACGTCTCCCTCAAAAGAAGAACGTTTCCTTTCAGTCATTTCAATTAAATTTATCTCAATTTCATGGTTAATTCCAAAACTGGGGTTTCACCTAAGGCAATCCCCTATTCCCAACATATTCCCCTTTCTTTGTGTGTGTAGGAAATAGATGCACAACTATACTTATAAAGATAAGCTTCAAACACAAAGATGGAAAAATCCTTTTTGACGTACGAAAAATTTGGAGGACTGTGTTGCCACATCACGGTCCCTACTTTTTTGGGGCATTTTTGTAGGGTGGATCTGAATCAGCTTATATTACTCAGATCTAGGTGCATGACAAAATACCAAAGGTGTCACTCAGTATTTTCTCAATTTTATCTTCAATTTCAACACTTTACCCTAAATCAACATTTCAACTTAGAAAAAAGGGAAAAACACATCATAATCAATCAATCCACTTAGTATTTAGTCCTTATTTGATTTGTGATTGAATCTAGTGGATTCCTCCCCTCTTTTGAATGTAAAGGAATTTATCCCCCTAAGAGAAAATTGATTTGGTGATTTCTCCTTCTATGTTGCAAATTGTTAAATCAAATTTTCCCCTTTACAACTTGAAAGTCTCTTCATTGCCTTAAATATTTCTAAGTGTATTGGGTTTCATGTATCAAGCCTTCACACTTTGGAATTCCTTTTGTATGGAAAGTGTATTGGGAACCCTCTAATGCCAATTTTTCTGTGTGTTGAGCATCGAGGATAAAATGTCCATATTTCATTCCCAAAAAGGGGTAGGTGCATCTTTGATCCCCGATAGGTATTTTCAAACTTTCTTCCTCGATGGATTTTGGGCATCAAGGATTAGGTTTCCACTCTTTTATTTTAATCTTGGAAGTTTCAACCCATAACCCTTAATCCTTGATGAGAATCTATCAAATGTTGGAGGTCTTGGGTTTGTTAGACATCAGATGTCGGGCCTCCATAGCTCCTTGTTTAGTCCTTGATTTAGCAAACCCTAATCCTCAAACCCCTAATTTCCCTTAAAACATGATTCTTTAGGATTCTTTGGGCTGAGTTTTCTTTTTCTATTGAATGTAGTAAGGTGTATCCTCAATGTTAAACCCCATCAAGGTGGAGAGGGAGAGAGGTCTCCTAGTTAGACAACCTCTTGTGTAAAGGTTGGACCTTTTTTGTGAATGATTGTTTTAGGTCAGACTCTTTTTTGTGAAGAACAATTTTAGTTCTACTGAGTAGATTGGAGGTGTCAGTGTCCTCATCCTACTCCTTTCCTTGAATTCGACTATGTTTTTATTGTTATGTTTTTTTGGCTCCTAGACAACCTTTGTTGGTGTTGGTATCTGAGTAATTTCTTGGTATTTTTAAGTGTGTTTTGGTATGGATTAAAGGTTGATGATTCCCTCATCCTATCATTGTGTGGTGTCATGAGAGGATGGGATTGTGAGCTTGTACCTCATCATCCTTTGGGTGATGTTACCTGCCCTAGGTAGTTTTGTCATGATGGATTTGTCCCATGACTATTTGATCTTTTGTTGGTACTAGATTGCATATACAATGGTGAGGTTATTCTATTTGTCATCTCCTTTTTGTTATAATGTTCCATATGACACTTGTGTGCCTATTGTAGTGCAATTTCAATTTGTAGTTATTTTTGTTTCAAAAAAAAAATCCATCAGGTTTTGTCTTGATCCATTCAGATGGGGCATTACATCTGGTATCAAAGCCCATGTTACAACACTAGGATCTCTAAATAATATTGTTATCCATGTGGTTTTTAGAACTTTACATATTTTTGCACGAGTACTTGTGTGGAGAGTTGATTGTTTGTCTTCTTTGTTGGGTTCCTTGCATGGTGTTATGTTTAGCTTAGTGTAAAACAACCCAAGTAGTGTGTTGTAGAGGAAGGTTACCTCCTAGGCCCCTCTTCACCTATTAAGGAAGGAGAGATGCCCCTATTTGAGTGCCTCCTAGAGTAGAGAATATTCACTCTTTTGTGCATTTCTCCTTATGTGTGAGCTCTGGTTGGGTCTTCGTGCATTTTAGAATTTGTGGATTCTATTGGTGATAGTTGTTGTTGTTGCCTTGTTTTCCCTATTATGATATGTTTGAAGAATGTCTATTTTTAAGGGTTGATTAGATCCTCGAGGGTGTTGGGAATTATTTTGGTGTGATTATCTCTTTGATGTTTCTTGATTAATTATAGAACATAGATACCCTTGAGGAGTCATACTTGCTTTGGTGTGTTTCCTTGGATGACGTAATTGATAAATCTTTTGATTTGACTCAAATTTAAATAAGTTGGCTCTTTTTGAGCATTGTGATGTGAATCATGTGAGTAATGCATTGAATGTGAAATAAATCAAAATTGTTAATATTCTCTATATGTTGGTGTTTAAATGCTTTCTCAAAGTGCATTATATGTTAGTTTCTATGAGGATGCATTGCTATATGTGTGGAATGAAAGTCTAGAAAAGAGAAAGGTGTGTAAATTGCCTTGATGGATCTTCAGTTAATGAGTTGCTCCCAAATTGCATTATTTATTATGTTTTGGTGAGAACCTAGATTATACAAGCATTGTGTTGGCATGGCCTTATGCCTTTATTTTTCTATTTTTGTTGAGTATGTGGATATCATGTTGTCATAACATGTGGTAGTGATTCATGATTTGATTGAATGCATGTTCCTTGAGTGGATAGTATCTACATGGTTGGATACATTAGTGTTCCTTGCATGAGTAAATTTGTAAAACATCCTTAGCCTTGAGCCTAACTATACCTTGATTTAGCCTTGTTTAATTAAATATTGACAAGGATGATCATAGGCATCATGCCCTTGTGGTTGTAAATTCTCTAGTGAATGTGGTGCTTGATTGAGTGTAATACTTGAAATAAAATAATTTCTTGTGGATGTGGTAGAAACCTCTACATGTGCATCCTTGCAAATATGATGTGGCTATGTTACCTCGGAATTATAAGTATTTGCAAGTTTGAGTTGAATTGCATAATTAAATGTATTGGTATTTGATTTCACATACTATTGGGGTCATAAACGTCTCTCTTGTGTGATGTACTTGGGTATGTTCTCTAACACACCTTGGATGTTGTATTCTTGGGTTTCATGTAGTGGTTACTCTCTCAAATGTGGATACCATTAGTCACTTAGTGATGCAGGAGCATCCCCAGTTGATGAGCAATCTTGCATCAACCAAAAATATTTCCTTTTTGTTTTGTTCTTGTTTAGTTCTTTATGTAGTTTTTGTTGGCATATGCACACTCCAATGAGACATTGTAGGTGATTGAAGGTTTTGTCATTGATGGAAACCTTACAATCCTATAACACCGGTAAGACATTCCATCGGCACTAGCAAGATCAGACTCTACACCGACACTCACAT
This sequence comes from Cryptomeria japonica, assembly GCF_030272615.1. Classification (NCBI taxonomy): domain Eukaryota; kingdom Viridiplantae; phylum Streptophyta; class Pinopsida; order Cupressales; family Cupressaceae; genus Cryptomeria; species Cryptomeria japonica. The sequence continues at coordinate 53,483,533 of NC_081415.1, read as the reverse complement.
CACTGCCACCGGCAGTGAAAGGAAGCATACTCTACACCGACACTCACATCACCGCCACCGACAGTGAAAGGAAGCATACCATATTTTGTTTATTATTTGTAAAATCTTTGTAAGCTGACTTGGCAAGTTGTAAAATGACTCTTATATAAGAGAGATCATTGTAGAACATTTTGTGTAAGGAAGAAGATTGTAATTAGGTGAAATAAGGCAGACCTATTATGCGAATTATAGGTTAAGGGTTTATGTAAGAAGCAGAGTAGAAACTGGTACTGGATCTGGCATTATAGATGCTACTTTGAAGCAGTACAAGACACTGGATTTATATAATCCATTTTGTAAGTCAGTGAGACTTCCTATTTTGTATTTGAGCAGTGAGCTCTAGGCAATTGGCCTTTCTGCATGTGCAGGCCCCTCTTGTAACAGTAATATTCTCTTATTGGCCAGTAAGTGAATATTGTGGGTCACAAATCCCACCGAGGTTTTTCCCACACTGGGTTTCCTCGTTAAATCCTTGTGTTATGGTGTGATTTTTATGTGGTTGTTTTATCTCTGTTCATTGAATTACTTTTTGTTTACTAGTACACTATATTAATATGCTCTACATGTTTTAAGTTAAGAAAATCTATTAACCGGTTAGATACTAATTCACCCCCGCCCCCTCTCAGTATCTATTGGAATCCTAACAATTGGTATCAGAGCTTGGTCCTCTATTTTCAGAAGCCTAACAACTTGAGGAAGATCTTGACACTGGTAGAGATGGAAAACTTGATGAAGCAACTTGAAGGAGATCTCTCAGACTATGATGCAGAAAAATTGAAAAATATCAAACTTGAAGATGATCTAAAGGCTACTTAGGATATTATTCAAGCACTTCAAGAGAATCTTACTATTTCAAGAAACAAGAGAAGAGAACTTTGTGAAAAGATGCAAAATGAGAATGATGAAAAAGAAACTCTTAATGATATGATAAACAAGCTGAAGCAAGAGAACATGACAACAAAGAATGAGATGCAGGATATGACTATGAGATTTTGTAAAGAAATTGAAGATAGAAAGAAGAATGAAGAAGATTTGACTAGAAGACTAAGTGATGCTGCAAATGAGAACACAAGACTTAGCTATGAAAATGAATTGTTGAAGACAGATTTGATGCACACTCAGAATGACTCAAATGAACTGATGAGGCAGAAAGAAGTCTCAGAAAGAGAACTAGATACCGCAAATCAACATAAAGAAAAATTCAAGAAAAGCTCAGAGGAACTTGGTAACTTGTTGAAGAATCAAAAACCTAAAGGTGACACTTCTGGAATTGGCTTTGAAGTTGGTGAAAGCTCTGGTACTGCAAACACATAGGATCATAGCAAACTGGTAAGACAACCTACTACTTATAAATTCAATGGCAAATGCTTTAACTATAATAAGTATGGTCATAGAGAAAATGAATGTAGATCTAGAAACTATCAGAATACCAATGCACCCACCGGTCAATGTTCAAAATGCAACAAAGTTGGTCATAACTCTGAGAATTGCAGAATGAATGTGAGATGTTATGTTTGTGGAAGATTTTGACACTTATCTAATCAATGCAGAACACAAACTAGCATAGGTTATGGAAAGGCTATTTAGAGAAATAATGTGACTTGTTATGCATGTAACAAAATTGGGCATATTGCTAAATTTTGTAGAAGCAAGTCCTCACCAGTAGACAACAAAGGTCCTAGTTTGAAAGGAAAAGAAAAAGTTGAAGAAGTTAAGCAGGAATTCTCAAAACAATGGATCAGGAAATCAAAACTAAATGGTGTTGGAAATAATCCTCCACCAGTAGAACCAAGCAACACTCCACCGACAGAACAGAGTAGCACTCCACCAGCAGAAGTCTCTTCATCAAATTGAAGAAACTTCTTTGAGGGTTTGGCAATCAATGAGACATATGCTATTAATCCCTCGGTTGATGGTAAGAAGTTGAAATTACTTCTATACTAGCAGTTATGTTAAGTGATTACTTAACTGACATACATTAAATGTGGTAGTTGGTAGATTGACATTATAAATTAATGTTTTTGGCTCCATTTCACTTCACCGAGCATTCAAACATTTGAAGAGCACGAAATTTATAGAGCTAAAGCATTTCGAGCAAAGAGGAAAAGCATTTCAGCGATCAATCCTTCCAAAGGCAGAAAAAGGTATTTATAATCATGGCATCCTCTTCTGTACTTGAATTCATAGAAAACCCTACTGTGGTTGAGGTAATCAAATGCCCTAGGCCCATATTTCAATTAGTTTCTGAGATAGCTAAAAAGGATGACAATGTAGGTGCTTTTTCCCAAATTCCCAAAGGAGTTGTTTTTGTAGAAGACCCTAGAATTTATATCCATTGCCATACAGAAGAATTAGGAAATCAAGAAATCAAGAACATGTACAAATTTGTTATCTATGATGACTCTGAAAATGTAAAACCTGAACACAAAATTGTTGAAACCCTAGGATTCACAGAAATCCTCTGCATTCTAGAATTCCCCAAGGAAGTAATAAGAATAGTATTGAGTAGGGTACATGGAAAATTCTTTTGGCTAGATTCAATTCATAAAATTACCAAGGAAGCTGTGAAAGCTGTAACAAGGTTACCTTCCACCGGTAACAGACCAGACAAGACAAAGAAGGTCTCAAATGACCTGGTAATAAACCTAACTGGTGCAACATCCGACAAAAGGTCTCTAAGGGTTAATGATGTGATCGCCATAAATGTGAGATTTGTTAGCATGATTTTAGGTTACAAAGAAACACATGCAAACCGACTTAACTCAATTTTCAGTTTATGCATAAAAAGTGCACATGATACAGTTAAGGATAATGTAAAAATTGATGTATGTGAATGGTTAAAGGATGAATTGATTGATAATTTAGGGAAGATCAAGAAGGATAAGAAAGGAACATTTAGATTTGGTAACTTATTTGTATGCTTAATGCTACACATAACCAAATAGGTGCCCGGTATAGGTATCAAGAACCTTGGATTTCACATACCGGTAGGGAAATAGTTATCAAACTTGTTCAACAACATGGGTGAAAGCAAACAAAAGAATATTAATGAGTATTTTCAAGCACTAAAGGCCAGAATGAACAAAAGAGTTAGACTATCATAGAAAATTTGTAAACAAATACAAAGATGATATATGTTTTGTGATTAAAAAGGATGAGATTTGGATGGAAGCAGTTATCCCAAGAACAATTTGGGTTACTAAGATGGGTTATGAGACTGATGACCACATCATTGAAACATATGCTAAAGCCCTTCTGGAAGCACCAAATGAACCTAAGGAAGAAGTATTTGGTAGTGCTGAGACCATTGAAAGCCAAATTCAATCTAAGAAGAGAGTTAAGAAAGTAGAAGCAACAGTGAGGAGAGGTTCAAGGTAGGCTAAGGCTATAAAAGAAGATGTACTGAAACAAACCGGTATCACTAAAGATGAGTTGCAGGCACAACAACCAAAAACTCACCTTTCACCGGTAGCAACTTCTTCAGAGAGTGACATGCCAGCTGAATTCAAAAGAGTTGTAAGGAAAAGACAACCTTCACTGGTATCCACACCCTTGCCTAGAAGAACTAGACAAAAAGAACAGGCAGTGAGGTCTCCAGTAAAGAAGACAACCCCAAAGAAAAAGCTAACACCTAAGAAGAAAAGGACTCAACAGAATATTTCTCCGATTGATAGACTATTGGATGTAATCACAGAAGAAGGAAAACTCAAGAACATAGAAAAGTTATATGATACACTATCAACAGATGAGAAAGAGCAAGTTGAAAACAATGTTATTTTACACCTGGATATCTATAAGAAGTTTTTGATGCAAGTTGTAGATGAACTACAGATGAATTATTCAAGAGACTAGAAGCAAGAAGACAATCTGTTGTAGAACTTGAGAAGAAAATCAAAATTGAAAAATTACTTACTATCTACACAGTCAACTCTCCAAAAGAAATAGACAATCTAATTGCAAAAGCCAACCGGTTAGTATTCTCTACTGCACACCGACATATTGCACTAATGGCAGGAAGAGTAAAAGAGGTAACAGAAGAAACAGAAAATGGATGGGATATATTCCTTGTGGAGAAGGAAAAGCAGGAAGAGTATAGGAACCCCAAGCCTATCAAAGTCTATCAAAAGGACAAAGATAAGGGTAAAGGAAAGGTTGGTGGAGCTCCTAGTATCAAAATAAAAGATAACTTATCCCCACCGCCTCTGATTATTACACCAGTAATGACAATAGAAGACCAACCGGTAGATGATAGTATGGATGTATCACAAGAGGATACTAATCCTAATTCAGAGATACTATACACAGTTGATGTTCATACTCAAAAGGTCAACATTGTGGTAGATAAAGACACAACCAGTAAGACTGACATGGCTAGTGAGCCACCGGCAACTGACAACATTGATAACACTAAAGGAAAAGTTGAAGATGATAGCATAGGGAAACAGATAGAGACTCCAACAGAGACTAAAATAGATCAATAGACAGAGAGACAAGCCAAGCAACAAGCTCTAGAACAGGAACAGGTTCATGTGGAAATAGTGCCACCGGCAACAGGAGAGAAACAAAAACCCTTGCTTAAGGAAATGGAAACACAGACTGACCTACCAAAGGTCACTACAAGCATGGTTACTTCCTCCACTAGCAGAATTCAGAATGTTGGTTCCTCCTCAGTAGACTTCAAATCAACCAATGTAACTGAAGTTCTTTTAGATTCTTTGAAGAAAATAATTGATTGCAGCTCACAAGCTTATAAAGCTATAGATGACACAATCCTAATTTTGAGGATGATAGCTCCAAAATTCAACATAGATAATAAGGATTCCTTGAGTCAACTTGACACTTTGTCAAAGTATATTACTGACAACACAGTGACAGTTGAACAAATAAAGGAACATGCATTCAAAGACAGGTTGGAAATTGAAAAACAAAAATTCTTTAAGGATCAAATAAAGAAGTGTACTAGGGACTTTGACACACTTCTATCGGAACTATGCAACATATTGAAGGAATTTAAAACTCTGTACAAAGATACTTGCAAGACAAACTTTTTAACAGTTGACATAGATAAGAAAATGAGCAAGGTACAAGAAGAAATTAATAAACTTGCTGACAATTTTGTTAATTCACCTGATACATTATCAGTTTTTGAGCAAAAGATAATAGGTTTTGAGGAAGAGTTACTGAAGCTAGAGAGAGAAAAGGAGAGAATAATAAACAAGGCTAAGAATCTGAGACTAAGACTAAGTCCAAGACTAGACTATCTAGCATTCTTGAGGAAGGAAATATCTGAGGCATTAGTACAAGGACAGAAAACACCAGCAGAGCATATGCAACAAATCACAATACAGTTAAAAGAACAGAGGCAGCAATAAAAGATAGTAAGAAGTTTATGGAAAGCATAAATTTGGTTTTGGCGGATCTTTTTCAAATTGTAACCACCCAATTACAAGGTTGAGACAAAAAAACTACAACTCTATTGACACCTTGACAACCTTTGTCACTGATGCCAAAGGAGGAGTAGTAGTATGAGAAAATAACCAGCAAAAGACTTATTTGCTCAGGGGGAGCTCACATATTTTTGGTACACAATTTTTGGATTACAAGTTTTGGAATTTTCTCATGCATGTTGACATCAATGCCAAAAGGGGAGATTGTTGGAATATGCACACTCCAATGAGACATTGTAGGTGATTGAAGGTTTTGTCATTTATGGCAACCTACAATCCTATGACATCGGCAAGACATTCCACCGACACTAGCAAAGCATACCGACACAGAAGCTAATAGGATTTTTGTTGTTATATATTTTGTTTATTATTTGTAAAATCTTTGTAAGCCGACTTGGCAAGTTGTAAAATGACTTATATAAGAGAGATCATTGTAGAACATTTTGTGTAAGGAAGAAGATTGTAATTAGGTGAAATAAGGCAAACCTATTATGCGAATTATAGGTTAAGGGTTTATGTAAGAAGTAGAGTAGAAACCGGTGCTGGATCTGGCATTACAAATGCTACTTTGAAGCAGTACAAGACACTAGATTTATATAATCCATTTTGTAAATCAGTGAGACTTCCTATTTTGTATTTGAGCAATGAGCTCTAGGCAATTGGCCTTCCTGCATGTGCAGGCCCCTCTTGTAGCAGTAATATTCTCTTATTGGCTAGTAAGTGAATATTGTGGGTCACAAATCCCACCAAGGTTTTTCCCACACCGGGTTTCTTTGTTAAATCCTTGTGTTATGGTGTGATTTTTATGTGGTTGTTTTTATCTATGTTCATTGCATTACTTTCTGTTTACTGGTACACTATATTAATATGCTCTACATGTTTTAAGTTAAGAAAATCTATTAACCGGTTAGATACTGATTCACCCCCCCCTCTCAGTATCTATGGAAATCTTAACAGTTTTTTGTGTTCTTATCGGTTGGCACCGATAGTTGCTTTCTTTTCATGGCAGATCTTCTTTTCAGTTTCTAGGCTAGTTCATATGCTTAGTTCCAGATTTTCAGTTCATTTGGGTTCTTTTCCGGTCAGTTATCACTTCCGGTTGACTGTTTATGGGTTCTGGAATAGTTCTTGTGCTTACCGATTGGTTTTACTTCATTACCGACATGATTCTTGGCATGTGGATCTATTTCAGGTCTTGTCTGATGTTCATTAATGTGTGGCCAGCCTTCCTGCTGAACCACACTACGTAGTTGTTATTTTCCAGAACGACTCCTTTAATTCTTAGGGCTGACTTAATTACACATTTCATTTTCCTGTATTGGTAAATGTAATCTTATGAGGCCAACCTAGAAATGTTCTAGTGGGTATAAATATGATGTTATGTAATCATTTGTAGGGGAAGAGGAAGTAGAATTGAGAATAAGGATTGACATTCACATTTTGAGATCCGGTTGATTCTTAGAGTCCCGGATTGGATTGTATCTGGTTGATAGCCTGCATGTAACTAGTTAGCTACCAGATGTTCTTTGATGATTATATGATGATAGTCAGGTGATGGTCTAAAGATCAAAAGCAATAATATGACCTGTTTAGGTAATCTTGTTATGTTTTCTTGTTGCTTTCATTGTGTTACTCTTGTTGCATAAGCCGGTTGATTCTCTTTGAGGGTTTTACTAGTTATTCTTGGGTTTCATGTAGTGGTTACTCTCTCAAATGTGGATACCATTAGTCACTTAGTCATGTGAAAGTCTTTCATATTTAATAATTTACCTTGGATATTGATGAATTGTTCCACATGTTGTAAGGGCTAGCAGTGATTTTTTGAATTTTATTATGAATGGTTTAGTCACCAAACTCCCCCATCTATCTATTTTGTGACCTTGTCATACTTGACCTATCATTGAATTGTTGATATTTTATGATTTAGTGTTGAAATTCACAATTCCCCCTCTTGGGGTTTTTTTTCAAAATTTTATGGTGGCTATTCCAAATGTTTGAAAGTGTTAGTCTTATTTCATGTTAAGGGTTGTTCTATATCAATGTTCATTGTGAAGCCATGATATTATGTACTAGGGAGTACTTCATAGAGAATGTACTATATTTGAATGTTGATTAATTAGAATAATGGTTAGATTAGAATATCTCCCTTGTTTATTTGTGAATGATATCTCTCAAGTTTCATGTGAACATTTGTGAAATGTATTGCTATATCCTATGTGATTGTGTAGTTTAAATTGATTGAATTAAATTTGAAATTTCTTTCTTTCTATGAGTGTAAGAATATTCTTGTATATTACATGTATCAATATGAATGCCTTGTATTTGATTTTGAGTTATTTGTATTCAGATATTCCAAATGTGATTGATGTATCATTCTAAGATCATGCAATTGTAATGGTGAATAATGTGTTTTTATTGTTCTTGATTATGACTCTTACTAGAAGGTTGGTTGTGAATTAGTCCCCTAACAATAATTGTTCTACTTGAGTGGTCTTTAGACCATTGTTTCCTAGTGATTTTGTATTATTTTAGTGTTTGTGGAGGTGTTTAATGTACCATGGGTCATGGTTTAGTATGGCATAAGGGTGCAACCATGTCACATTAGATGTGGACCCCCTAACTATACATATGATTGACATAGTTTATGGATGAGAGGTGCACTAGTTAGTGCTTCAACACCCATTACTTATATGTACCTTACCATATTTATATGTATATGTCTTTTGTTTGGCTACTTGTTAAGGTTTCCCTTGTGAATGGAGAATTTCTCCTTAGTAGCTTTGAGGTGTTCCTAGCTTAAGGCTGGAAGAGGTTGGAGTTCCTATATGAAAAAGTGGGCATCCTATGTATGGTTGTGTTGTGACTTATTGATTTTGAGCCTTGTGGAGGTTCTTTGACACCTTTTTTTATCATGTCTAATGATATTGATGGGTTGTGTAACCCTAATTTGAGCTTTGCAATGGCCTAAAATCATGTTTTTCTCCTATTTCTTGTGTTAGTTGGTGGTTGTGTCATCTTTCTTGTGAAGTTTCAAGGTTGTTGAGATTCCTCTATGTGGGTGCTCTTAGGTGTGTGAGGTAACATTAATACATTTGTGCCTCTTAGAAACCCTAAGTTGTTCTTGGTTTCTCAAGCAGAGACAAGTCCTTTAAGGAAATCATTGCTATTCTAGAGTGATGCTTGAGGAAGTGATATGATGTCTGGAAGTGAGGTATGCTTAGGATGAGAATGATGGTGATTTTTATAGTCTCATGGGATTATTTTCACATGAAATTTGTGTTATAGCCTTGAGGGTTAAGTACTTTGTTTTAAGAAAATTCCATAAGAAATTCAATTTGTGTTTTGTTGCCTCATAATAAGGTAAAGTTGCAAGATTTTATGCCATTCCTAGTTGAGTTGGTGGCTAGATGGAATTTCCAAGAACTTGTGGTAGTCCTAGAGTAGGACCTTGATAATTTTTTATTCTCTTGTGACAATGTAGTTGGTCCTTTCTCCTAGTGCAATGGTGGGTGGTGAGGGTGTTCTGGCCTAGACTTAGGAAAAGTTGAGAGGTTGATCTTGCTTGTTTGATGTGTTTGGAGGATTGAGTACTAGGTGTACCCTACCCTTTTCTTTAGTAGGCTTTTAGGAGTAATCCTATTTCTAGAGGGGAAGGATGTAGTGCTCTTCCTATTTGTATCTACTAGATGTGTATTGATCATGGCATTGGTTTGATGATGTATCTAGAGATGCACATGTTATGATTGTGCTTTGCTTCTGAGTTATTATTCTATGCTATATTTCAATTTGTTTCTATGTATGTGGTGCCCTTATTACTCATGATTTGTATGAACTACCTACATGTTTGAGATGATATCCCTCAACATGTCAGTCTTTGGTGTTATTCACATTGAGATGGGTGTATGATATTATGTCATGTTTCTTGTGAGGACACAATGTATTATTTTGTGATGATATTTTAGATGATGTATGCAAGATATTATTATGTTTCATTTTACCATGCTTAATTTAATGATGTTTTAAATATTGGCTAAATCTGAATTAAATGTAATTGTGTCATGAAAAGACATATTGAGATGAAATACTAACATAATGTTGATGCTAGAGTTATATGACAATGTGTTTCAAATCCATTAAATGAAATAACTTAATAATAATATGATGCCTATATAAAGAACATCTTCTATCTTGCATAAGGACTAGGATGTCTAAGAAGTTGGCAAGTATTGCAGTCTAATCCAATCTAGAGCTATCAACATACAAAGCAATATACTACAAGAATTCTACAAGTATTGAAGTATGGATTCATGTTTATCGTTTATTGTTATTATGTTTGTATTAACACTTGTAGGAATTTTAAAAGAGCATTACATCACCACCTTTATGTGGAAATCCATGATAAGGGTTTCATATCTAAGGTAATTTTTTCATTTCAGCATTTCATTATTGTATTAGCCTCTATTCTTATAAGTGAACATGTGCTCTATCACTCATTGTAGCTATTGTGGAGGTGGGAACACCAACACAGGGTTTGAATTAGGCAATACTGATACAAAATAACCAATTACACCTTTTTTTATGTGTGCAAGTTCAAATTTGATAGTGGGAGAGTTATAGAAGTATAAATTAGATAGCAACAAATTATGAAAAAAATTAAATAAAAAAAAAAAAATCATACTAGTGCACCCAACACCCATGTCCTAGCAATTTGAGTTGCATTCTTGGGAGACAGTTGTGCAGTGCCCCATGACTACATTTCTCGTCATCTTTTGAATTTTTAGACGCCTTCAAACTAGGGTTCTTAGCACCCCTATATTGCATAGTTAGCTTCAAATTTTAGATCTAAGTTCCTCTCTATATCTCTATCCCATTTCTAGCTTACTTTTTCAATTATTAATTCTATATGTGTTGTTTATAGTTAAATTCAATCATTTTACCATAGTTAAGCTAGATCTCTCTCACACACACTTCACTATATCATTCTTTTGTAATAAAGGAACAAAAATCCCATTGTCTAGCTCTCCTTTGAGGAAAATAGTTAGGCCTATTTGTGTTCCAATTTTACAAAGAAAACTTGAGATCTTTAGGTTACATTAACTAACCTTAAGGATATCAACCCCTTTGTTTCATTCTGGTCAACCTGATGTCTTTTACATGTCTTTTGATTTTAGAGCATGTACTTGATTTACATACATTTAGTTAGCTAATCCACCAACATTTTATTTTGTTGAATCCAACATGTCTCATAGTTGTATATCTTTTGATTTAGTCCATGCACTTTGCACAATCTAATTTATTTCCATTCTCACATTTGATTACTTCACTAATTAGTTGCATTTTTTATAATGGCATTATCAAAAATATTTTTAGCATGTTTTTTTTTTAAAGATCTGCTACATGATTCATGTTGTAACTTTGGTACTCCTATAAATGATGATGATATGAACCATTCTTCTCTCTCCCAAAGGTTGTCCTATTCATGAGGATATTTGAAAGAAGATAATATCATTAGCACATTTCTTAATGACCTCTCTTCTAGAGATGAAGAATTGAATAATTATGTTGATTCTTCTCTCAAAATTTACCTCCCCTAAAGGGATACTTTGGTGCAAGAGGAACAAAATAAAAATTGACAACACCAATCCTAACACATTGATGAAGAAATATCTTAGAAACTATCTTACTTATCAAGATATTTTAATGCAAGAGGGTGTCATCCACTTCATATATGACATGTTACTTAATATTACATAAGTAGAGATGAAACATTGAATTATAAAGAAAATTTCTCCCCTCCCAACACTTGTGATACTCATAGGGATATTCTAATGAAAGAAGACTCCCTTGCTAATGATACCTCTTAGTTGGGCATGAATAACACTAATAAATATTTGCATTCTCACAAAATGATCAATCCTTATTTATATTTATTAATCCATTTGATTCTTCACAATATGATTATACAAATCATTTTAGTGAGGTTTATAATTTAATTCATTCTCCATTATAGTTACAAACACATTGTCATGTTTGTTTTAACATACTCTCTAAATATGGATATAATGCACATGGTCTTGGATGTATGGAACAAGGAATTAAGGTCATGGTGGACCTTACACCTCATTATTATAAACAGGGTGTTGTTAGCATTATGTTATGTGTTGCCATTGATGTCAAATCCTATGGTCTACATTATGTCTGGATGTAGTATATTGTGCAAAAGTATTTAGATAAGGTGTGTTGTGCATTTGAAGGTTTCCGAGATTTACGAATGTTCTAGCTTTTTAGAAAATGTTATTTAGTGCTACTTTTGGGTACAGATTGGTCCAGAGCTCGAGGTTTTTTGGACCAAACATTGAAATTGTGTAATGGTAGTTATATAACATGTAGATAATATTTTGGGTCTAGCTTTGGTGATATATGTAACATTTTGACATGTTCGATGAGGAACGGTGTAATAAGGTCTACTTCTCATTTATTCCCACCGCTTGAATGATTAGTAGAGACCTATTTTAGATCTCTATCTCAGTCGACATTGACGATTATGTTTTTCTGGAGACAGTATATGTAGGTGTATGATTTGATGAATTGAAGTGTGGATTTTTGTGTTGAAGACATGTGAGATTGAAAGGATCCAGTTGTTGTGTGAGTATAGTGTTGCAGATTGTTATTGGAAGTAGTTACAACAGTGTAGACTGTGTTTCAATGATGGATTTTCTTTATCTTTCTTTCTTCTTTGGTAGTGAGCCTTTTTGGGCAATGAGCCTTTCTGGGAAGTGAGCCCATCTATAGTGAACTCATTGGCAGTGACCATCCTTTGTAAAAATTACCTTAACCGACGTTTATATATTAAGAATTAGGATTCTTCGTGGTTCTTCCCTTCTTGGGTTTTTAACATAAATTTTGGTGTTTCTTGTGTCTGATTTGTTGTGTATATGCTTTCATGCTTTATTAATTCTACTAATTGTTCTAGATTTGTTAATTAAGTTTAAAAGAAAATTTTATTGTCAAATAATTCACCCCCTCTCAGTTGCCCGAATATTCAATTATTGGTATCAGAGCTTTGGTTCCTTGATATAAAGGTTAACTGCTTGAGATGGATCCTGATCTGATGGCACACAAATTATACATTCATATCTTTGAAGGATCTGATTATAGCTTTTAGAAAGTAAAGATGAGGGGTTATCTTGTTTCTCTAGGGTACAACACTTGGAAGGTTATGGAGACTAAGTATGTTCTACTGATGAATGGTCTTAATACTTCAAATGAGATTCAAGCCTATAAAGGAAACAAAAAAAAAAAAAAAAGGTATGTTATCTTTCGTGCATTATCAAAAACTAAATTGACAAAGGTTATCTCTTTGAATACTGCTTATGAGGTTTGGAAAAATTTGAAAGACATTTATGAAGGAAATGAGAGAGTTAAGCTAACAAAGAGACTTGTGAGATTTTGCCAAGATCAAGAGGCAATGGAAAGCACAAATAGAGAAAAAAAAATAGATGATAGAAATAAACTGTATTCTATCAAGATGAAAATACTGATCAACTAGATCATCAATCATTACATACAATGAATATGAGCCTACTTATATAGGCAAGGCTATATGGATATGTGAGCACACAAACATGACATGTGGCTCAATAAGAAACAAGGGTAGGTAGGAAATAGGTGTGGGTAGGTAGGAGAAACAATATAATATTCCACATGAGGTAGATCACCCATTGAATGTGGAGTGTAACAACAAGATCACACCATAAAAGGTGGAAATTCTCCTACACACACTATCCCAATGTGGCACAAATACCCAAGTGTCTCATACCCAAACTACTATGAAATGCATTTCCTAAGTAAACTTAAGTAAGGTGTTATAATATCCAAGATGAATAATTATTTACACCAACACCCCCCCCTTAAGTGCAACTTAGGGGAATGCACTAAAGTTTACAATGCAAATAAGAAATGCAAGATGAGTTCTGGCTACGAGGCCATGTTAGGTACCCATGTACAAATGCAAATGCATGCAAAACAATACAAGGAAATCTCTCACAAAGCGGGGAAAGAGAGAAAAACCCAATGGGAAAAAACCCTCCCCCAAAAGAGAGATGAAAACTAGATACAAAGAACTCTCATAGAAGTATGTGAAGGACAAAACCCCATGTGAGGAAAAAGTCCCCCCCATATGAGAGAAGAAGAAGAGAGACTAGGAAGCCCCCCCTCAATTTGGAATCTTCTCCAATGATAGAAGCTTGAAGATGAATGAAGAAACTGCTCCATGAATGTCGAACAACATTCCTCCCCTTAGGAAGAAACAAAACTAAAGGTGTATCCAAAAAGTTTCCCCAACCATGAATGCAAGATGTATGAAAAAACCTCATTATGAATGAAATCTCTGAAAACTGCTCAAGTGTCCCCATGTCGATGCTGAAAGATACCCCCTCCAAAGGTGGTAAACTATGCCACACTGCTGAAAAAGGCACTCCAAGATCTAGTGGAGATGAATGTAGAACAATATCCAAAGGCTCATATGTCTCCTCAAAAGATAAAGAGACCTCCTCCAAGTGTTGTACAAAAGTATCCACAATCATGTCAACCTCTAAAGATTGATCATGTAGAGAATGCACAAGAGGGTAAGAGTGATCCCTCACAACAATCAAAGAAGGATCATCTTCATCAAAGAGAAGATGAATGTCATCAATGGTGTCTCCCAAATCTGCAATGTAGGAGTCCACAAACAAATCTGCAATGTTTATCAAGTAGGCATCCCAATCAACTGAAGCTAGAAGACATGAAATATCCTGCTGCACTGAATCATAAGAAGGCAAAACTTTTGCACTAGATGCATCATTGGGTGCAATAGGTGGTGTGATATCAATAGAAGGAGATGAAATGCAAGGCTCAAGAATGGGGTCATGTGTGAGAAACCCCAAGTTCAAATGCCCAAAGTTCTCCTCAAAATCTGAATCATCAATATAGGAAGAATCAACCTTATCAATAGGACCAAAATCTGAAAAAGAGTACAACCAAGATGCATGATCAACCACCCCAGTCGCAATGATAGCTCCACTCTCCAAGTCTCTAATGATAACTAAATCAGGTGCGAACTCCATAGTTTTCCCAGTTGCCCCATGTGTGATTTGATAGATGGAAAGAAGATTATTTGTCAAGTGGGGTACACACAACACATCATTGAAGGAGTTATCCCCAATGGCAATAGATCCTTTCCCAATCACATCCATGTATGTATGATTTCCCATCAAAATCTGCGGCATGTGGCAAGGCTCAAATGTAGAAAACATAGACTACGAAGATGCCATATGATGAGAAGCCCCTGAATCTAGAAGCCATCTCCCCGAATAATGACTTGTAGTAGCACAAAGAGCTTGTCCCTTTCCTTTATCTATCCCAAAAGAGTGATCCTTTCCTTTATCCTTGGAAGAAGAAGTCGATGTAGACATTCTAGAAGGTAGGTTGATTCTATTCTTCTCAAGAAGATTCTTCAACTCATCAATATCCTTCTTATAACAATGATGTTCATCATGTCTTGACTTCTTGCAATATCCACCAAAAATATTGTCCTTATATGATTTCCTCTTAGGTGAGAATGGTGAATCACCTTGTTGTGGAGAGGAAGATTGTGCTCCATCTTGTTGTGGTTTAGACTTAGGTTTCTTTTGATTCTTGCCTTTTCCTTGATTACTTTGATTCCCTTTGTTAGCCACCAAAGCTTGTCACTTTGAAGATTTGAGAATCCCCATCATGGTCAACTTAGATTGCTCAAGTATCAACATCTCCATGAATGAATCAAATGAGGGAAAAGTGTATGAGGAACCTTGAGCTAACCTATGGGTGTGAGAGCTAGATACAAAGGCTGCATACTCTGAAGGAAGCTTGTCCAACAAGTTATAAAACAATTGAGCATCCTTTTTGTCAATTCCACAATCCTTTAGCTTTGATCTTAACTCGGTTGCTTTTGTGACATAATCTTGGCTTGTATCAAAATCCTTGGGATCCAAAGTTGTGAGTTCACTATCAAGCTTGTAGCTCTTAATCTCATCAACTTGACCATACAATTTATTAAAAATATCCCAAGCCTCTTTAATTGTTGTACACTTATCAATGTGAAAAATGAGGTCATCTGATACATACTTTCTAAGAGTTCCAAGTTCCATAGCATTCTTAGTAAGTCATTCAATTTGAGCATTAGGATCAGCCTTAGGATCAGGTGGTGCTGTTATAGTTTCATTTACATAATAAATGAGTCATTTTTTCATTAGTTTACTCCATGCCTTAATCTTCCATGATGCATAATTATGAGGAGTTAAAAGTGGAAATTTAGGAGAACCCATAGCACCAAAATGAAAAAACACAAGATAGAGAGAGACACAATCACACAAGACACCCCCCCAAAATACTCAATCAAGAAATCCCCCCAAAATGGTGATTTTGGCACTTTATACTTAGTGCGTATACAATGGGCCACTTGCAAAACAAGGCAAAGTGGACTTCTAATTTCAATTTACAACTTCTCAAAATGAGATCTAAGAGACTTCAACAAATACTACTAGTGATCTAAACTGAGATCCAAGCAAAATGCAAGTACCAAATATGCCAAAAATGGCCAAATACTGAAAGTACAATTTCTACTTAAAATCACTACAAATAGATGGTAGATTATGAAAGTAGATAAAAAAATATGCACTTTCAAAAGAAATGGCACCTGAAAAGGAGTCCATATGAGCCCAAACGAAGCCTCCAAAGTTGTAAAAATCGGGATTTCATGATTTCTAAAAAACCTATATCAAAAAATCAGAAAACTCCTGTACCACTGTAAAGATCATGAAATTCTACCCCAAAACAAAAAAAGTTTCTTGAAAAAACAAGTCCGAATGAGTGAGATATCGCTATTTGAAAATTGCCTGCAAAATTATAATTTTTGGAAAATTTCCACCACCGTGTCAAACTTCAAATGCCTGTAGATTTGGCCTCCGAAGTCCGATTTTGATGAAACAAAAGGCAAAACTGACTTTCTTGGACCTCCTAAATTCAATAGTAACCTCAGATTTGACCCATCAAGCTTCAATAATAACCTACAATAGAAAACTCCAAAATACACAACCCCAAATAGCATCAAATTTCTCTCAATTGACAAACCAATGACACTCTAATGGCTCTGATACCATGTGAGATTTTGCCAAGATCAGAGGCAATGGAAAGCACAAATAGAGAAAACAAAATAGATGATAGAAATAAACTATATTCTATCAAGATGAAAATACTGATCAACTGAATCATTAATCGTTACATACAAAGAATATGAGTCTACTTATATAGGCAAGGCTATATGGATATGTGAGCACACAAACATGACATGTGGCTCAATAAGAAACAAGGGTAGGTAGGAAATAGGTGTGGGTAGGTAGGAGAAACAATATAATATTCCACATGAGGTGGATCACGCACTGAATGTGGAGTGTAACAACAAGATCACACCATAAAAAGTGGAAATTCTCCTACACACACTATCCCAATGTAACACAAATACCCAAGTGTCTCATACCCAAACTACTATGAAATGCATTTCCTAAGTAAACTTAAGTAAGGTGTAATAATATCCAAGATGAATAATTATTTACACCAACAAGACTAATAGCTAAGTGAAGATATGAAAATCTGAAGATGGAAGAAGGGGAAGACATTGTAAGCTATTTTGAAAAGGTTGATAGTATAGTGAATGAAATCAGAGAACTCAGAGGTACCTTGAATGATGAATATGTGATTGAAAAAATCTTGATGACATTACTAGTGAGCTATAGTGATAAGATCTCAGCTATTGAAGAAACCTATGATCCAAATAAGTTCACCAGAGAGTAGGTTTTTGGTACCTTGATTGCATTTGAAGAAAGAAAGTTTGGAAAGGACAAAGACAAATCAAAGACCACATTCAAAGCATCTGAAGATGGTCCAAATGATTAAGAGAGCCCAGATGAAATGGAATAAAACTTTGTAAGCAGACTGAAGAAAGACATTTGCAAGTACAAATGTATGTTACCGTTTAAGTGTTTTAGATGTGGAAAGATTAGTCATATTGCAACTAGATGTCTGGAAAAGGGAGCTAGAGAAAAGTTCAGGGAGGAGAAGGAAAAATTAAATAAGAAATCCTATTATGTTAAGGATGATGCTAGCATTTCTGATGACAAATCAGACTAGGAGGATGGTGATTGCTTGTTTCTAGTAGAAAAGGATGTTCCCAAGTTTGACATTTCTAAGACTGTTGCTAATGCATTTCATGCTAGAAGAGATAAGAATGAGTGGTTGATTGATAATGGATGTTCAAATCATAAGATGGGTGATAAGAGTAAGTTTATAATACTTGAAAAATATGATGGAGGTTCTGTTAGGTTTTGAGATGATTAGACAACACAAATTGTTGGGAGTGGTTCAATTACTTTTGGTGAAAAACATAACACTAACAATGTTTATTATGTGAAGGGATTGCATCATAATCTCTTAACTGTTGGACATATGTGCAAAAATGGATACAATGTTATCTTTCAGGACAATGGATGTGAAATCTGGAAGGAGTTTGAAACAACTATTGTAGTTGGAAGAAGGACAAATGGAAATATGGATCAACTAGAAGGAGCTACAAAACACTACTTGATATCACAACCTAATGGTCCAGTTGGCTATGGCATTGGAGGATGTGTCATATCAATTTTGACAACCTAGTGCAGATTAGTTCGAGCAGTGCAGTAAGAGATTTACCCAGATTGACTAAATCGAAGAACAACATTTGTAAGGAATGTCAAGTAGGAAAGAAAAATAGAAGCACATTCAAATGAAAGGATTACTCATCCATCGGATTACTAGATTTGGTTCATATAGATCTATGTGGTTTGACTTGGGTTGCATTTATAAGAGAGAAATATGAGCATTAGAAAATTTTAAGATAGTCAAGACAAAATTTGAGAATGAGGTTGATAGGAAAATTAGGTGTTTAAGGTATAACAGAGGAGGAGAATTTATTTCAGATGAGTTCAATGACTTCTGTGAGAAGCATGGAATCAGAAGACAATTATCTGCCCCCTGGACACCACAGTAGAATGGTATAGTTGAAAGGATGAACTGAACTATACAAGAGAAAGCTAGAACTAAGATGAAAGGATCAAAGGTACCTAAAGTTTATTGGAGAGAAGCAATTCATACAACATCATACACTCTTAACAAAATTTTGTATTAGAGGAAATATGGTAAGACACTTATGAACTTTGTTATGGTAGAACTCTAATAGTGAAATATTTAAAGGTATTTGGAAATAAGTGCTATATCCAGAGAGATGAGGATAATCATGAAAATTTTAACAACAAATTAGATGAAGGCATATTCTTGGGTTATTCAACAAAGAGAAAAGAATACCAATGTTTCTATTTATAGTAAAAATGGAAACAACAATATTGAAAGACTAAATGAATTCAACCACAAAACACTAGCCTAACAACTACAAAGATCCACCATAACATATGAAGATTACCTAAAACAATGCAAATCGAATGAAATCACAAAGATTATACCATCACATGTCCAATAGGATTTGGATCTCCATTCTTCCTATCTCCATTGATCTTGCTTGATATATTTGCTCTCAGATTTTATGTGTGCACAAGAGCTCAACAAAGAATGGAAATGTGGTTGCAAGTAGGCTTGATCGCATATGAAAGTTCGAAAGCTTAGTTGGGGGTGCTAGTAGTTGAATAGAATGATTAGTTAGGGTTGATAATGAAGGAAGCATCTCCTTATATAAAATATACTATAAGAAATGGATGGATAAGATTGAGAGGTGTAAAAGATAAATAGTCGTCTAGAATTAGAGGGTAGGTAGAGGAAATAAGAAAATAATGAGAGGGTAGGTAGTGTACGAATTAAGAGATGAATGACATGTGTCATAGGTAGAAAAGGCTAATGAATGAATTAATTAAATAAAGATATTAAAAGTATTTATTAAATAATAGAGGAAGTGGTTAATAGAGGAAGTGGGATCAATTAAATAAATAAAAGTATTTATTTAATTTAGGAAAAGGAGAATTTAAATAAATAAAAGTATTTATTTAAATGAGAAATAAAGCTAGAAGAGGGTAATTGAATTAATTAAATAAATAAATATTTATTTAATTAATAAAAGAATTAGGCTTAAATAATTAAATAAATAAAATATTTATTTAGTCAGATAGGACAATTTTAGGTGTCTACATTTTGCCCCTCTTTGAGACAATGCAGCTTGCCACGTTGTTTCAAAGAAGATAATATGAACTGATACAAAGTTGCCCCAAGATGGGAATGATATGCCCCCTCGAGAGATTGGATGAAAATGTCTGAAAAGATCATAGACAATCTCTAGATAAGAAAGAAAGGGTAGAATGGACTGCCCGGATGGAGTGACAGAGTCACGAGATAAAGAGGACTTAATAGGGCTAGGGTAGTCTATAAGATAAACTATGAGGGAAAACATCCTCATTGTCATCTACACATCCAAGAGATCAGAGTGTAGAGATAGAAAAGAGCAGTCAGTAGCGATGGCATTGGTGCATAGATTCGATCGCATTCACCGATATCAGAGGCCAAAAGATGCAGGAGAGTCGGTGAGTACCACAAAACCTCCTTGTACTTTGTCGCATTAATTGTTGTCATAAATGCATGCTAGGTAGAGAAATAAATGCGCATTAGGTAGGTTGCAAATAATGTCAAGCAGGGTAAAAAAATGCTAAGGCACATCTACATCGGGTGCCAAGTGCGTCTGGGTAGGATAGACACGTCTGCATTGGTGCCAAGTGCGTCTATGAATGCAACAACGTATATGTTCAATGTGAGCACATCTGTGTCTTGCAGGCATGTTTATGCAGGACCAGCACATCTGTGCCGAGCAAAGGCACGTCTGTGTGATTTAGGCGTGTCTATGTAGAGCAGGTGCATCTATGTAGAGCAGACACGTATGTGCATTATGTAAGCATGTTTATGTCTTCAAGGCCAAATTGGCAGTTCTGTGATGAACATACGCTGTTGATTGGATAAGTTGCTGAGAGGATACACTCAAGAGGTCCTCTTGGGAAGACTAGAATAATAGATAGGGCTAGGATTGACAATTCTATGATAGAACATACGTTGCCAATCAGGAAACTACTCAAGAGGATACACTCAAGCAGAAACCCTAGGATAGGATAGATCAAGGCACTTTGTGATGAATAGGGAGTACCAGGATAAAAAAGCAATACTCTGTGATGAACAAGGAGTACTAAAAAAGAGAAGCACTTTTTGATGAATAGAGAATACCAATAGGATAGAAAGCAGTACTTTGTGATGAATAGGCAGTACCACTAGGATAGAGTTCCATATGGTAGATATAAGCACTATGACAAAAAGTAGCACTTTGTGATGAACAGAGAATGCCACTAGGATTGACATAGTTGATTTGCTTGACTGCAGGAGGACCTACCTATGCTAGAGTCATGACAGAGATTCCCGTCGACTGAAAGTTTGTGAGCAGAGCTGACATTATAGGATAGAGTAGCAGTTCAGGCCATGGGCTTGCGATATATTCTATATGTGCCTGAGTTTTGAGTGAACATGGGATTGCTGACTGCATTAGCTAAGAGATGGCACTCAGAGACTTACACTTTTCATTTTCTGATGGGTGAGATGATAGTCACCTTAGAGGATGTATATAGGATATTGTGGATACTAATCAATGGGGAGTTGGTTCCTTATGATCATGAGGGAGACATTGATGCACTGAGATGAGTGTTCTAAGATCCAAGATTAGAGATGAGGGTTGGACGCATGGCTTGGGATACCATGACACAAATAGGATTGGTGCTACCAGCAGTTTTAGAAGGAGTGATCAGTGGGTTCCTGTGTCTAGACAGGGCAACATGAGGGTTGGTTGTGGGATGGGGGAGGACACTGGAGACATTGGTGACAGAGCACACTAGGTTTACATTGGGACTGTGTCTGCTGGCACACTTGTACTATGAGCTACATCAATTTGTGTATCATGTGGATCAACAGGATTGGGATGCAGAGTGACATTGTTGCAGGTGTGGGCATATGAGCATCTATCGGTTACACAACTGATACATTTCAGAGGCAGAGGACATGGGCGTAGTTATGTGCATCTGTATGATATGATTATGTCATAGCCACGGATTGGGAGACTAGAGTATTGGTGTTGGGTTATGGATGAGATAGACACTGTGGTATGGAGGTTGTACTTAGCTTGTGAGGAGTGGGAGGATGATGCAGTGGAGCTACCATATGTATTCAGGAGCAGAAATCTGATTGGGAAAACTCCATATGTTATTGAGTGGTAGTTGATAGATAAAGTGTGTATGCAGTTCGACAAGATACAACGGATGCCACGGGGGTGAGGGATGTATGCACAGACAATGGGGGATCGGGTACATTTGGGGCCATCGCTTTCTTATGATCAGGTTGTGACACAAATGGTAGAGATGGTTCCCATGCCTTGGGATATATAGACAGATGTAGAGGATGCAGGGATGGATGCAGAGTACATTGCATATTGGGCAGAGAATCCATTTCCACAGCTGACGGATCCAAGGGAGTCAATAGAGGGAGAAAGTGGAGGTGATGGAGATGATAGTGGGGATGGCAGAGGTAGAGGCCGATGGTGGAGGTGAGGCACAGTGGTAGAGAGGAGAGTGGCTCAAAGGAGAGAGGGAAGAGAGGAGAGATAGGCTCAACAAGCTCATGTAGTGAGGGGCACAGGTGGATTGCCTTTACAGGTGCCAACAAGATAGGTTCCCAGACAGGTACAGGATCCTAGACAGGTACATGGACAGGAGCAGCCATAGGGATAGTGTCAGGAGAAGCCACAGGGACAGGGTGAGGGGAGAGAGGAGGAGGATGACTTACTATCCTTGAGGGAGATCTGCCAGGGATAGGCAGATGAGATTTAGGATCTAGACCAAGACACAGCTAGGCTCAGGAGATAGCTAAGGGAAACTGAGCAGGAGAGAAATCAAGCTATTCAACACTATACTAAGGCTGAGACAACACTGAGGGTAGGGAGATAGGTAGCAGAGGACATAGGGGCTAGATACGCCTATGTTCTGCAGGTAGGGGAGGAGATAGCCTACTAGAGAGACATGTACTATGGAGTGGTGCTACCAGATCAGCGGCCTAGGAGCTTTCGCAGACCATCGTAGACTGTGACAACCACTGGAGGTAGAGACATGAGACAAACGTCTAGCGGTGGGGTTATGGGTCCTCCACCACCACCAGATAGAGGGGACATGAGAGATGATCCTAGGGCGAGTCCTTCCAAGGCTTAGGCTCCATTGAGGATAGCTGGCTCCGAGGGAGGGAGTTCATCATAGCCTTAGAGGGATCCCTATGTATTAGTTTTGTACCATTTTGTATGATGATGTAGACACCTTCAGGTGATTTTGTAGCCATATGTATTTTGACATCATTGTATCATGACACTTATAAGTTCTGAGATATATATGAGATGATTCATCCTTATGGCAACTATATGCATGTGTACCTATGTGATGTATGTTTCTATGTGATGCTTATGATATGGATGCAAATATGTACATGATGCAATGCAATATTTTTTGTTCTTTTATGTTTTATATGTTTATACAAATACAAATGTGAATGTATGAAATGCCGATAAATATGATGAGGATGTAAAATGTGCTAACATGTGTTGTGTGCAAGATGTGATGTAATTGTGATATCTATGTGTATGTATGAAATACTAATATGTGGTAATGCAGGTGAAAACTACATGAAATGCAAATAGTTTTGGTGTGTCATTATACTTAGTCGTGTGATAGCAGGCTACATGGACTCAGGAAGGACGATGAAGGTCAATAAAGAAAGGGGGATGGAAGATAAAAGATATGAAAGTGAAAGAGTTTCTTGTGCGTTATCATCATTGAGCTTTATTATGGCAAATAGTTTATGACAATCGAGGTATATGTTCGACCCAGAAAGTCATTGTACCTATTTGCATGGAGATCAGGACAGTCACAAACAAGGAATGCCCCAATTCATACTAGACTCACAATGTCCTCATATCCTTGGACATAGCATTACTAAGACACAATCCATAGACAACAAAGAAAATAGGTGACGATACCCCATCCTTGCCTTTCTAGTCAAAGATATCCTGGAGATAAAATCTCTAGTCAGAAAAATCCTGGAAAAGCTAAAAGACATGTCACCAAAAAGATAAAATCAAAAGAAAACCAAGAATCGACACCAACATCCACTGTAGTCCTCAAGTTTAGTGTCTCTTGTCACTTGTATAAGTCAATTTGATTGTGGTCACAATGTTTACTTTCACAAAAGGATAGATAGCACTGAACCATAATATTGTCCGAGTCTATTGAAATATTTGATTTGTTGAAGCCCATTGTTGCGGCTATGTCTCATCTAAAATTGACTGAATCCATGCAACTGATACTTTATTGCAGAGAAGATGGAACTTTATTGTGGATCTATGATGCAAATGTTGCTTTATTGCCGATTGTGCGCGGATAGATTGAAGAAAATTTGGAAGAAACTGTACTCCTCGAAACATGTGATGCTCTTAGTGCCACACCCATCACTAGATGTAGGATTTTCCTTAGCCACAGATAGGAGCTGATTTATTATGGATGGAAAGGGGTGAAAAGGGAGGGATTATTATGAATGGCTAACCAATCTTGGGTAGATCAATAACAAGCCATGATGGGAATGGGTAAGTTTATTATGGATGAAGAGGTTGTGAGTGTCTACAAAGTGAAGGATGAAATGGAATCCTGAAGGAGAGAGGAGCAATGTCTCTACACATGGCACCGGTGACCCGGTTTTCACCATGGTACTTGTCCAGGGCGCCAACGAAGTGGTTTTCACCTTTGGACGAATTTATTTCTCTTTACTTTTTTCGATTTTTTTTTTTTTGCATTGTGTCACAAGGCGTTTGTTTGCCAGGTTTTCACCAAGTAATGATTTTTTATGTTTATGATTTTTTTTTTGTATTTTTGATTTTTTTTTATTTGTTTTTTTTTGAATTTTTATTTTATTTTTTTGTATTTTTGAATTTATTTTTTTTGTATTTTGAATTAGGATACTTTGAAGAGCTATGTGTAAAACCTACGAAGGTGCATGCTGTTGGTAGGATCCTCCAAAGGTTCACCATCTAGAGTTGAGAGCTGATATGCACCAGATCCATAGGCTACTATAATGATGTAAGGACCAAGCCAATTTGGTTTGAACTTGCCCTTCTTCTCTCTGTCTTGCTGATTTTTAGGATTTTCTTTAAGAACTAAGTCACCCACCTCAAATGTGTGAGACTTTACCTTATGATTGTAGGTGTGTTGTTCCTTAATTGAATGATGTGTTGCTCCCTTGATTGTCTTCCTTGATGAAGGAACTAAGGTATAATTACTAATGTATGGACTATGTTTTCCCATATACGTGTCACCTAAAGAAGTTTGGGCATCTCTAATAACAAAGTCCCTCGAGGAAACTCCATTAAAGGTCATGATGTATCGCAAGAAGGGAATGGATGTGTGAAACAAGTGGATGAGTTATGAAGGCTTATTATTGCAAAAAGAAGTGAAAGTATCATGACATGATGGAGACTTAGGATCAACAAGTATGCTTTCTAATTTGAAATTTTAGAACTTTTGCCCCTAGTTATTTTGATATTAGGGGAGATCAACTCTTGTTCTTTTTCTTTCATAGGATTTTTATCCTTGACTTTGATTTATGTAGAGTCCAATAGCTTTTGATTTTGATTTGGACTAAGGGATTTTCTTTATTATTGACTTTTAGATTTTTCTTTTCAAAGCTTGATTTTCGATCCCCAATTAGTAAGGGCTTTTGTGATTCTTGTTGATCCAAGTCTAGGAAAGGAGTGGAAATGGTTTGAGTGGATGAAATGATAAGGCTATGTGAGCTCTCAAGAGGGGTGGCGATACACTTAATAGATTCTTCGCTAGAACCACTCTTAGGACTATTGATATCAAGAGTTTCTTGCACCACTAAAGGAGATTTGTATTCAGACTTAGTAGCCACAACACTAGGTGGTTCACACCCAATTCCTTGATATTACAATTTTTTTGTAGATTGTTCCTATTGACTGAATACCTTAGGAGATAATGGGAGTTGATCAACATGAAAGATATACTCACCACATCCCATGTCTTTAATATTGAACTTTTCTTTGATCTCTGCTTGTTTTGATGTAGAAGCTTTCAAGGATTATG
The DNA here is from genome assembly GCF_030272615.1 of Cryptomeria japonica. Lineage (NCBI taxonomy): Eukaryota > Viridiplantae > Streptophyta > Pinopsida > Cupressales > Cupressaceae > Cryptomeria > Cryptomeria japonica. The sequence goes on along the minus strand of NC_081415.1, from coordinate 53,457,768 downwards.
GATCCACACATGTTGATGAAGGAACAACCTCTCGATTGACTGGGATTGTTATTTCTGATCTAGGTCATAGATTGTTGCAATATATGAATGGATTTGGATCATCTTTGATGGTCACTTCAACTCCATTGTGTGGAAACTTGATACATCGATGATATGTTGAGGGAACAACTCTCATTTCATGAATCCATGGGCATCCCAGGAGTATGTTGTATGTGAGATCTAAATCAAGGACTTGACAAACCACATCCTTTGTAACCAGCCCCACTCTAAGAGGTAAGGTGATTGTGCCCTTAGATGAATGCTCTTCATCATCATATGCCTTGATGGTAATTTTGTTTGTAGCATTCACAACTTTGTCTGAATATCCCAATTGTATTATTGTGTTCAAAGTAGATATATTGAGACCAGCTCCTCCATCTATCAGGACTCATTTTATTAGATGTTTGTGTAGGAAGGCTTCACTATGTAAAGGTGCATTATGTGGTTGGCTCATGGATGAGTTGTCAACTTCTGTGAATGTAAGGGAGTGTGGAATGGAAAGCTATCTCACCATGGCTTGAAACTGGTCCATGTTTAGATTAGTGGGGACAATAGTGTCTCTCAAATTTTTGTCAAGAATGGCTTTATGTGCGGGGGATATGCATAAAAGTTCAAGGATGGAGATAAGTGCGGGTGTTTTCCCTAACTGTTCTACAAGATCATACTCTGACTTGGTTGTTGAGGAAGTGGTATTTTTAGCTGGAGCACCTTGCAAAGTGAATTTACCTTGATGAGTTGAAACATTACATTCGGAGGTAGGTTTAGAAGAAGATCCAATTCCTTTTAGGACAATTTAAAGTGTTCGGGCATAATTTTTAGGTGTTTTGTCTTTGATGATAATGTTAGAGACATAATTGTCCATCGAAATGTGATTGAGAATTGAATCATAGTTAGAGGATTCTCTGGTATAGTTGGTATGTTCATCTGTGGCTTTAGCTTTTCCCTTGTCATTTTTTGGGAATGGTTATTTAAACATTTCATGCTCTTGGTTAGATGAGTGTCCTTCAATCTCAATGTCTCCTCTATCAATAAGATCTTGTATAATGTTCTTCAGTTGATGATAATTTCCTATTTTATGTCCCTTGCTCTTATGATATTCACAGTATTCATCGTCATTCCACCAATTTGGTTTGACCTTTGGCTCATATGGAGGCATATCTAGAATTGTTATTATTTTGTTTGCCACTAGCTTCTTGAAAGCTGACTCAAGTGGTTCTACCAATGGGGTGCATTTCCTTTGTGATTTGGAAGTTGTTTGAGTATTCACTTGATTGTTTGTAAATCTTGATCCCAAAAAAATAATTTTGGGTCATACTGTATTGGCATCAACAACACCATCATTGACTATGTTCTTGTTTTTATTCCAAAATCTTGGCTTGTCTGTTCCTTTAAAGTCCTCTTTGTTTTCTTTGAATATTTTGATGATGCCTTGCTCAATTAGGACCTTCTCTGTTGCTAAGCCTTTTTCAATGATGTCCTTGAAGGTGGACAAACAAGATTTTCTTAGATCATAACCAATTTCTCTATGGACATTCTGTGTAAACATCTCTACCATTTGTTTTTGTGGAATTTTACAAGAGCATCTGCTGGCCAAATTCCTCCATCTTTGTAAAAATGATGAAAAAGACTCTCCATCCCTTTGTTTGGTGTTGCACAAAGTAGTGACTGATATGTCTGTCTCTATGTTGTATGACAAATGTTGGATAAATGCCTCTACTAAGTCACCCCATGACTTAATTCCAGGTAGGAGTTGGGAGAACCATTCCATAGCTTGATGACCTAAGCTCTGTGGGAATAATCTCATCAAATATGTCTCTTCTACTGCTACCTCAATGCAAGTTGTGAAAAACTATCTTATATGTGCCTTAGGATCCCCTTTTCCTCTATACTTATCAAACTTAGGTGTCACAAAGTGTGTAGGAAAAGGAGGCATTGGAATGCTTTTGTCAAATAGATAGGGACATATGTCTCTCATTGTGTAAGCTGGCTTTGGTGTATTTATGTCCTCCATTTTATTTTATGAGTCTTTTATTTGTTTTTCCAAATTGTTCTTAGGTGGAGACCGACTTCTTGGACCATACCCCATGCTTGAGGCACCGGGTGGAGGAGGAGCATGTTGCATATATGGATGATACTGATCATACACATGTTCATATGGAGGAGGTCTATAATGATGCTGCGTATAGGGACCACTTGGTATAGAGTCATGATGAGGAATAGAATATCTATTTTGTCCATGTATACCATACTCTATAGGCATGTCATGATTTTTTTCTAGTGTGTTGCCCCCAAATTTGACGCGGGCTTTCCTTGTGTCCAAATTTTGAGCATGCCTTTGGATATCCAATTGCTTTGGTGGTTGGTCCTTAGAATTGGTATGTGATTGAGTATATTTTTCTGCATAAGACTTCCATAATGGTCTATGAAGGTGAGTATCATATGCTTGACCATGTGTATGTGGGACCTCAGGTTTTTGAAATAAAGATGATGGTGATTTAGGTACCATATGTGGTCCTCTATTGCCTCCACTACTAGGCCTCGTTTGATCCATGTTGAGGTGAGGTTGTTGCAAAGGTTGATTTTCCATTATTTGAGACATGTCAAAATCATGAGGGATCTTGGCTCCACTTTGTACCATCACTTGTAAGAAATATTGTCTATCCCTCCTCATTATTTCCTCAACCAATCGATTGAAATGGGGATCCATAATGGAGTCTTCCACTTCTACTGAATTTACAGAAAATTTGTCCATGTTGTCATTGTGTGTATCATTGTTGTTTGTAGTGTCCATGTTCTCAACATTTGGAATGTTTCTATAAGAGTCCATGTTAGGTAACGTGGTATGATCAGAATTGAAAAAGACATCATTGTCATATTCATAGGCACTCATATTTGCGGACTCTTGAGCCTCTTTAGTTTCTCTCCTAGATTTTTGGGAACGGGTTTCAACCATGAACTAGGTTTTGACCAAGATGTGTGAGACTAGATGAAGATGGAAAGAGTATGGAAGACCAAGAGTTGGATGGAATGTAAATGAATTTGAGGTTTACTTGCAATGTCCAAAGTGTAAGACCAAGTGTGTATGTAGTAGAGTAGGTGTGGCTTCCAAAGAGATGATAGTTTCTCTTGATGAGGTAAGTTGACCTTGACTCTAAGTAAGACCAAATGAGACCCAAAGGTGATAGACCTTGATGAGGGACCACTTAGCAAAATGTTGTTGTATGTAATGTGTTGACAAAATAAGATGAAGACAAGAAAGTGACCTTTTGACTCAAGTTTAGACAAATGTGAATGTAATGCAAGGTGTAAAGCAATGATGGACTTTGTGAGACCCAGAAATAGGTTGAATTCTAGATGAAAACCTAGAGAAATAACCTAGGAACCTCAAGAATTCTGAAACTGGCTGCTTTTATTTGTTGGATTGTAATTTTTTCCAATTCTAAACACAAACATGCCTGTATACTTTATAGACACGGTTAAATGACACAAACGTGGTTGAACACTACACATACGCATTTCTGAGATTTTGTGAATGCAATTTTCTGTAGAATGACACAGACGTGTTTCTGTACTTCATAGATGCGGTTAAATGACATAGACGTGTTTCTGTCAGATACAGACACATTTCTGGAAACTGAGTGCAATTTTTCCAATTTGTGAAGTTGTTGTTGTGACCAAATATGAATTTGTTTGACTATTTTTCATGATAAGAGGACACAATGTTGATGAGGACTCAATGTTTGCAAGTGTTTAGACTCAAAATGACTCAAAAGAAAGTGTGTTGTTTGATGTAAAAATGTTTTGCATACACTTGAAGACACAAAAGACACAATGTTTTGATGTTTGATCTTGAATGTTTGAATGTTCAAAAGAAGACAAGCACAATTCTTATGGCTGGCCAGGACAATAGTTGTTGATCCCACATGGGGTTTCCCCCGAGGCTACACTAGTCAGAGCAGATACTTAGATGCTTGACCCCACTGGGTCCACCCTTGACACTCACTTCTCCAGGACAGCCAAGCATTAGTCCCCATGAAAACTCCCCGTGGCAAACTTTGTATCTCTACTAAGAACCGTATGTGTTTGGGCCGCTCCAGAGGTCCGACCTCCTGCTCCAACAATTAGAAGGATTTTTTCTTTCTAAAATAAAAAGGTGCTAGTACGGGCATCCACTCATGTGGCTATACATGCGACACTTTTAGCTCTGTAAATATAGAAGGCTCCCAGCTGGTAGGGGTTACACCCTACAACTGATCAAATAAATTTGATCAAACGGATTTCTGGGGAGACATAGTGTCGGTATGAACTAATCAGCACATGTTACCCATGGCTTTCTCCACGGATACAATTATTTATAGTGGTTAGGAAGAGGATGGATTTTCCTCACTACCACTTGGGTTGTCCTCTCCTCACTAGTAGTCCTAATGACCACATGGGGAGACAGGCCCTCTAGAGATTAAACAAAAAGAGCCTATTGCTCAAGACACAAAAGACACTAGTTCAATTTTAGTGCACCAATTGAAGTGTTTGGTAATCTATGAAAACAAGGCACACAATAAAGATAAAAAATTCTTGCAAAAAATTCTGCAACAAAGATTTGCTAGTAGTTTTTCAATAATACCCCTCCTGCAAGTGCACAAGTTAGGTAAATTTTAGATCCAAAAGACTTTGTGAAAAGGATCCTTAGACAATGCATTTTTTTGATAGATTTAAAGATCTGATTATTCCATGAGTTATTTTGAATCATAAAAAAAATACCACCTGTAAAATTTTAAGACATTTCCAGAAATGTAAGAAAATCCAAAAATATTGCTAATTTGCTCCAAAAATAATTTTTTTATGAAAAATCATAAAAAATTCATATAAAATGGACAATTGATCCAAAAAATATGAAACTTTTACAGGACACTCCTAATAGCCTTCCAAACTTGCATAAAAACATTCCTACAAAAATTCTAAGTAATTTGTGGGATATGATCAAAATAATGCAAAACCCTAATTTTTAAAGACCGGATTTTTGAGGAAATATTTTGCATCCAAATTAAAATCACAAAGAATAGATCCTGTGTATAATTCTTATAGATTTCCAAAAATGTAAGAAAATCCAAAAAATTTGCTAATTTTCTCTCAAAATTAATTTTTTATGAAAATGCATAAAAATTTCATAAAAATTCAAATATGCTCCAAAAACTCTGATTTTTTTACTGAGCCCCTTTGATAATGTTCTTGACTTGAAAATAAAACTTTATGCTAAAATTAAAGGCCGTTTGTGAGATCTTATCAAAATAATGAAAAACCCTAATTTTTAAAGATCTGATTTTTAAGAAAATATTTTGCATCAAAATTAAAATAAAAAAGAATAGATCCTATGTATAATTTTGAGATATTTCCAAAAATGTAATAAAATCCAAAAAATTCTCTTATTTTCTCTCAAAATTAATTTTTTATGAAAATTCATAAAATATTCATGGAAAATGAAAATGTGCTCCAAAAATTCTGAATTTTAGATTGAGAGTGCTTGATACTGTCTTCAACTTGCCAACAAAATTTGGTGCAAAAATTCCAAACCGTTTTGTGAGATCGGACCAAATCTCTCCAAGATCTTGATTTTATGTCCAAAACCCTGCCTGCAGAAGGTTATTCTCCAAATTATTTTACAAAATAGCAATATAGGGTTAGAAAAACCTAAAAAAAACATAGATCTAACAAAAATCCATGTCCCATTAGGCATGCCAAAATGTCTATGGTAAAAATGGAAACAACAATATTGAAAGACTAAATGAATTCAACCACAAAACCCTAGCCTAACAACAACAAACATCCACAATAACATATGAAGATTACTTAAGACAATGCAAATCAAACAAAATCACAAAGATTATACCATCACATGTCCAATAGGGTTTGGATCTTCATTCTTCCTATCTCCATTGATCTTGCTTGATATATTTGCTCTCAGATTTTATGTGTGCACAAGAGCTCAACAAAGAACGAAAATCTGGTTGCAAGTAGGCTTGATCGCATATGAAAGTTTGAAAGCATAGTTGGGGGTGCTAGTAGTTGAATAGAATGATTAGTTAGGGTTGATAATGAAGGAAGAATCTCCTTATATAGAAGACACTATAAGAAATGGAGGGATAAGATTGAGAGGTATAAAAGATAAATGGTCAGCTAGGATTATAGGGTAGGTAGAGGAAATAAGAAAATAATGAGAGGGTAGGTAGTGTAGGAATTAAGAGATGAATGACATGTGTCATAGGTAGAAAGGCTAATGAATTAATTAAATAAATAAATATTTATTTAATTAACAGAGGAAGTGGGATCAATTAAGTAAAGAAAAGTATTTATTTAATTTAGGAAAAGGGGAATTTAAATAAATACAAGTATTTATTTAAATGAGAAATAAGGCTAGAAGAGGGTAATCAATTAATTAAATAAAAAAAGATTTATTTAATTAATAAAAGAATTAGGCTTAAATAATTAAATAAATAAAATATTTATTTAATCAGATAGGACAATTTTAGGTGTCTACAGTTACAACAAAAGGTTGAATAAGATTGTTGAAAGTGAAAGTGTAAAGGTTGATGAAAGTACCACAAAGGATTCAAAAACTATAGTAGGATATGAATCTGATGAGCCTGAAGAAGAGATAAAGAAAGAAGAAAGAAGAAGTGAAGAAAGAAGAAATCAGAAGTGAAGAAAAGAATAATCAAGATTCTCCAACATTTGCATCCAAGACTCCAAGGTATGTCCGGAAGAATTACTCAGAAGAAAAGATTATCAGAGACAAGAGTAAAGGTGTTATCACAAGAAGAAAGGAAACAAAAGAACAAGTCTTTATGTGTCTACTATCTAAAATTGAGCCAAAGAATACAAAAGAAGCTTGTAATGATCAATCTGGATAAAGGAAATGAAAGAGGAACTAGATCAAATTGAGAAAAAACCAGACATAGGAATTAGTTAAAAGACCACAAGACAAGAATGTGATTGGAACTAAATGGGTATTTTGAAACAAGATGGATGAAGATGTAAAGGTTGTAAGAAATAAGGCAAGGATGGTTTGCAAAGGATACACTTAGATTGAAGGCATTTATTTTGATGAAACTTGCCCCGATTGCATGGATGGAGGCAATGCAGATGATCTTGGTGTTTGCAGCATTTAAGGACTTCAAGGTCTATCAAATGGATGTAAAATCAACATTCTTGTATGGATAATTGAAAGAAGTTTACATTGAGAAACCAGAAGGTTTTAGGTTGAGAGATGATACAAACATTGTTTGCAGACTGAAAGAGATATTTTATGGACTGAAACAAGCCCCTAGGGCCTGGTACATGGAAGACTAGATAAGTATCTAACTAATCAAGGATTTCAAAAAGGTTTGGATGACAACAATTTGTACTTCAAAACTGATTCAGGTAAAACCTTAACTATAGGATTATATGTTGATGATATAATCTTTGGTGGAAATGAAGGTATGTGCAGAAGATTTGCTAATGAAATGTAGAAAGAATTTGAAATGTCTATGATTGGTGAGTTGAATTTCTTTCTTGGTTTGCAAATTAATCAAAGTGATAGAGGAATTTTCATTTCTTGGTCTAAGTATATCAAAGAGTTGTTAAAGAAGTTTGAGTTGGATAATTCCAAACCAGTGTGTACACCTATGACCACCAAATGCAAGTTAACCAAGGATGATAAATCAACTAAGGTAGATGCTAGTCGATATAGATCAATGATTGGACTATTATTATTTGACTACTACCAGACCTGATATCATGTGTGCAGTATGCTCAGTAGCTATATTTCAACAAGAACTAAAATAATCTCATGTTGTGGTAGCAAAAAAGGATTTTTTAGATATCTTAAAGGCATATAAGAGTTTGGATTGTGGTATCCCAGGAGCTCAGATTTTACCCTTGGCAACTTATACAGATGCAGACTGGGCTGAAAGTGTTGATGATCAGAAAAGTACAAGTGGAGGAGCATTTATCTTTGGCCCCTAGTTGGTTTCTTGGTTGAGTAAGAAACAAGACTCTATATCTCTATCTATAGAAGAAGTGAAATACATTGCAACATCTTCTTGTTGTACTCAAATTATATGGATGAAGCAGTCTTTGAATGACATTGGTGTAAAGTTTGATGACCCTATCTCAATCATGTGTGATAATACTAGTGCAATAAACATTTCAAAGAATTTGGTACAACATTCTAGAATAAAGCATATATCCATCAGGTGCCACTTCTTGAGAGAAAAAGTTTTGGATAATGAGGTTAGACTTGAGTGTGTATCTACAAAAGAGGAGATTGCAGATATATTTACTAAGGCATTGTGAAAAGATACTTTTGATTATGTTAAACAGAAGTTAGGGGTATTACCCCTTTCCAGTTTGAATTAATGTGCATTTTTTATGTGCATCAATGAGAAACTTGCATATTCTTCTTTGAATTGATGCTTGGGTGCTTCCTCTCATGAAGAGCATGACTGAGTTTCTTAGGGGGGGTTTTGTTCACCTTTTTCATTGTTATCAAAGGGGGGGAGAGAGAGAGAGAGAGAGAGAGAGAGAGAGAGTTTGCATAATGATTTGATTGATGTTATTGATGGATGTTGCCATCAATGACAAAGGGGGAGATTGTTAGCATTATATTATGTGTTGTCATTTATGTCAAATCTTGTGGTCCGTATTAGGTCCAGATGTAGTATGTTATGCAAAAGTATTTAGATAAGGTGTGTTGAGAATTTGAAGGTTTCCCAGATTTACCAAATATTCTGTCTTTTTAGAAAATGTTATTCAGTGCTATTTTTGGGTCCATATTAGTCTCTAGCTTGAGGTTTTTTGGACTGGACATTGAAATTGTGTAATGGCAGCTATATAGCATGTAGATAATGTTTTGGGTCTAACTTTAGTGATATTTGTAACGTGTTGACATGTTTGATGAAGAACGGTGTAATAAGGTCTACTTCTCATTTCTTCCCACCACCAGAATGATTAGTGGAGACCTATTTTACATCTCTGTCTTAGCCGACATTGAGGATTATGTAATTTTGGAGACAGTATATCCAGGTGTATGATTTGATGAATTGCAGTCTATCTTTTTGTGTTGAAGACATGCGAAATTAAAATAATCTAGTTGTGTGAGTATAGTGTTGCAGATTATTACTGGAAGTAGTTTTGGTAGTGCAGACTATGTTTCAGTGGTGGATTCTCTTTATCTTTCTTTCTTCTTTTGCAGTGAGACTTTCTGGGTAGTGAACCCTCTGACAGTGAGCCTTTTTGGGCAGCGAGCGATCATATTGGAAGTGAGCCATCCTTTGTAAAAATCACCTCAACCAGTGTTTATATATTTTGAATTAGCATTCTTTGTGGTTTTTCCCTTCTTGGGTTTTCCATGTAAATTCTAGTGTTTCTTGTGTCTGATTTGTTTTGTGTATATGCTTTCATGCTTTATTAATTTTGCTAATTGATTCAGACCAGTTAATTAATGTTGGCAAGAGACACTACACAGGTTATCCGGTGTTTTCATTGATGGAAAACCAAGTCAGTGCACCCATCCACAATTTTGTATGTGATCCTACCAGAAGTTAGATTCAAGATTGGTTCAAGTCCAACAAGCTAGAATAGGGCATCTGACAATTTTGTGCATTTTGGTTGATACATTCTTTCTAGTTATCATATTTTGTTATGGATTTGGTTGTAGGTTGATGGATGTCTGGATAGCCTTATTCCATATTTTTAGCCTTCGATGATGATTAGTCTTCGAGTTAGATACTCTGGTTTATCGGTTTTCCATTTATCAGTGCATGACAACTGACGTGTGTGGATAATCCTTTTGCAGATTATGTAGATTGATTTTGGTGATTATTTTTGTGATCCAAGTGTTTATTCTAATGGTTGTGGTAATGTGTGGAAAATTGTTTTGGTCCGCATTGGTATTTTTTATTTCTGATTTAGTCGACAATATGCACACGTTTCATAATATGCCAAGTGTTCTTGAAGCCGACATGTGGTTGATGTAATATCTTGTTGGAGATATATATAAGTGATGTATTTGATCATTTTAGTGTGTGTGGTGTATACAAAAGGTGTTGTTGATCAATTATGCGCAATTTCATGTGCACATATTAGAGATTTATGCTCTGAATCAGAGTAGAGCAATGGATCAAAGAAGTATAAGGTAGAATATGAAAAGTTTGTGTAATGTTCTTAACCGAAACTATAATTAGGCATTTGTAGATACTATTAAATTTAGTTCATGTACTCCAGTAATATTATGTAACTCTTTTGTAGGTAGTGAGCCTTTCCTTTTGAGCAGTGAGCTCTAGGAAGTGTGCTTGAATGCATGTGTATTCCATTGTAAAACTTTATATTTGAGTATACTTATTTGTGGGTCTCATCCCCATCGTGGTTTTTCCCTTGACCGATTTTTTCTACGTATAAAATCATTGTTTTATGGTGTTGTGGTTGATTGCTTTGTGTTCTTGCATCTTTCTTTTGGTTTAATGTATTAAGTGGTTGAATGCACAAATTAATAAAGTTAAAATTTATAGAACACTAATTCACCCCCACTTCCTAGTGTTCCTTGATTCCAACAATTAGTACATCAGACCCTAGTTCCTTGGAAGAAGTCTAACAACTTGAGGAGGATCTGAGAAGGTGGTGCAATGGATTCTGATGGTCTTTATCAACAACTTATTGTTGCACTTGATGATCTTTATCAGTCCAAAGTTGAAGTCTGGGAATTGAAAGTGAATCTTAAGGATGTTGAGAATGTCATTCAGTCATTGAAGGAGCAACTGAGTAAGTCTAGGGAAAAGAGAAAGGAACTTTTTAATCATATAAAGAAGAAACAAAGCCAAAGCATAGATGATGGTCCCTTGAATCAAGATTTGAAGGAGAAAACAAAAGAATATGAGAAGCTTGCTAGAGATAATGTAGTCTAGAAAAATGAAATGAAATCTATAGAAACAAGGTTGACAAAGGAGATTGAGGGAAGAAAGAAGAATGAAGATAACCTTAATCAGTCCTTGAAGAAAATATCTGATGAATGCTACAGAATCAATTATGAAAATGATCAGTCGAAGATTGAATTGCAACAATCCAAAAACAATGAATTGAAAGGAAAATTGTCATTCTTAGGAATGGACTTGCTGTTGAAAATGAGTACAAGGAAAAGTTCAGTATTAGCTCAACTAAACTTGATGTGTTGCTACAAAGTTGGAAGAATGCATATGACAAGAGAGGTCTTGAATATGAGAAAGGAGAAAGCTTCGGATCTGGTCAAAGAAATCCTAAGTCATAACATCAGAAGAACAGAGTTAAAAGGTCTCCGGTAAGACAACCTAATGCTCAAAATTTCAATTACAATGGTTTTGTTTGCAATAAATTTGGTCATAAATCTAGTCAATGCAGAAATAGGATGAATCAAAATGCTCAATCTTTCTATGGTAAGTGATTTAATTGCAACAAGTATGGTCATAGGTCAAGTGAATGTAGAAGTATGACAAATAACTCTTTCAATAGAAGGAATGTTAGATGTTATGTTTGTGGTAGGATTGGTCACATTGCTGATCAAGGTAGTGTTGACGACTGTTTTTGACACACCCGCCAACAATCAAGTAGCTAATGTGAACACTCACCACCTCTCCTAAAAAGCAATGAATTTGGAAAAACTCACTACCCCAAGGTCTCTATAGTCGGGTCACGATGGTGATGGGAATCCCAATGGTTGATGTGGTTGTACTTATAAAGGGGCCTGTTGATTGAAACTAAATCTCGCTGGTTGTGAATGGCTGAACTTCCTTTTTTTGTATTTTATGATTTAAGATTCTTTGGAAAATAAACTACAAAGAGTAAAAGGGAACAAGAAAATAACAATAAACCCAATACAATAACAACTTAATGAACTACTCAGTTAGTTCCTTGCAATCCAAGAAATTATTAAATATTATCCAAGTTAGCATTCAACAACAGACCTCCAAAAAACCTATAAAATCGTCAATTTCATAGACCTATGGAAATAAAATCATCAAAAATATGGCCTATCACAGTAATTCTCATACACCACTGATGTGCACAATATGATTCATAAAGTGATAAACAAAAAAGATCAAACCACATTGCTAACTTCAAATAATAGTCATTACCAGAATATACAGAACAATTTAGTAAAATATAGACGTAGATCAGGCAATCTACAAGCTGCTTCTTATATTAATCTCAATGAATGTGAAACAAAATAACTCAACTTCTTAACAATCTGCAAAATATTCTAAAATCTCTAAGTGGGCCACAAATCATCAATTTGGGGAACCTTACAAATGAATCTAAATTCTTAATTTATAGAAGTTTTTGGCTCTATTATCTAGGAAATAAATCTAACCTAAATTAAGAATTGAAACTAGGAGTCACAGTTAACTTGCAAGTTTCTGCCTTGATACTCCAATTAACTACTATGAAATGGGGGTTGCATGAGCACTACGAAGACCATGCTGGATGAGCCATGTTTGTGTAGTCATGTAGATTTTTTCTCAAAATTGGAACCTAAGTTGGAGCTGCAGCTGAAAATAAAAAAATTGGGGGTCATGCAAAAAATCTACTATCTTTAGTAACTGTATGTTCATCCTTCACTTTTTAATAAAATATTTATAATTATCCATTATGCATGCAATTTCTTGGACAGGAGGATCAACTACGTGTTTAATTCTAAATTTATACTTCTTCAAAACACCATCTGCATGCTTCTTTCCTTTCTCTAACTTCCATATTGTCTTTGTCACCTCTTGACACTGAGTGATCAGGTATGTGTACCTTTCCATGAGAGCAACATCAAACTGGGCTAAAGGTCCTAAATTTTGAGCCTCGTATGCATCCCACTGATTCAAAACTTTTTGTTGCTCCTTTATTCTAGTACTAGTTAATCCTAAACCGAAGGCTCCAAGCATATGTTTTACGAAATTCTCATATTTTAAAATTTCTCTGAGGAGAGGAACCCGAATCTCTGCCCTATCCTTCATATACTACTAAAGAATCTCAATATTTAGCTCCAAAATGTACACATAGGACTGCAAGTTTTCATAACTATCCCCTCCTACGAGGTCCTCCTCCATGATTGTCTCTACCCCTAACCACAATACTTTATTCAAATTTTGGAACTACTTATTGAAAATGCTTATCTTTTTTTTCCCATTGAGTGGAACAAGAAGCTAAAGCTCTTCCTTCTTATACTGCCCTACGGTATATCCTCATAGTATCATGTAAAAATAATCTAATCTTACCTGTATTTACTTGGGTACATGATTTAGCTGCAGTGGCCACCTGTCTCACCTCCACTAGTGCCTTCACCTCTCCCTCTGGTAGTGATGAGCTCGAAGGTAGGTCATCAGCCCTACAAGAGTCTAGAGGTTTTCTCATTTCAATCAGCAGTTGCTTGTATTGCCCTAGTTGCACTTTGAGCTCCATGTTTGAAGTATGTTCTTTTTCTACACGCCCCCTGACAACACTTGTGGCTAGCTCCAAAGTATCTAGCTCTCCCCACTTTGTTTGCTTACCCAAATTTACTTGGGATATTTGATACTTAGGGGAAGCTTGTCCCTCTGCTTGGAGTGGAACTGCCACATCTGCAATCACTTCACTGGAGCCCGTTTTTGATAAATGATGTACAGTTTTTGGCTTCTTAGCCTTTGGTGGCTCCTTGGTGATTACTTGTTGCAAAGTGACCTTAGGAAGCTCCGTTTTTCTCCATTTTTCTCAAAATTAAATTCAATCCATTGTGGTATATCTTCATCCTTGTCACCTTGATGTGGCACTATATCTACAGTTATAACATGGACCTCTGCCTGCTCCTCTGCTTCATCTCTTTCCTTTGCCTCTATTTGCCTAGGATCTTGAGGTGAGGTAACTTGGCAGGATAGAATGGTTTGGAGAGCCTGTTGCTTATGTAATTCTCCCAATTTTCTAGTGACCTCTTCATTGAATGTCATCTCTTCCTGTAGACACTTAAAAATAATTATTTTAATTATTTTTAATTCCTCGCATAATTAATTAATTAATTATGTTAATTCAAATTCCTCTCAATATTAATTATATATAATTAATATTGTCACTATAGCATATGATTTATTTAAATCAATCCCTTTCTTTATTCTTCTAAAAAAATCAAATCCTCACAAATCTTCCTCTTAGCTAATTAATTTCAATTAATTAGTTAACCTATATGATTCCTACAAATCATCTTCTTAATTCATTCTTCTAGAAACTCCCTAAACTCACTTAACATTATTCTTCTAATTTTTTATTCCCTCCACTCATTCTCTCTCCTAGTCAAACTCTCCTATAAATATTAATCCCACCTAACATTTTCTCTAATCCCCCTCCTAATGAGTTGTTAATGGTTAATCATCATGATTAGTCACAAAGTCAACTCTTTGTCCTCTTCATCGAGCCACTAGCTTTAAATGCTCTTTTCCTAGGTGAATGTAAGATTTTTGAAATCACACATTCCTTTAGGCATCCCCTCTCCCAAGGAATTTTTAATTCTTTTTTATTCCTCCAATCCCCATGATATACTTTTTTGGAGAATTTTTAATTCCTCCAATGCATCTTGTGGAGTGTGGAGATACGAAATGTCTTTAAGGCATATTTCTTGGTCTCCACACCCTCTCTTGGACCTTGTGTGAGCTCACAAGTAAATCTTAGCCCTTCATCATGAATTCATCCTAGCCATTCATTTTCCTCTCCTCTTCCTATAAAATAGGGCTCCATCCCTTCATTCAAGACATCTTGAAATCCAGTAAGTTTATGCTGCCCTTTTGAGCCTAGGAAATCATCTTGGCAACTTGATCATCTCATCCTTATCATTTTTCAAATCCATTCCATTTGTGTACAACATTGAAGAGCCATCCACATCCAGCAATCAAAAGAGCACATCAAGTGGAGCATTATCAAGGGGCGCCTTCACTTCATCAAGCTCAATCCGAAGGAGAAGGTAAAATAGCAAGGTGAAATGGTCTTTTAATGATATTTTAGCATTCTGCATGTTTATTTCGTTATGTTTTGATCATTTGACCTTCAAATCTGTTTTCCCCTCTTCATTTTGGCACGCCCGGTGGGACCCACGTCCCTAAAAACTAATATTTTTTTTTAGGTTTTTGTGAGTTGTGAGACGCAGGTTTCAGAATAGCGCGACTGTAGAAAAAAACAAACTTTTTTGCAGGTTCCAGAATAGCGGCTCTGTATTTCTGCACAACAGCTTCTTTTCTATTTCTATTTCGTTTTTGTTTCTGTTCTTTTTCTGTTTCTGTTTCAGTTTCAGCATGATAGCTCTGTGATTAGCGTGAGCATTTTTGTGGGAATTTGAATTCCTGTTATCCGATCTGTTATTTGTTCTATTATCTTCTCTATTTAATTATAATTTATGTGAAAGTAGGAGAGTACTCTTGTCTATATAGACAATCAGAAATCTAGACCTTTCACTTTTCTATTCTGTTTAGCACGACTGTATGCTCTGACCGCAGGAAAGTGTGAAAATAGGAGAGTATGCTCTTGTCTATTTAGACAATCAGAAATCCAGACCTTTGACACTTTTCTATCTGTTTAGTGCTACTGTCTGCTCTATTAATCTGTCTGAAATTTTTAGGCACTAACTGTAGTCTGCATTTCTTTTTTTTTTTTTATTTCTTGTTATCTGCTCTGTCTGACCGCAGTAAAGCGTGAAAGTAGGAGATTATGCTCTTGTCTATCTAGACAATTAGAAATCTGGACCTTTGACATTTTTTTTATTCTGTTAAATTTAAGGTTTTTGTTTTGTTAAATCTAGGGTTTCTGTCTGCTCTGTTAAATCTAAGGTTTTATTAAATTTTTTTTTTTTTTTTTTTCGCCATATCTTCTTTATCTCGACTCCATTTTCCTCCAAACTTCACCAGATTCTCCACATTGTCATTTTCCACATTTCCTTCCTTGGAGGCCTTATCCCAAAAATCCACTTTTTGAAGCCCAAAATCCCATATTTCTCTATTTTTAGGGTTTGTCATAACTCCTTCCCCTTTTATCCAATCACCTCCAAATTTTTCTCATATTATCCATCTCCAACTTTTTCTTCTTTGTCCCTCTTAGACAAATTTTCCCATTCCTTCATCTCTCCTCCAAAATCCCCATTTTTCGCTTGCTTATCCCTTGGAAAGTGGCAAAAACCTAGTCAAACCCCATTTACCCATCAAAGCTTTCTTCAAATCCACATTTGTCATTAGTAAAAAAGTTTTTATTCATGTTTTTCTATTCATTCTCAAAAAATAAAAAAAATTTAATATTTTTGTCATTTTGTTGTTTTTTGCAGAACGCTTGTTGAAGACTATTTTTCCAAACTACTAATCAAGTTGTTTTAAGTGGTTTTGTAGGTTGCCTAGCTGATTCAACCAAATATTGTGCATTTATTTAAACTAGGCACCTAGATATTAATTAAAATGGAATGAACCATTGTCTTATGTGTCTTTAAGAAAAGCGTAAAGGTAGGAAAGTATGCTCTCGTCTTACTAGACGATCATAAATCCAGACCCTCTAACCTTTTCTTGTTTGATTGTGTGTTTACCTCCAGCGGGCCTACCCTCCCAACTTGCTCTTTTAGAAGGTAAGAGGGGAATGACCCAAGTGAGTACACCTGGACCTGGGGTTCCCAACTCACTATAATAAATAAGCCATTGACTATGAAAGGGTTAATGGTTGGGGCTATATGAGAGTTCACTCTCACATTCGGTGCTTAGTAGGATCCTAGAGATCTCAATCATGCTTGTGTGACTACTAAGTTCTTGGTGCTTCATTGGGCTATAGGCCTCAATTGCGCTTGCGCAACTTCGAAGGGTAGCTCCTAACGGGAAGACTTACTAAACACCTTGTTCATAGTGGCCAAAAACCTTCTAGTCATTGGTGTAGGAGGTCGGACCTCTGAAGCGGCTCATATTCTTACGACCCTTAGTAGAGACACAAAGTTCACCATGAGGATTTTTCATGGGAATTGATGCTTGGCTGCCCTAAGAAGTGAGTGTCGTGGAGGGGAGCCTGTGGGGTCAAGCATCTAAGTGTCTACTCTAGGTAAGCGTAGATGGGAAACCAATTAGGATTCAATTACTATTGTCCTTGTCAGCCTTAAAAATGTTGTATATGAGCATGAGTGTCTTTGATATAATATGCATTTGATCACTGTGTTTGCTTTGTTTGATACATACTTGCCAATAGTAGACTAAAAACACATCACTATCCCCAAACACTTTGCAAAAACATTTGTCAAGACACAAACAATTGTCCAAGTCATTACCCACACAAAGTCCAAAATTGCGTCAAAACTCTGTCCGTCCCATTTTTCATAAGCCTAAGAGAGAAGCTAAGAGTCTGTCATCTCCGTCAACATTCAAGTTTTTCCTTTGAAACACCTATTATCATCCAAATCAGGGTGGTCATATCCCTTCATACAACTTGCCATTCGAATCGATCCTTCATGTTCATACCAAAGACAACCTAGTTATCAAGTTTCTTCTAAACCATCACTACCATACCTTCTTCATCAATCATCCTCAAATTTCTTAAGTCCTTTCATCCTCAAATTTCTTAAATCCTTTCATCACAAATTTCTCAAGTCTTTTCATCCTCAAATTTCTTAAATCCTTTCATCACAAATTTCTTAAGTCCTTTCATCCTCAAATTTCTTAAATCATTTCATCACAAATTTCTTAAATCCTTTCATCACAAATTTCTTAAGTCCTTTCATCACATTTTTCCTAAGTCTTTTCATCACAAATATCGTGTATGGTCACAACTCGATCCCAAAAGAAAAAGATGGCTGAACAACAATATGGCATGCCAGACATTGGTGTCCTATATGAAGATCCCATACAAGATCATACACAAAGTGGGCAACTTAGCAATCAAGATCAAAGTCAAAATATTGACATGGTTAACCAAGATGAACTTTGTCTGGAAGTGCAAACTTTCCTAGCGGATTCTTATAACCAAGAGATGATGGAAAAGTTTATTAAACACAATCCTACTGCACTTCTGAAAACTCTCCTTGAACATGGAGCTCAACTTCCACCTGAAGTTAATAGATCCGCTCTCACCCAACAACCACAAGGAGACCTCGCTCCCACACAAAGTGCTGCACCTACTATTCAAACTCAATCAATTGCAGCCCCATCAATCATCCAGGCTCAATCAATGCCACCCGCAGTACCTCCCACCATGGTCTCCATCCCACCTTCTTTCTCCTTACCATCCATACCACTATCAAATCCGATCTCATCCATTCTCCAACAAACTTCTATACCACCTCCTTCTATTCAACCACAAATTTCTATTCCACAAACTTCCCTTCCTCCCAACAATGTCGCAAATTTTATCCAGGCCGTATTCAATCTCGTCACAACAGTTGGTAGACCACAACCAACTATCCCTCAAACCCCAGCGACATCGGTCATCACATCCCATGTTCCCACCTCCTCATCATATCAATATATTGGTGGTGGTGCACCTTCTTTGGTTCATCCAATTCTTGGGGCAAATACACTTCATCATTATCAAAGCCCACAACAAGACCTCATCAAGGAAATTCAAGACATGAAGAATATCATCAAGGACATGAAACAAATGACTAATAAAAGGAAAACTTACTCGTTCGAAGAGTTTTGCCCTTGTCCTTATGATCCATCTATATCAGTTCCACCATATCCCTCGAGATTTGAGATTCCTAAATTCACCAAGTATGAAGGCAAAGGAGACCCCCATGATCATGTTCGAGAATTCCACATCTTATGCGAGGAAGTCTCCTATTGTGACCTTTATCTTCACAGACTCTTTCCCAAGAGTCTCATGGGAGACGCCTTGGCATGGTTCTCATCTTTACCACAAGGTTCCATTGTCTCTTTTCCAGACTTGGCAGAAATATTTGTGGCCCACTATGCATACAACATGGGTAAGGATGTTTCTATGATGGACCTATGTAATACAAAACAAAGGCCCGAAGAAACCTTCACCAATTTCCTACAAAGATGGTGACATCTTATCAAGAAATTCCAGTGGGACATGCCAGAACAACATCAAATTGAGCTATTCCAAAAGAACTTGGTGCCTGAACTTTCAAGACCTTTAATATCCCAATGCATCAAATCCTTCCAAAAATTGATCGATAAGGGCATCACCCTCGAATGTGTCTTGTTGGAAGAAGGAACCTTGAAATATTACTAGAAGTCAACACAAAGTTCTTCCTCTTATTATAACAACAAGCCAAAATTCTGGTCCAAAAACAAAAATGTGGTCAATGATGGTATAACTGATGCAAAGCGGGTCCAAACTGTGGCCGCTCCCCCAAAATCCACCAGCAACAATCATCAATTCAACAACCAAAATCAATCCCAAAAACCTCACAACAATGTCTCAATCCAGGGACGACCACCCCAATTGAATAACAGGACTCCAAGAGATTTCACTCCTCTGGCTAAGCCTATTGAAGTGGTGTTTCAAAAACTTGTCCAAGCAGGTGTAGTGGTTTTTCCAATCACTCGCCCATTTGACCCCAATCAACCTAAACCGAGATGGTATAATGAAAATGAGTATTGTGAATACCATCGTATCAAGGGACATGATACACGAAAGTGTATGAAACTAAAGATCTACATACAAGATCTCATTGATAGAGGTGAGATTGAAGTAGCAAATGCAAAACCTGGTAATAACAATGACAAACTCAAAATGTACCAGGAACCCTTCTCGAAGAATGATAAAGGAAAAGGCTCATTATCTAATGCAATGGGTTATGACTACGCTAATCACATAACCAGTTTTGATTTTTTAGTAGGTCGCATTGAACCAGCAGACAATCATGTCAATGTCATAACCATCCAAGGAGTCAATTCTCCTTCTTCCCAAAGCAGACCAAATCCTGCTAGGATAGTCATTCAAGGCGCCACGCCTTCCACCTCCCATTTCCATAATGATTGTAATGCAACTACACACCGAGGAAGAGTCACCATCCAAGGAGTTCCTCCCCCACCAAACCCCCCACCCATGTCTTCCACCCGCCGATATGACCTCCTTGATCAACTTGGGAAGACACCCTCGCAGATCTCCATTTTGGAACTTCTCAAGACCTCCCCGGTCCATAAAGAAATTTTGGGACAAGCTCTTCTCCAATCACACATTTCAGATAACATCAACGCCACCCAATTCCAAGCCCTCATTGGGAACCTTGCTGCCCAGCAACACATTGTATTTAACTCCAAAGATGCTCCCGCAGATGAAGACCATAACAAACCTTTGCACATCGAAGCTCTTATCCACAAACACAAGGTCAAACGTATCCTAATAGATGGTGGATCCAGGCTTAATCTGTGTACATACAAATTAATAAAACAATTGGGACTTTCTGAGGATCTGATAGACACATCAGGAAGGATCACAATAAAGGCATATGATGATGCAGAAAGAATTTCAAAGGGCATGATCAGCTTACCTCTTCAAGTGGGCCCCATTACAATTGAAACCCCTTTCCAAGTACTAGATCTTGATCTCCCCTACAACATTCTCCTCGGGAGGCCATGGATTCATTCCTTGCAGGCCGTACCCTCCACCTATCACCAATGCATCAAATTCCCTTATAATGGAAGAGTGATCACTATCAAAGGTGATCCCCAACCTTTTCAATATTGCAAACTATTAGAGGGGAAGCATCCGTATCATTTCCCACTAAATAGACCCTCGCCAATGCCTCCATCTGATGCATCAAATGTTGCCTCCACATCATCCCAACCAAATAATAAAATCAAGATCTTGGACAATGGCTATGGAGAATACAAATTGGAGGACGTCTTATTGATAGGCAACCTCCCTCTCTCTCCTAAGTCATTTGGCAAACCAAAAGAGATAAAAAAGGACCCAGAACCAATCATGCAATGCCAAAACACCACCTTATAGCAATGGGGCCCACTTGATAATGAGAGCCTCGAAGCAAATATCTCTTCATGGCTGTATTGGGAAGAAGATGAAGATCCAACAAGAATATCCAAAGAAATGTACCCAAAAACATTTGCCATAGTTGAAAAAATGGGTTACAAAGGACATGGCCTGGCACCAGAGGAGAAAGGAAGAAAAACACCCATAAATCCTATCTCCTACAGATACAATAGAGGCTTGGGGTACACCCCGGTGCCTAAGATTACTATCACTGGTGCCCCTTCTAGTCCTTCTTCGGATATCGAAAGCACTAACGAAGAGGAATTCCATGAAATGTCTTATGAATATGAGAAAGATATCTTCTTGGATGCTTACATCAATACCATCACCCCCATAACCCCTCCCACTTCACATGAGCTACATCTTGTCCATCCTGAACTCATTGACTAGGGCCAATAAGACAAACCCACTTTAGATATCTGCGCCAATGATAATGCTCTCATTGCTCTCCTAACAATGCAAAATATGGAAGATTGTAGCAGAATCGAGGGTATTCAACTACATGAAAAGGGATACTTTGGTAGTCAAGTTAATGCCCTTAGCCACAAAAAATATAATAAAAGAAAAAGATATGATTCCATAAGTGAAAACCTCCCTGAGGCACCTTTGGATGAACAAGAAATAAAAACAAAGGGCGTATCTAAAAGTGAAAACCTGGAAAAGGCACTTGACGATGAGGGATTTGACCTCTCTACCATTGGTTACCTTCCACAGGACAAATCAAATTTGTTGATAGAAGAAACAGACAACATCAACATGGGCACCGAGGTCATTTCGAAAAATGTGCTCATTGCCAAATCCCTCACAAAAATTGAGAAACAAGACTTCATCAACTTCCTTATAGAGGTAAAAATCAATTTTGCATGGTCCTATTCCGATATGCCAGGGTTGGACCCTGCCTTGGTGGTTCACAATCTCGCCGTCCACCCAGATGTAAAACCTGTAAAACAAAATTGCACAAAATGCACCCACATATTGCACTCCTGGTCAAGGTGGAACTCCAAAAGTTGTTAGACACATAATTTATCAAACCAATAGATTATGTTGAATGGGTCTCCAACATTGTACTTGTCGGCAAACCTGCTAGGGGCATCCGCATCTGCACAGATTTTCGAGATCTAAATATAGCTTGTCCTAAAGATGATTTCTCACTCCCCAATATAGACATGATTGTGGACCTTACAGTAGGACATGAAATGTTATCGCCAATGGATGGGTTTTCTGGATACAACCAAATCAAGATAGCAGATGAGGATCAACATAAAACTGCATTCACAAGACCATGGGGGACTTTCTATTATTGGGTCATGCCTTTTGGTCTCAAAAATGCTGGAGCTACATATCAATGTGAAATGACCAATTTTTCATGATCTCTTACACAAAATTATGGAGGACTACGTGGATGATCTTCTAGGAAAATCCAAGACAAGACAAGAACACATCCCCATTCTTAAATAGATCTTTGAAAGATTGGAAAAATACAAGCTGCACCTAAATCCCAAAAAGTGTGTGTTTGGCGTCACATTGGGAAAACTACTGGGATTCATTGTTTCCCACAGAGGCATCGAGGTTGATCTCGCAAAGGTAAAAGTTATTATGGAAATGCCTCTGCCAAAAACTCTCAGACAACTGTGCAGTCTCTAGGGAAAACTCCAGTCTGTCAGGCATTTCATTTCACAGCTAGCAGACAAGTGCCATCCATTTGCACACCTGTTGCATAAAGACACAAAATTTAAATGGGATTGCCTATGTCAAAAGGCCTTTGAGAAATTAAAAGAATATCTAGGATCACCTCCCGTATTGATGCCTCCTGCTCCTGGAAAACCCCTTTTTTTGTATATATGTGCTACTGCAGTGGCATTGGGGGCATTATTGGCACAAACAAATGATCAAGGAAAGGAACACACCATTTACTACATCAGTCGGACATTGGTAGGATATGAACTCAATTACACCCCCATTGAAAGAGCATGTTTGTCATTAGTGTTTAGCATACACAAACTATGACACTATATGCTAAATAATAAGACAAAGTTAATTGCTAAAATTGATCCACTTAAATATCTCTTGTCCAAAGCTGCTCTCACTGGAAGAACCGCTAAATGGGTCATGCTCTTAAGCGAGTTTGACATTGAATATGTGGACAGAAAGGCAATCAAGGGACAAGTCATTGCAGATCAGTTGGCTGAAGCTCCACTTCCAGGCGACCATCCTCTTCTCACATAATTACTAGATGAGTTCATTATGACTGTTACCACATCCTCCACATGTAAATTGTATTTGGATGGCTCCTACACTCAAAATGGATCGAGGCAGGAATATTATTGGTCACACCTCAAGGAGATGGCATCCCCAAATCATACAAGATAGCCTTTGCATGTACCAATAACATAGCAGAATATGAGGCCCTCATCACAGGTTTACACTTGGCTATCCACTGAAAAATAAAGGAATTACAAGTCTATGGCAATTCCCAACTCATCATAAAACAAGTCAATGATGAATACCAGACAAAAGATGATAAACTCCTTCCCTATCGTACCATGGTTGAAGATCTTAAGCAACATTTCACGGTAATCAAGTTTGATCAAATCCCATGAATGAACAATAGGGCTACAGATGCAATGGCCACCATTGGCTCCCTCCTTCAAATGCCAACACACAGTCAGAAGTGCGAGTTCTTGGTCAAGCAATTGTTTATACCGGCATACAACCTACCAAAGTCTGAAATGGTGTGTGTTCTCATTGGTCCTGAGTCCCCTTGGTACCAAGAAACCTTCACTTTCCTCAAAGACAACACCATTCCCCCACACCTCACCAAAACCCAACAACAAACCTTCATCTGCCGATGTGCCCGTTACACCATCCTTGCAGACACCTTGTTCATAAGGCATTTTGATGGTTCCCTCCTAAGGTGTTTAGATAAACAAGAAGCAGAATGGGCATTACACGAAGTACATGAGGGTATCTGTGGGGCAAACTCAAGTGGACTCACATTGGCTAAAAAACTTTTGAGAACTAGATACTATTGGCCTAAAATGGAAGAAGATGCATACAATTATGTGAAGAAATGCATCCCTTGCCAGCAGCATGGCGACAAGATTCATGCACCGTCACAAGAATTGTAGCCATTCATTACACCATGGCCCTTCTCGCAGTGGGGGCTTGATCTCATTGGGAAAATCCACCCTTCATCTTCCAACAGATATAAATTCATTATCACCGCCACCGAATACTTCACCAAGTGGGTAGAGGCTATCCCTCTTACTTTCACCACCGGCAAGCAAATATCCAAATTCATCCCAAACTACCTAATCTACTAATATGGCATCCCAAAAGTTATCATCACAGATAATGGTAAACAATTTAAGAACCAGGATGTCAAAGAACTCTGTCAAAAATTCAACATCCAACACCACTTCTCCACTCCATATTACCCCCAAGGCAATGGCCAAGCTGAGGCTTCTAATAAAACCCTAATAAAAATCCTCAAAATGACAATCAATGAAGCAGACCATGATTGGCACCTCCAAATCCATCCTGCATTGTGGGCCTACCACACCTCCATCCGCACCCCCACAGGTGCCACTCCTTATTCCCTAGTATTTGGTTCTGAAGCCATCCTTCCCCTTGAGATCGAGATCCCCTCTCTAAAGGTATCGCTGCAAAACATCCTACCAGAGGAAGAATACAGAATTGCCCGCTTACAAGAGCTAGAATTGTTAGATGAAAGGCGCCTCAAGGCCTTGAATCATCTTCGGGTATATCAAAACTGTCTGCGCATGAATTATCATAAAAAAGTCAGAACCCAAGAATTCCAAGTTGGTGATCTTGTCCTCATGGAAAATTAGAAAAATCTACAAGAAAGAGAAAAGAAAAGCAAGTTCGAGCCTAATTGGCTTGGACCATATGTAATCATAGCGAAATATGGATCAGGAGCTTATCAGTTGGCTACTCCTGAAGGCGATCCTTTGGATGATCCAATGAATATCATGCACCTCAAAATATTTTATGCTTAGTCCTCAGAAAATCTTAAATTGTCAAAAAAAAAAATAATCAAGAAATTTTTTTTTTAAAAAATGAGAAAAAGATCTTGAAAAAATCGTCACTTTGGTGAAAACCTGGCAAACAAGCACCTTATGACACAAAAAATTAAAAAATCAGAAAAAGAAAGAAAAAACAATTCGTCCATTAGTGAAAACCACTTGGTGGCACTATGGACAAGTACCTTGGTGAAAACCTCTATGCAGACGCCAAGGTAAATAACCGGATCCACTGTCTATCATGTTGATACTACAAATCATCTGCCATCCAGCCCACCCATGTGCAACATTCCTTCTTTTCTGCCTCCCAATAAAACATGCATATGATGATGAAGTCTTCACCTGAGTCATGAATAGGGAATGTCCCATTGAGACTGAGCTTTTATGCCTCTGTGTAAGCTTCAAGAAGTCTTGAGAAACAATCCCAAGTCCATCCTAGTTCTACTCTTGGCAAGAGGTATCATGTGCTCACAAGGAAGAGACTTGTTAGATTTTGTTAGATCTTTTAATATAGGCTTGCATCTTTTTCCCTATGACTGCCACTATTTACAACTGCCTGGGTTCTTCCATATCCAGGTACATTATGATAGGCGCATACTGGGGCATATTTCATATAATGGAATGTTTTGGATTCTTCTTGTATAAACTGATGACTTGGTACTAGTGTTTACCAACACTTACCTTCTCGTGTACAAGAGGTATCGGTGTGTTTGAGGGTTTCCTTGCACGAACCCACAATTTTGCATTAGTGTTTCTTAACACTTGCATTGTTGTTTGCAAGAAATTCTCGTTTGTCTACAGAGTCAGTCCATGCCCTGGGTTTCTCATGGCATCTTGATTTCTATAATCAGTAGTGCAAGTCACTCAGGGCAACATCAAACTAGGTTGGCTCTCCACATTTGTTGTACACAAAATCTCACCATCATTCCATCAAATCCTAAACTCAATAATCCCATGGAGTTCTCAATTGCCCCCATATTCCTCCACAATCTCGCATCTCTTATTATTCTTTCCAAATACCTCATGACTACTTCATATATCTTCCTCATTTATCCCTTCCACCCTAATTTTTCTTCCTCTATTTTTTTTCCTCACATAATCAATTCTAGTCCTAATTCATGTCTTATATAGGATGTATCCTTCCTGAAACCAGACGCTCTGATCATGTCTTATATAGGATGAATCCTTCTTGAAACTAGACATTGTGATCTAATCATGTCTTATACAGGATGAATCCTTCCTGAAACCAGACATTATGATCAGTCATGTCTTATATAGGATGTATCCTTCTTGAAACCAGATGCTCTGATCATGTCTTATACAGGATGAATCCTTCCTGAAACCAGACGTTGTGATCAGTCATGTCTTATATAGGATGAATCCTTCCTGAAACTAGATGTTGTGATCTGATCATGTCTTATATAGGATGAATCCTTCCTGAAACCAGATGTTGTGATCAGTCATGTCTTATACAGGATGTATCCTTCCTGAAACTAGACACTCTGATCATGTCTTATACAGGATGAATCCTTCCTGAAACCAAACGTTGTGATCAATCATGTCTTATACAGGATGAATCCTTCCCAAAACCAGACGTTGTGATCTGATCATGTCTTATACATGATGAATCCTTCCTGAAACTAGACGTTGTGATCAGTCATGTCTTATACAGGATGTATCCTTCTTGAAACCAGACACTCCGATCATGTCTTATACATGATGAATCCTTCCTAAAACCAGATGTTGTGATCTGATCATGTCTTATATAGGATGAATCCTTCCTGAAACCAGACGTTGTGATCAGTCATGTCTTATATAGGATGTATCCTTCCTGAAACCAGACACTTTGATCATCTTTGTCTTATATAGGATGAATTCTTCTTGAAACTAGACCGAATCTACATCTTATCAATCGAATCAAATCAAATCTATCAAGATATCAATTTTGCAAAATTCCAAAGATCAAATACCTCAATTGATCTCCCGAGGGGGCATCACCATACCATAATCTATCAATCAAGAGTCGGGGCATCCTATCAAACCAATATCAGCATCAAAACAAGATTATTCTTTGAATCAATGTGTCATCACACCTCGCTTCAAAGAGGGGCAAAATGTAGACACTTAAAAATAATTATTTTAATTATTTTTAATTCCTTGCATAATTAATTAATTAATTATGTTAATTCAAATTCCTCTCAATATTAATTATATATAATTAATATTGTCACTATAGCATATGATTGATTTATTTAATAAATCAATTCCTTTCTTTATTCTTCTAAAAAAATCAAATCCTCACAAATCTTGCTCTTAGATAATTAATTTCAATTAATTAGTTAACCTACATGATTCCTACAAATCATCTTCTTAATTCATTCTTCTAGAAACTCCCTAAACTCACTTAACATTACTCTTCTAATTTTTTATTCCCTCTACTCATTCTCTCTCCTATTCAAACTCTCCTATAAATATTAATCCCACCTAACATTTCCTCTAATCCCCCTCCTAATGAGTCTTTAATGGTTAATCATCACGATTAGTCACAAAGTCAACTCTTTGTCCTCTTCATCCAGCCACTAGCTTTAAATGCTCTTTTCCTAGGTAAATGTAAGATTTTTGAAATCACACATTCCTCTAGGCATCCCCTCTCCCAAGGAATTTTTAATTCCTTTTTATTCCTCCAATCCCCATGATATCCTTTTTTGGAGAATTTTGAATTCCTCCAATGCATCTTGTGGAGTGTGGAGATACGAAATGCCTTAAGGCATATTTCTTGGTCTCCACACCCTCTCTTGGACCTTGTGTGAGCTCACAAGTAAATCTTAGCTTTTCATCTTGAATTCATCCTAGCCATCCATTTTCCTCTCCTCTTCCTATAAAATAGGTCTCCATCCCTTCATTCAAGACATCTTGAAATCCAGTAAGTTTATGCTAATCTTTTGAGCCCAAAAAATCATCTTGGCAACTTGATCATCTCATTCTTATCATTTTTCAAATCCATTCCATTTGTGCACAACATTGGAGAGCCATCCACATCCAAAAATCAAAGGAGCACATCAAGTGGAGCATTATCAAGGGGTGCCTTCACTTCATCAAGCTCAATCCGAAGGAGAAGGTAAAATAGCAAGGTGAAATGGTCTTTTAATGATATTTTAGCATTCTGCATGTTTATTTCACTATGTTTTGGTCATTTAACCTTCAAATCTATTTTCCCCTCTTCACTTCCTCACCTACCTCTATTTCACCTTGATCGACTGTTATATCCTTGAGGAGGTCCTCTTGATCTTGAGGGGTTAGAACTAATCTTTCATTCAGTAGGTCCTCTGCCTCATCCCCTTATTTCTCTCCTCCTAGTGGCTGATGTTGCTTGAGGTCCTATTATTCATGATTTGAATCAAATTCAATGTTCCTAACTCTTATTCCTTTAGTGCTAGACCTGAAGCCTTGCACTTCAGGCTGCCCTGCGGGTATATTAACTGATGGTGGTGCAGGGGCCTCGCTACCTAGATCCTGTGTGGCAACTGTTGAAGGTGGTTGAGTAGGTATATCTTTAGCAATTTTTATATCTTCCTCTTGTTCCTAGGTACCCTCTCCTACAGTATTACCTATAGCCATCCTTGGTGGGAGGACTTTATCCAGTGGTACTGCTCCTAATCCATCGGTCACTCCAAGGTCTGCTGCCTTCTTCAACAACTCAGACTCCTTCATCTTCTCTTGGACTTTCTTCAACAAGTCCTCAATGATTTCTTGAGGTTTCCCCCCCTCATCAGGATTGGTGGACGTATTCTGTCTTGAGCTTGATCTCATCTTCTGAGAATACTCCTTATAACCCCTTGATTGGGGTACCCCTGAAGTGGACTCCTTGTGTTTCACCTTTGAGGCACTCGGCCTTATCCTTTGGCTTAGCCATTGCTTGGTCCTATTGATGACCACTTGAGAAACCTTTTTAATATTCACATCCTCATTCACATACCACCTTATTGGAGAGAGGGGATTCTTATCAATCTCTAACCCTTTATAAGTTGCATCGAGTAGGTCTCCATCATCCATGAGGTCTTTATGGAGATTGCTCTCAATTTCAAAATCTCTTATCTATGGGATAACCTATTATAATTTTTCTCTCTAACCCCAAAACTATCTTGGAGGTTGGCCCAAAAATCCTCCAGTCTCGACCTGTGTCCCTCATATGCCTTGGGTATAGCTTGTTTGAGCTTCCCGTACGGATCATAAAATTCCCTAGCATAATCATACTCTTTCAAGTTCAAATCTTGAAGCTTTGGCTCTGCTAGCTTTGCAACTTGTATCTTTGAGAATGAGAAGTATCTAATAGATATTGAAAAATCAATGCTTGTTTTATGTTTTAAAGATAAGAGAGATTGGAGGCCCAATAGTTGCCTTACATATTCCAACAAAATTACTCTATCATTGCAGTATCTAGGAAGCAACATTGGATTCCCTGTGAATCAGTTGACCCTAATGTAAGTAGAGCGTGGGTTTTGGATAAACCAAAATGCCCACTCTCAGATAATAGCCATGGCCTCTAGGCTAATCTGGTATCTTGTGTCTCCTATTAATTTAATTATTACTAAAAAAATGAAGGCATCATTAATTCTTTTGAAATGAGCCTTTGCATTGACTAGGGGGAGTTGGGAATAATATTCCCATACCTTCTTCCGTCCTTCCTCATCCCCTAACTGACCCTCTACTTGTAGTCCCAGAAACTTTCCATCTATGGTAGCCACCCAGATGACATAAGATGTGAAAAAGAATTTTTGGGTCTGGTGGACTTCCTTCACTTGTTTGCAACTGTTGTCAAAGAGGATCTGCAGCCAATCAAAATATTATTTTCCAATTAGGATAGTGGTCATAAACTAGAACATCCATGGATGGAAATGCTTACAATCAGGCTTGCCAAAATCCCTGCTTAGTATAATAATCAAGTCTCTTTGGGGCTCCTTGAAGTATGCCCTCGGGATCTTTGTTGCCTTGAGACCTATTTGTTAGGAATCCCACAGATACTGAGAGGGGGGGGTGAATCAGTATCTGACCGGTAATTAGAATTTCTTATCTTAAAACATGCAGAACATATTATAACAATGTACCGGTATGCAAGAAATAATGTAATAAACAGAATTAAGAACATCCACATGAAAAGCACACCATAACACAAGGATTTAACGAGGAAACCTGGTGTGGGAAAAACATCGGTGGGATTTGTGACCCACAATATTCACTTACTGGCCAATAAGATAATATTACTTACAATAGGGGCCTGCACATGCAGGAAGGCCAACTGCCTAGAGCTCACTGCTCAAATAGGAAGTCTCACTGACTTACAATGTGGATTATACAAATCCAATATCTTGTACTGCTTTACAATAGCATCTATAATGCCTGATCCAGTACCGGTTGCTGCTCTGCTTCTTTCATAAACCCTTCAACCTATATTTCGCATAATAAGTCTGCCTTAATATTTCACATACATTACTTTGTTCACTTACTTCCTTCCTTACTGCATTATTACCAAATGTCTACAATGATCTCTTTTATATATAAGTCAATTTACAACATGCCAAGTCGACTTACAAAGTATTTACAACAATAAACAAAATATAATATAACAAAATCCTGTCGGCCTCTGTGCCGGTATACTTCCTTTCTTTGTGTCAGTGTCAGTGTCTTGAGTGCCGATGTAGAGTGTGATATGCTGATGCCAGTGCACTATCTTGTTGGTGTAATGCCTTGCTGGTGCCATAGGATTGTAAGGTTGCCATCAATGAAAAAACCTTCAATCACCTACAATGTCTCATTAGAGTGTGCATATGCCAACAATCTCCGCCTTTGGCATTGATGGCAACACTCATGAGAAATTTAAAAAATGTATCCAAAAATTATCCAAAAATGTGAAGTCCAAAAATGTGTGTGCTCCCCCTGAGCATATGATTCCTGTGATGTTGAATTTTCTCATCCCACTACTCCCCCTTTGGCATCAATGACAATGGTTGTCAAGATGTCAGTAGAGTTTGTAGTTTCAACCTTGTAACTGGGTAGTTACAATTTGAAATAGATCCGCCAAAATCAAGTTTATACTCTCCATAAACCTTTTACTATCTCTTATTGTTGTCTCTATTCTCTTAACTGTACTAGTGAGATGTTGCAAATGCTCTGTCGGTGTTTTCTGTCCCTATATTAGTGCCTCAGATACTTCCTTCTGCAGTGATGCTAGATAGTTTTAATCTTAGATGTTTTTCCTTATTCACTATTCTCTCTCTTTTTCTTTCTAATTTAAGTAATTCTTCTTCAAAATTTGTTATCTTCTCCTCAAAAACTGATAGTGTATCAGGCGAGTTAACAAAATTATCTACAAGTTTATTGATTTCATCCTGTACCTTGCTCATCTTTTTATGTATATCTACAGTGAAAAATTTTGTCTTACAGGTGTCTTTGTATAGAGCTTTGTACTCTTTCAATAAATTACACAATTTTGGTAGAAGTGTGTCAAAATCTCTGTTACACTTCTTTATTTGCTCATCAAAGAATTTCTGCTTTTCAATTTCTACTATATCCTTCAATGTCTCTTCCTTTATTTTCTCAATGTTTTCTGTGATATATTTACACAAGGTATCAAGTTATCCTAAAGAATCTTTATTGTCTATATTACAATTAGGAGAAATTACCTTCAAAATTGGTATGGTATCATCTATTGCCTTATAAGCTTGTGAGCTGCAGTCTATTATCTTTTTAATTGAATCTAATAGTACCTCAGTCACATTAGTTGATTTGTAGCCTGATGATGAACCTAGATTCTGAGTACCACTAGTGGAAGTAACCAAGCTTGTATTGACCTCTGGTAGGTTTTTTTGTGTCTGTATTTCCTTAAGAAATGGTTTTTCTACTTCTCCAGTTGCCAGTGGCATTGTTTCCTTTTGTTCCTATTCCTGTTCAAGAGCCTTTTGCTCTTTTTGTTTCTTTGTTTGTTGCATTGTCTCAGTCTCACTCTGAGTCTCTACCTTTTTCTCTTTGTCATCTGTCAATTTCTCTTGTGTGTTATCAGTTTTCTCTGCTACCGGAGGCTCACTAGCCATGTCAGTCTTATTAGTTGTATCTTTGACTACCACAATGTTGATCTTTTGAGTATCAACATCCACAGTATATAAGACTTCAGGATTAGGATTACCATCTTCTACATCCATACTTTCAGTTGCTAGTTGATCTTTTGTAGCTGTTGTTTTTACCAGTGGGGTAATCAAAGGAGGTGGGGGTAAGTTGTCTTTAACCTTGATACTAGGTGGTCCACCAACTTTACCTTTACCCTTGTCTCTTTCTTTTTGATATACCTTTATAGGTTTGGGGTTCCTGTATTCTTCCTGTTTTTCTTTTTCAACTAGGAATATATCCCATCCATTTTCTATCTCCTCAGTCACCTCATTAACTCTTCCAACCATTAAAGCAATGTGCCGGTGTGCAGTAGAAAATACTAACCGGTTGGCCTGAGCAATTAAGTCATCAATTTCTTTGGGTGAATTCACCAGATATACAACAAGTAGCTTCTCTATCTTTATTTTCTTTTCCAGTTCTATTACTGCTTGTCTTCTTCCTTCCAGTCTCTTAAATAGTTCATCTGGAATTTCATTTACTACTTCCATAAAAAATTTCTTATACATATCCATATGTAATATAACACTGTTTTCTACTTGTTCTTTTTCATCAGTTGTCAGAGTGTCATATATTTTCTCTATATTCTTCAATTTGCCTTCCTCTGTAATTTCATTCAATAGTATATCAAGAGGGGCCAAGTCCTTGTTTTTTCCCTTCTTCTTTTTGGGTGTCAGTTTCTTCTTCTTTGGTGTAGCCTTTCTTACCGGAGATCTTACTACTTGTTGTTTTTGTCTTGTCCTCCTAGGTGAGGGTGTGGTTGCTGGTGTAGGGTCTCTTTTCCTTACAACTCTTTTGAAAGTTGTAGGCATGTCACTCTCCGAAGAAGTACCTACCGGTGATAGGTGAGTTTCAAGTTGTGGAGCTGCTAACTCATCCTCTGTTATACCGGTTTGTTTTAACACATCTTCTTTAATGGCCTTTGCCTGTCTGGAGCCTTTTCTTACAACTGCCTCAACCTTTTTCACTCTTTTCTTAGATTGTATTTGGCTTTCGATAGTTTATGCACTACCAAATACTTCTTCCTTAGGTTCTTTAGGGGCTTCCAGAAGTGCTTTAGCATATGTTTCAATTATATGATCATCTATTTCATAGCCCATCTCTGTTACCCAAACTGTCCTAGGGATGACTGCTTCCATCCAGATCTCATCCTTCTTGATTACAAAGCATATTTCATCTTTATATTTGTTGACAATCTTTTGTGATAACCTGATTCTTTTCTTCATTTTTGCCTTTAGTGCTTGAAAGAAATCATGGATATTGTTTTCCTTTTCTTCTCCCATGTTATTGAGTAGTTCTGTTAACTATTTACCTATCAATATATCATATCCAAGTTCTTTGTATCCTGTACCGGGAACCTGCTTGGTTATATGTAGCATCAGACATACTAGCAGATTTCCAAACTTGAAGGTTCCTTTCTTGTCCTTCTTAATCTTTCCTAAGTTGTCAATCAATTCATCCTTTAACCACTCACATACATCAATGTTTGCATTATCTGTGACCATATCATAAGCACTCTTAATGCATAAACTTGAAACTGAATTAAGTCTATTTTCATGAGTAGCTTTATACTCTAATAGCATGCTAATAAATCTCACATTAATGTCTGTTACATCATGTACTCTTAAGGACCTTTTATTGGATGTGGTACCAGTTAGGTTTGTAACTAGGTCATTGGATACCTTCTTAGTTTTGTCTAGCCTTTTACCAGTGGTCGGTAACCCTGTGACAACTTTCATAGCTTCCTTAGTGATTTTGAGGATTGCATCTAGCCAGAAAAATTCACCATGTACCCTGCTTAAGACTATCCTAATCACATCCTTGGGGAATTCAAGAATGCTAAGGATCTTTGTAAATCCTAGGGTTTCAATGATCTTGTGTTCATCTTTTACATTGCTAGATTCATCACGTATCATAGTTTTAAACATGGTTTTAATATCTTCATCTCCTAGTTCCTCAATGTTGCAGTGAATGTAAATTCTGGGGTCTTTAGCATAAACAACTCCCTTAGGAATTTGAGAAAAAGCACCTAAGGTATCATCTTTCTTTGCTACCTCGAGAACTAATTGAAATATGGGCCTACATCTGTTTATAACTTTGACAACAATAGGGTTTGCTATATATTCAATTGCAGAGGTGGATGCCATGATAAAATACCTTTTACTACCTTTAGGATGGATGATTGCTTGGAGTGTTATTGCCTCTTAGCTTAGAATCTTCACGCTCTTCGTAAATTTGAAATCTTGATGAAATGAAATGGAGCCAAAACCTTGAATTTATAGTGTCTTTTTGCCATCTACCATATTAAATGCATGTCGGTTAAGTATTCACTTAACATTGTTTGCCAGTAATAAGTAATTTCCAACTTCTTATCTCTAACCGAGGGAATAATAGCACGTGTCATTAGATTGCCAAACCCTCAAGGAAAATTTCTTCAATTAGATGAAGAACTTCCTACCAGTGGAGCACTACTCTATCCTACCATTGAAGCATCACTCTGTCCTGCCGGTGGAGTATTGACTGGTTCTACCGGTGGAGGGGTATTCCCAACATTTAGATCAGCTTTTCTAATCCATTGTTTTGAGAATTCTTGCTTAACCTCTTCAACTTTTTCTTTACCTTTCATGCTAGAACTTTTGTTGTCTATCAGTGATCCTTTACTTCTACAGAATTTAGCAATATGCCCAATCTTGTTACATGCATAACAAATTACATTATTCTTCTAAATAGCTTTCCCATAACCTATGTCGGTTTGTGTTTTGCATTGATTAGATAAATGTCCAAATTTTCCACAAACATAACATCTTACATTCATTCTACAATTTTTAGAGTTGTGACCAACTTTGTTGCATTTTGAACATTGATTGGTGGGTGTGTTGATATTCTCATAATTTCTAGATCTACATCCATTTGCTCTATGGCCATACTTATTACAGTTAAAGCATTTTCCATTGAATTTATAAGCATTAGGTTGTCTTACCAATTTGCTGTGATCCCGAGTATTTGCAATACCAGAGCTTCCACCAACTTCAAAGCCAATTCCAGAAGTGTCACCTTTAGGTTTTTTATTTTTTAGCGAGGTGCCAAGTTCCTCTGAGCTTTTCTTGAATTTTTCTTTATGTTGATTTGCAGTTTCTAATTATCTTTCTAAGACCTCTTTCTGTCTCATCAGTTCATTTGAGTCATTCTGAGTGAGCATCAGATCTATCTTCAACATGTCATTTTCATAGCTAAGTCTTGTGTTCTCATTTGCTGCATCACTTAGTCTTCAGGTCAATTCTTCTTCATTCTTCTTCCTATCCTCAATCTCTTTACAAAATCTCATAGCCATATCCTGCATCTCATTCTTTGTTGTCATGTTCTCTTGTTTTAGCTTGCTTATCTGATCATTAAGTGATTCCTTTTCATCATTCTCATTTTGCAATTTTTCACAAAGTTCTCTTCTCTTATTTCTTGCAACAGTAATATTTTCTTGAAGTGCCTAAATGATATCCTAAGCCACCCTTAAATCATCTTCTAGTTTGATATTTTTTAATTTCTCTGCATCATAATCTGAAAGAGCTCCTTCATGTTGCTGCATCAGATTTTCCATTTTACCGGTGTCAAGATCTTCCTCAAGCTGTTAGGCTTCAAAGAATAGAGGATCAAGCTCTGATACCAATTGTTAGGAATCCCACAGACACTGAGAGGGAGGGGTGAATCAGTATCTGACCGGTAATTAGAATTTCTTATCTTAAAACATGTAGAACATATTATAATAGTGTATCGGTATGCAAGAAATAATGTAATAAATAGAGTTAAGAACATCCACATGAAAAGCACACCATAACACAAGGATTTAACAAGGAAACCCGGTGTGGGAAAAACCTCGGTGGGATTTGTGACCCACAATATTCACTCACTAGCCAATAAGAGAATATTACTTACAATAGGGGCCTGCACATGCAAGAAGGCCAACTGCCTAGAGCTCACTGCTCAGATAGGAAGTCTCATTGACTTACAATGTGGATTATACAAATCCAATATCTTGTACTACTTTACAACAATATCTATAATGCCTGATCGAGTACCGATTGCTACTCTGCTTCTTGCATAAACCCTTCAACCTATATTTCGCATAAATTACTTTGTTCACTTACTTCCTTCCTTACTGCATTATTACCAAATGTCTACAATGATCTCTTTTATATATAAGAGTCATTTTACAACATGCCAAGTCGTCTTACAAAGTTTTTACAACAATAAACAAAATATAATATAACAAAATCCTGTCGGCCTCTGTGCTGGTATACTTCCTTTCTTTGTGCTGGTGTCGGTGTCCTGAGTGTCGGTGTAGAGTGTGATCTACTAATGCCGGTGCACTATCTTGTTGGTGTAATGCCTTGCTGGTGCCATAGGATTGTAAGGTTGCCATCAATGACAAAACCTTCAATCACCTACAATTTCTCATTGGAGTGTGCATATGCCAACACTATTTTCCTCTCTTCTTCCAACCAATTTTCATTCAGGTGCCTTTTATTTGCTGCAACTTTGTCATTCCATACTTTTAAGGCCTCCTCTTCATTTGAGAGGAATATCTCTTCTCTGGTTGGGATACCAAACATGAATCCTAGCATGTCAGGAGACAAGTCTATAACTATCCGTCCCTATGCGTTAGTGCACTTTCTAGTATCCAGGTTGTAAAATTGAGCAATTGTCATTAAAAATTCTGGTGTTTGCACTGATTGTGGGAAAATAGTTGTCTCCACTAAGCCTGATCTTTTGATTTTCCTATGTAGGGCCTCCAGTCTGGGCTTATTTAGCTAGGTTCTGATATCTTCAATTTCAATATGGCCAATTTTTGTGTCAGTGACCCATTTGACTTGATCATCCAACTTTGAGGAGTAGACCTGTCCTTGATAGTGGTATTTCATGGTAGTTGGAAGTTTATCAATATCTTTGCTTCTTTTGCTAGAATATGAGTCCATCTAACTACCTGAACCTATAAGAAGAAAATGAGGATCAATTCTTTATCAAAAACGTAAAAAGTTCATCCACTTCGGGACTTCAGCTTTCCGAAGTAGGGAGTTTTTTTCCTTTTTAAAATAGGGTCCGGAACTCTGGGGTTCCAGGGTAGGTACTCATGGATGCAATCCGAAACTCTGGGGTTTCAGGGTTCTAGGCTAGGTAGATAACACTTGATTCTGAAACTCCAGGGTTCCGAGGTAAGGAATTTAATCTTATCTCAAGATCACATGGTCCCGAGCCAAATAACCAATAGGAGTATAGCAAAAGGATTTATAAAAGATAGACCTCAGAACTCTAGGGTTCCGGGGTAAGTGATAAGACTCCCTCGCAAAGAGATAATCCAGAACTTCGGTTTTACGGGGTTCCAGGGTCATCAAAAAACATGTTTCAACAAAATCCCAGAACTTTGAGGTAGGTAAGAGAAAACCACTTGGAACTCCAGGGGTCCGGGGTCAGAACTAGGGCACGACGGACACACGAGAAAATACACAAAAAAATGAAAAGAAGAGAAAACAAAAACAAAAACCCCGACAAAGAAGAACAAAAAGAAATCTAACCTACAAATGACCAAAAGGGCAAGAGAAATCACCTACCTGGTGGATCAAAATGATGAAGCATGCAAAAGGAAGCTAGACAATTCGGAAGCTCATAGTTAGGAGGCAAGGAAGAAAGAGCTCTGAATGCACAAATGAACTTTAAAAGTTCATCATTCCTATTTATACCCCCTCCCAAACCTGTCTGTATGAGTGGTTTAAACAAGACCTTGGGACTCTAGGGTCTCGATGTTTCGAGCTTGGCAATAAGACATCAACAAAATCACCCAGCCCGGGATTCCAGGGTTCCGGGCCAGGAAGGGAAGAAAGCAAGGATCCACCTCGGGACTCCAGGACTCTGGGGTTCCAGGGTCGATCAGACACACATACCTTGAGACTTCAAAATTCCAAAGTTCCAAGGCAAAGGACTCAAACACATACCTTGGGACTCCGAGACTCTGGAGTTCCAAGGTAAAGAACAATAAAAACAAAAGACACACCTCGGGACTTTAGAACACCGAAGTTCCAAGGTAACAGAAAAGAAAACAAAAGACAAAAAGAAGGAGACCAACCTCGGGACTCCGGGGGTCCAAAGTTCTGGGGTTGGTGAAAGAAAAAGAACAAAAAGAGACCTCAGGACTCCGGGACTCCGGAGTACCGAGGTAAAAGAACAAAAAGAAAAAGGACAAAGTAAAAGTGAGCAAAAATAGGGGACCCATATTGTAACACAAGGAAAGTAATGGGGAATGGATATGCAAGGCATAACAGGTAGATCAAGAGGAAACCAAGGGAATTATAGGCCTAGATAGAGAAATGTTGTGTGCTATAATTGCAACAAATCGAGTCACATTGCAAGATTTTGTAGAAGCAAGAATGTGAACAGGAATGGTCTGGTAGACAAAAACAAAAGTGTGCAGTCAGATGATAAAGGAAAAGAAAAAGTGGCTGAGATCAGGAATCAAATGAAGAAGACATGAGTAAAGAAGACTGATTTTGATGTAGAAATCGGATCTGAACCTAAATTTGGTGTTGGAAATTCCTCTAGGAATTAGTTTAAGGCCTCTGGCCTAGGGGGAGTTCTCAAGAAAATATTTTCCTCCCTTGCTAGCAATTGCTATCAGAATGCGGTAGATTGTCAGTAGTTACATTAATGTATTGCAGATCATCTACAAGGATTTCCAAAAGCATTTGAGAAAAAATGAAGATTCGCGAGAGAACTTTTGTGAGTAGTCTATTGTAATAAGGTGTCTAAAAGGGTTAGGACAAGTGCATTTATTACATCAAAAAGTTAAAAGTGCAAATGATAAAGGGCAACCTTCACCTTTCATTTCTTACTTTTCATTTTGTAAGAGAGAGTAGGAGCGAGCTCTGTGAGAAGATTTCCAAGTGATTGAATGTTGGCATTGCATGAAGATTGTATTGATGAATTATAGTGTTGTCATTGATGTCAATAGTAACTGATAATGGAGTTGTATAGCAACTGGTAGTAAAGTAGTGATGGAAACTGGCATTAGTATTTCAAGTAGAGTGATCAACCGATAAGCCTAACCAGTTGATATGCCAAACCCTAACCGATGGAGCTTGGTGAATTGGTTATGTTGATCTATGATCAAATGGTGATCGGAGATGGAGATGCCACATAAGAATGATGTGTGTGATGAGTTTCAAAGTGGTTTTGGCATGTGAAGATAACTTTTTATCTTGGGAATGAGCAAATGAATAGCGTGAAGTGATAACTGCGTGATGATTTACAGGATCCAATGTGCGGTGATTCAGGAGCGGTTCAAG
Organism: Cryptomeria japonica; assembly: GCF_030272615.1. Lineage (NCBI taxonomy): Eukaryota > Viridiplantae > Streptophyta > Pinopsida > Cupressales > Cupressaceae > Cryptomeria > Cryptomeria japonica. The sequence continues at coordinate 53,418,212 of NC_081415.1, read as the reverse complement.
TTGTCTAGAACAATGTGTAGTTGATTGCTATGTAATGTAATGGTCATGTTTGAACTGATATGTATGTAATCTTGATGAGAGTTGTAGGTTTTGTGATGTGTTATCGACCTATTGTATTTGCTTATAAGGTTGATGAGTTGTTTTGTAATTGTGTTGGCAATTTTGGTTAAGTGTGGGAGTGTGATTGTTGTTGAACCAGAAGGAGTGTCTGTAGAATGTTTTAAAGGTAGATAGGAGCATAAAAGGATCTGAATAAGCAAGATAGTGCTATTACTAGATCAACAAAGACTCTGTTGTTCTCTAACCATTAAAATAGTTAAATCCCTTAACCGGGTATGCTTTAACAGGCTTGGTGCTGTCTAAATCCTCTAACCAGGTGATCCATTAGCTTGGATTTAAAATCCTCTATCGAGGTTACTCCTAATAGGGTATTGCCTTTAGCAGGGTATTGTAGTCAATCCCTTAACTAGGTGGTCCCTAACCGGACCTGTTCTTAACAGGACATTATTGTATAAGCTTCTAACAAGACTTGGCTCCTAAAAGGGCAAACTTCAGAAGAGTTCAAAATACTTGTGGGTATTCATCCCCATCATGGTTTTTCCCATTTGGGTTTCCATGTGAAAAATCATTGTGTCAAGTGGTGAATTATTTTATGGATATGTTTTGATATGGTTGATATGATTTATTGGTAAAGCCACTTAGATATGTTTAGATGACTGGAAGTGATAGATGTTAGTAAAGTGGTTTAATGTTTTGGTTAAATGGTATGTGAGTTTCAGACCTGTTACATTGTATCTTTTATGTTTTAGTCAACAGGTAAAGTTTGGCAGTGCAGTTGCAGTTTTGGATACAGTGTCTCAACCAGTTTAGCTTTGCAAGTTGTTTATGAGTTGGGATTAAGTTTGGTGAAATTTTAGTTTGTTTTCTATCTACTAATTCGCCCCCCCCCCCTCTTAGTAGTTGACTGGATCCTTATCATTTCATCATATTATCATTGACATGTGAAGGAAATTTGGCATGAAAACCCTAAACTGATGAAGTAAGGTATTTCTCTATGAAGTTTGTTAATTTGATATCTCTATAATGGATACACCTTTGGTAGTTTATATAGCTAAGAGATCCAACCCAAAGTTCAAGAAGCACCCATACAAATCGATGGAAGATCATCTGCAAGGTGCATTTTCATTGGTTTTGTATGATGTTCTTCATGTTGAGCATATTAGTACATACATTCATGTGAATATTGAAGAATTAGGAGGTTCCCAGTTGTTGAATCTATACACTGATCATATATTAAGAGAGGATTTCAAGATTAAGCCCAAATTCAATGTTTTGAGAGAAAATAAATTTATGCAAGTCATTAGGCTTCCAGTGTTTGATGAAAATGAGTGGGTCTAGTATGTTCTGAGCTGAATTCATGATGAATTCATGTGGTTGAACCAACTATCAAGATCACTAAGGATGTAATCAAAATTGTAACAGGCTCAATCTCATCTAGTGGTTTTCCCATGCTTCGATCTGTGAAAAATCAGATGGTCAAAAATGCAATTGGTTCCAAGTTTGATAAAAGGGCTATGACAATAACTGATATTGTTGAGTAAGATGTGAAATCTGCTTCAATGGTTATTTAATACAAGGTTTATCACTCCAGTTGGGAAAATTTGGTCCGGTACTACCATATATGCACTTCATATTAGATGATTAAGAAGAGAAAGGAGTATGATCTATGTGAATTACTCTAGAGCTAGCTAATGGAGAGTCTCACTTCAATAAAAAAGGATAAGGAGAATACATTCAAATTTGGTACCTTGATCTTATGCATATTCTTCTATTTTATGAATGAAGTTTCGGGTATTGATAACATTCAATGGGCTAGTGACAGACCAGTAGCAGTCCAGATCAAAGATCATTTGTACAACATTGGAGATAGTAAGGCCTGAAGAACTACACTTTGGGGACACTTCAAGAACTTCCAGAGCATGATGCAGGCTAGGGAAAGGACCCCTTAATCTCTTGTGGAAAAATACAAAGATACAATATTCTTCATGGTAGAAATTGATCAATGCCTAATGGAAGTAGTTGAGCCTAGGATTGTATGGATCATGCCCATGGGGTATGAGGTTGATGGGAAGATATTGGAGGTGTATGCTCAACATTTGTTGAGTAAGCCTATTGATGCTTTAGAAGAAAGGTTTGACAGATTTATTGAAAATGACTTGCAATCGCATAAACAATTCAAGAATCCGAAAATGGTAAGGAAAGTGAGAAAGGAGGTGGAGAAATATGTAGAGAGAATTAAAATTATTGTTGAAGTAGTTAGATAGGCAAGGAAGAGGAATATGTTAGCTACAAAGTAGCTAGTAAAGGTTAAGAAAGCTAATCTGGAAGCCTCCTTCAAAAAACTAAGATAATCCAAAAGTGCTACACCCTCCTCTAGTTCTCCAAATCCACCCAACTCTGTGAAATCTAAAGCCAAATCATCTAGCAAAGGAGAAAAGAGGAAGAAGGATAAGGGAACAAGGGTATGTGTTACTATTAAGGATGATGAAGAGAATAAATCCAATGAGGTTGTGAAGGAGATAAACTCCAAGGGCATGAAAGCATCAAAAGTCTCTAAGGACAAGCCCTCCAGTGGAGAGAAAGCAAGCAAGAAGATGAAGCTAGACTAATCCGGTATGTCTATTAAAGATGTTGAAAAAGATCTCACTATTCAAGGTAATCTTAAGCCACTCTCATAATGTTATGACAAATCTGATGAAGCCAGTCAAAGAACTATAGAAGAAGCCACTATTAATTACTTGAATATATTCAATAGGGCTCTTGTTGAGATTATGTCTGAGATTCCTAAAATCCTATATGATGTATTAGAAATGAGAAGATTGAGTGCTAAGGAAGAAGATATCAAACTTAGAGAGCATGCCTTAGTAAATCTTTGTCCTGTGATCTCAGTAGAAGAAGTGAATAGAATTATCAAAGAAACCCAAAGTGAGTTTAGAAGCAAGACCAGGATAAATAAGTTAATGATTGGGGAGACTGAGGAAGTAATTACTGTAGACATCTAAAAATGGTCAACGCTTGCGGAGTCATACTTTAACATTTGCACATTGCCTTATTTTAGGTTTCTTGCATCGCATTAACATTTCTTCTATGTTGCGCACTTGGTCTTTATCATTTGTGAGCATCGAGTCCTTTTTCTTCATTCCTCATTTTTATCGCTTTCGAATTAGGTCTTGTCAATAACAATCTTCAGTCATGATTTTGGTCGATCCTTGTCCTTGTCAATCTCGTCATTTTGCAATTGATTCGTCATCAATCCTTGTCCTTGTCAATCTCGTCATTTTTGTGATCGATTCATCATTGATCCTTGTCCTTGTCAATCTCATCATTTTGCGATCAATTCGTCATCGATCCTTGTCCCTATCAATCTTGTCATTTTGCGATCGATTCGTCATCGATCCTTGTCCTCTTCAATCATGTCAATTTGGATCGATTAGTCATTATTCCTTGTCAATTGGAGCTTATCAATTTGATCTCCTTGTCAATCTTGGTCAATTTGTCATTGATTTTTTGTCAAACAATTTTAATCATTTATCAACACTGGTCCTTTGTCAGTAAGAATCATGATCGAACCTACATTAATTTCTTGTCGTCTTGACCTAATTCTTTGTCCTCTTATTTCTAGGGTTTTATGATTTGTTCATTTAATCCTTTTCTTATTCTTTGTGGGTTAAATAAATCTATTTATTTAGTCCTAGGTCTCTTTCATGAATTAATTAATGGATGAAAACCTACTAATTAATTCACCTAATTTCTATTTCATCATTTCTAATTTTTCCTAATTCCTAATTTCCACCTCATTTTCTAATTTGCTAAATTCAATTTCCACCTAATCAATTCCTCTCTAGTCTCTCCCTATTTTTGTGCTTTGGTGGAAGCATGAATTTCTCATGTGTCATACCATTGGCATAGCAAGATGTCATAGGCTTTTAGTCCTCTAACCTTTGCATTGGCAATATGTCATAATTCATGCCATAGAAGGTGTCATAACCTTCTTCCTTCAACTCAATTTTGCCATTTTTGAAATCAATTGCCTCTAATATCATTTTCATGCTAATCTTGTCCTCTCTCCAATTTATCTATAAATTGGATGAGTTTCTTCAATCAAAAAAGACATCAATCAACCATGCTTCTAGTATCCTCGTGCTATCAAAATCAATCTTGCTTCATGCTTTTGCACTTGTAGGTGAGATCCACACAAATCCGCTATTTGGAGGAAAAAGGAGAACAATGGAGGTCAATTGAAAGAGGCATTGGTGATGGATTTTCATTTATTTTGACTATCTTGTTTTCAATTCTTCTATTGATTGTAATTAGGATTTATTTTATTGCAATTTGGCTTTGTGGTTAGCTAATTTCTATTTGCTTTTATGTTTTCCCAAATTCCTGATCTACAATTATAGAATCAAAGAAGATTTTGAAATCAATCCTACTAAGGAACAATTTTGATGTTGTCTCAGAAGAGGCTCCTATTGGTGGTGAGTCATCTATTCTAGAAGCTCATGGTATGCAATCCAAAGATAAACAAGTTGAGGTGAGTGTTCCTTCTATTCCAAAAGAGGGAGAGGTGAGAAAAATTTGTGAGGAATCAGTCAAAGCAGATGCAATTGAGGATACTTTGAATCCTCTAGTAGAATCAACTAAGACATCTATGAAGAATGAAGTCCCATCTAGTGAAGAAGTAGTGAAAGTGGTGGAAGTTAAGAATGAACTAGTCATGGAAGCAAGAGACATTGCAGAAGTAGTGAAGGTATTTTTGAAGAAGGACAAGCAAGAACTAGATGATCTTGAGTTGGTCCAAGGGCCTATCTATCTAGCCACTCTTTCTGCCATCCAGAAATTGCAACTAGTGTCATTTTCTTGGGCAAAAGAAAGGGAGGAGATGCTGAAGTCTCATATTTGGGATAGTGAGTTACTTACTATTGCATCAAGTGTCTTGGAAAAGATCATGCCTTCATATGTCAAGGACACGTTAGATACTCCCTCTGGTTAGCTGAAAATCCTAATAAATTTTGTAAGTACTCACTTTGAATCTCTTGAGAATTTAGCTGAGGTTAAGGTGCAAATTGAATTTGATGACAATAAATTCAGTTAATTGAAGAATATGATTGCAAATGATAGAATATTGTTAGACACCTACATGAAGAGTATTAAAAATTCTTTATTCGAAGGAGGAAGTGTCTACAAGTCATGTCTATTGTTTTCTAAGTTTATTGAGGACATTAAGAAGCAAATAAAAGAGAATGAGAATCTATTGGCAGGTATATCCCAATCCTTTGATCCCTTGACTATTTTGGTGGGCAATCAAGAAGGTCAAGTTATTTCCTTGCTTGACAATATCAAGAATCTGATGCATGAAAATTATAGGATTGTTGGTAGAGTCGGTGAAATTTGGAGCCTAATTAGTCCCAAATTGGAAACTTTACTCAGTGCTTTGAAGGAAGCCCAAGATGCCATGGTACCTAATGAGCCCTCAAACCTTCAGTTAGCAGAAATATAGGCATTTCTCTTCAATGGGCAGATTTTTATTTTGGAGAGCCTCAAGAAAGGTTGGGACAATGATCAGGTCTTATTAAAGAACATTTTTGTAGATGTATTTAAATATATGTAAGTTGGTAGAGTCTATTTGTATATATGTAGTCTGTTCATAGGAATTTTGTATGAATTTTGGCATGTGGATCCCCGCCTTTACCATTGATGTCAAAGGGGCAGTGTAGGGAAGTGAAAAATTATATATTCATCTTAGGAGGAGATTTGAGAGTTTCAGAATTTTGAGTTTCTAAGTTTTGCAGTGTGTTTTCATATTTGGTTTGACACAGTCATTTTTCACTAAGTATTGCCATCAATGCCAAAGGGGGACATTGTTGGCAAGACACACTAAATAGGTTATCTGGTATTGTCATTGATAGAAACCCAAGTTAGTGTTGGCCATTTGGTGGAATTTATTATGTGTTGCATTGATGTTTTGTCATTGATGTCAACACTAGCTATTTGGATGCTTTATCAGCACCCTTCTGGTCTCGGTAGGTTAAGTGGTTTCTGGTTAACTTGGATCGGGTATGATCTGGTAGGATCCAATATAGTCTGGTAATGGAATTAGCTTGTTCATGATACTTATACTCATATTCGGTCAGTTGGTTTTGGTCTGGTGATTGGATGCTATCCTACTTCCTTAGAAGATTGGTTTCTGGTTCCGGCAAGGGTTTCACCGACAAAGATTTTGATGGAGATCTTTGATGAAACTACATAGGTGTTGTTGGTGCAGATTCTGATGGAGTTTTAGGATGTTGTTGGTGATCATGTTTGAGACTTGGTGGTTGGAGATCATTGCTAAAGCCTGCGGACCTATACTTGGTCCAATTGATCTAGGTTATGGACCAATTTTAATGTAACATGTGGATATGACCTATTATTGTATTTCTGGGATGTCTTATGTGTTGATATTACTTGTTTGGTCTAAGGATGACATGGTTTGTAATTATGTAATTGGTTTATTGTCTAGTGGCCGACTTGATTGTTTATGGTTGAAGATTTGTATAAATAGATGTAAGATCTCATTATAGATCATCATGGTTAATGTAAGAGGTCATGGTCAAGGAATGTAATGTGCGAATAAATGTAATATAATTCAAGAAGAGGATTTGGTCGATCATTGGAGATCGAATTTGGTTTATGTAAGAGGATTTAGTCCTCCGGTATTGAGCTTAACCGAAACTATACTTAGGCATAGGAGATGCTATCTTTTGCAGTTCAACACTTCTTCGGATTGTAGTCTAGAATTATATGTAGTTAGCGAGGCTCCTTTTGTGATGAGAAGTGTGCTCTAGGCTATTAGCCTTCCTACAATTGCAAGCCCCTTCATTGTAATTCACATACTTACTGCAAAAGTATTATCTGACTGTGGGTAGGCTTCCCACCGTGGTTTTTTCCTTTACTGGGTTTTCCACGTACAAATACTGGTGTTGTGTGGATGACTTTTATTTTGTGATTATTGCTTATGCTTAATTGATTAACTTCTATTCCGGTATTATTATTTTGGGTTTCAGTATTAAAGTTTTAATTGCTGAATATTCCTGTAGTCTATGAAAACCAATTCACCCTCCCCCTCTTAGTTGTCTTCCCATTATTTGAACTATCTAACAATTGCTAAGATAGTGATGTGAAAAAGATAAAGAAAGAAAATGAAAAAGTCACAGGGGGAGAGATATGAAAATAAAAAAGGAGAGAGATATTCATAGCTATATGTGGGTAATTGTTGGTTGTCTTCCACATGGGGAGACTTGTTTGGCATTTCTTGGTACTTAGATGTTTTTTACATCTAGTGTTGCCATCAATTCCAAAGGGGGAGATTGTTGGCCATTTGGTGGAATTGATTATGTGTTGCATTGATGTTTTGTCATTGATGCAAACACTAGATGTTTGGATGCTTTACTGACATCCTTTTGGTCTTGGCAGGTTAAGTGGTTTCTAGTTAACTTGGATCTGGTATGATCTGGTAGGCTTCGATATAGTCTAGTGATGGAATTAGCTTGTTCATTATACTTATACTCATATTTGGTCAGTTGGTTTTGGTCTAGAGATTGGATGCTATCCTGCTTGCTTAGAAGATTGGTTTCTAGTTCCGACAAGTGTTTCACCGATAGAGCTTTTGATGGAGATCTTTGATGAAATTGTATAAGTGGTGTTGGGGCAACTTTTGATGGAGTTTCAGGATGTTGTTGGTGATCATGCTTGAGACTTGGAGGTTGGAGATCATTGCTGAAGCATGTGGACCTATACTTGGTCCCGATTGATCTAGGTTATGGACCAACTTTAATGTAACATGTGGATATGACCTATTATTGTATTTTCAAGATGTCTTATGTGTTGATATTACTTGTTTGGTCTAAGGCCGACATCATTTGTAATTATGTAATTGGTTTATTGTCTGGTGGCCAACCTGATTGTTTATGGTCGAGGGTTTGTATAAATAGATGTAAGATCTCATTGTATATCATCATGGTTAATCTAAGAGGTCATGGTTAAGGAATTTAATGTGTGAATAAATTTAATATCAAATTCAGGTAGAGGAGTTGGTTGATCATTGGAGATTGAATTGGGTTTATGTAAGAGGATTTAGTCCTTCGGTATTGAACTTAACCGAAATTGTACTCAAGCATAGGAGATGCTATCTTTTGCAATTCAATACTTCTCCAGATTGTAGTCTGGACTTATATGTAGTCAATGAAGCTCCTTTTGTGGTGAGCAGTGTGCTATAGGCTATTGGCCTTCCTGCAAGTGCAGGCCCCTTCATTATAATTCACAAACTTACTGCAAAAGTATTATCTGGTTGTGGGTAGGCTTCCCACCGTGTTTTTTCCCTTTCTCAGGTTTTCCACGTACAAATATTGGTGTTGTGTGGATGGCTTTTATTCTGTGATTATTGCGTATTCTTAATTGATTAACTGCTATTCTGGTATTATTGTTTTCGATTCCAATATTAAAGTTTTAATTGTTGAATATTCCTATAATCTGTGACAACTGATTCATCCCCCCCCTCTTAGTTGTCTTCTGGTTATCTGAACTATCTAACAGTTAGTGCACTCATCCACATTGCTGTATGTGATTCTACCAAAAGTCAGATTCAAGATTGGTTCAAGTTCAACAAGCTAGAATAGGGCATCTGACAATGTTGTGCATTTTGGTTGATACATTCTTTCTGGTTATCATCTTGTGTTATGGATCTAGTTGTAGGTTGATAGATGCTTGGATAGCCTTATTCTATATTTTTAGCCTCCGATGATGATTAGTGTTTGAGTTAGATGCTCCGGTATATCAGTTTTCAGTTTATCAGTGCAGAATAGCCGACATGTGGATAATCCTTATACGGATTATGTAGATCGATTTTGGTGATTATTTTTGTGGTCTTGGTGTTTATTCCAATGGGTGTGGCAATGTGTGGACAATTGTGTTGGTCCACATTGGTATTTTTGACTTCAGATTTAGTCAACAGTATGTACACGTTTAATAATATGCTAAGTGTTCTTGAAGCCAAAATGTGGTTGATCTAATGTCTTGTTGCAAATATATATAAGTGATGTATTTGATCATTTTAGTGTGTGTGGTGTATGAAAAAGGTGTTGTTGATTTATTATGCACAATTATGTGCATATTAGAGATTTATGCTCTGGATCAAAGCAGAGTAATGGATTAGAGCAGTATAAGGCACAATATGAAAAATTTGTGTAATGTGCTTAATCGGAACTATAATCAGGCATTTGTAGATGCTATTATTTATTTCATGTAATCCAATAATCTTATGTAACTCTTTTGTAGGAAGTGAGCTTCTTCTTTCGAGCAGTGAGCTCTAGGTAGTGTGCCTGAATGCATGTGCAGTTCATAATTGTAAAACTTTATATTTGAGTATACTCATTTGTGGGTCTCATTCCACCATGGTTTTTCCCTTGACCAGATTTTCCATGTATAAAATCCTTGTGTTGTGGTGTTGTGGTTGGTTTCTTTGTGTTCTTGCATCTTTATTTTGGTTCAATGTATTAAGTGGTTGAATGAATAGATTAATTGTAATGTGGTGAAAAGTGATGAGGGGAGATCAAGTGGAAAACTTTACTCCCCTCAAAAGAGGAATGGAAGTTTCACCAAGGATTGCCTTCAACTTATCACATGCATTACATTAAACAGAGGGGGTTGAATTCACTAGATCCAATCCCAATAGAAAGAGATTGAATGCTAAATGAATTGTAAGGAATTGGCAATGGATTTGGAAAGTAAAGTAACCCTCTTTTAAAATAGACAAGTTGAGTTAACAAATTGAGACTAAGTGTAAAGATGACAAAGAAATGATTATATCTTGAGATAGAATGTGAGATGAAGTTGTGCACCTAGAATTAGTAGCAAGATGCTGAGATGGAGCTTCCTTGCAAATTTGACCAAACATTCTCAAGACCGGGTTGAAAGTGTACTTGGTCCTCTGAAAAATATGCGTGCCAAAAAGGGTTTTTTCATCTCTGAAAATGAAGCCTAAACCTGCAACTATAGTTGTGCACCTGCAACCTACACACAAAAAAGAGAGGAAATATTGTTAGGATTAGGGGTTGTCCTTCAGGTCAAAAACTGTTTGGAATTAACCAAGTGACTAAAAATACTTCCAAGTAAATGAAAGGAAATATTTGAAGTAAAATTCATCTCAAGAGAGGATGCAAACGAAATGTTAATAGAATTGATTGAAAGGGTATGCAGAATAGAATGTCTTAAATGTTTGTAGAGATCTCCTCTTCAATGGTTGAATCCTTGACTTGAATGCAACACCTACTCTTGAAAGGAGACTTGGAATGCTCAATGCTTGAATGGATGCTTGAATTCTTGAATGCACTTTATTATCAACTTGTTGTCGCTTATCGTCGCTTTGCTCATGAACTTAATTTTCACTTAATGGACTTTTTTTTTTTTTAACATATGCAAATAGGAGGGGAAATGCTCCTTATATACTTGCCAATTAGGGGTTTTTAACTGATTTTATCTCTTAGGCCGACATAGGAAAACTTTTCCCTGCTCACAATTGACAAGCCCAATGTAGGCTTTGATCAAGGGAGGCCCAAAATAGGGCAGGGACAGGGGCACCACACCCCTATCCTGGTGGGGATAGGGGCACCACGCCCCATTCCTTCCCTAATTCAAGACAAATAGTGACATAAAGTAGTGCAGGGTGCAAGTTTTAGGTGTTTAGAGCATGTCTTGGGTATCCAATCAGGCTTAGGGATTCATCCACTAATGTAAAGACCCAAATGCGGTCGAAAATTGCAAGGTCAAAATTTTATGACACTACATTTAGCCCCCACTTTAGTGGGAGTATAAGCGTACGCTAATACTGTCGGTAAAGTATAATGAAACAATACTGAAAGACTTTCACCACATCAAAGAGGCAAGCTAGACCAAGCCCCTAGTGGACTAAGGATCTTACGAATTTGATTGACAAATTAAAAGGGAAGATCAAGAGGGAGAGAACCATGACTGCAAGTAGAAAGATTCCCCTCACTATGAATCATGAAAAGAAAGGATACCAAAAATTACAAAGCAAAGCCAAGTCCACTAAGTAACTCAAAGTATCTAGAAGGAAAATATGAGTGGAGTGTATGCCCCCATGTTAAAGCAAGCGCACATGCCTTATAAGGAGAGATTGCTTTAAGGTAGGATACACCATAGAGAGAGAGAGAGAGAGAGAGAGAGAGAGAGAGAGAGAGAGAGAGAGAGAGAGAGAGAGAGAGAGAGAGAGAGAGAGAGAGAGAGAGAGAGAGAGAGAGGGAGCACATTATTGCAAGGATTTAGCCCCCAATGGAGGAATAAATCTAAGGATAATGAACACAAAACACAAATCACGAGGTGGCTTTTCTTTCCTTGGGGTCAGTATGCTATATGATAACTCATGTATATCATGTATATATGCATAGAATAGTAATCATTCCCCAAAGAAAGGAAACCACCTTGGAAGAAAGGGAACACATGTGTCTTTTGAGTCAACATGAAAGAGACCAAAAGAGATCTCAATTCTTTGCATTGTCCTCAAGTAGACATCACAAGGGACAACAAATAGAAGAATAGGGATACAAATAGAAGGATAGTCACAAAAGAGAAAGAAAAGAGAGAGAGGTAGATGATCTATGGTGCTAATGTAGCTAGTCTAGCATGACATCCACCTCCCAATCTTGTTGATCACTATTTTGGGAAGGCGGGAAACATGCAAGGGGAGAAACATCGAGCACGGCAAATGGAGCGATCACAAGATCCAAACAAGGACTATGCTCATGTGCTAAGTCACTTTGTTCATTTTGAGGAGCTAGGATCAAGGCTTTCAAAAATTCTGCAGATAAATGTTTGTCAACATCAACATATTCATATTCACTATCAGAAGCATTAGGAGTTGTATTGCCATCATGAATAATATTTTCACCTATTTATTCATCAAGATTTATAAAAAGAGGAGCTCTAACATGAATAGAAGTAAAACCATCACATGTTTTTTGCAACTTATGATTTGAAGATTTAGGTTCAACATCTTACTTAGGAGAAAAAGGAATAATGTCAACCATTGGTGTTTTGGGAGATTGAATAGCTTGAGAAACAACTTCACGAGATCTAGCATGATGTTTTCATTGGCGATCTCTCACACAATGATTCCTTCGAGTCTTAGCGGAAGGCTGAGAATAAGGAGGAATATTTATTGGAGGAATGCTTGTTGAAGGAGAAATATTTGTTCAAAGAGTAATGTTCTCATCTTTGGTAGTTGGAGGTTTAGGTTGAGGTCTTTTAGGTTGGACAAGAGGAGAGGCAGGTCTCTTCTCTCTATAAGAGCAAGGAGGCAGAACTGCACTATATAAAGGAGGAATGTTTGGAGTAGGACAAAGACCAAGTCTATCATGAGGAGGAGGTACAGGTCTAACCTTAGGAGGAATATTATTGTTCTTCTTTGGAGAAGAAATAATTTTATCCATAGGAATAGGTTGAAAATATTCCTTAGGAGGAAGATTAGTTCTATCCGTTAGGGGAAGAACTTCATCTTCAAGAATGATGGGAATATCAAGTCTTAGAGTTCTAGGTTGGCTTAAGGATAAGATCATATATTTCTTCAATTTTTGATAAGGCTGAAAGAGAGCATCTCTTCTCGATGGAAGAGATTGAACTTGTTGAGGCGAAAAATAATCAATAGGAACACTTGGGCTTCTTTCGGCTGGTCAAAATAAGCTATGGTTAACAGTTATAATTTCTCCATTGTGGGTAAATTTCAAACACTTATGGATTGGAGAGGCAATAGCCTTCTTGGAATATATCCAAGGGTAGCCTAACTTCACATTGAATTGTTCAGATGAAGGAATGATAACAAAGTTGACATCTATAATTTTAGTGTGAACCTCAATAGGGAGTGTGATAGAACCAATAGTAGGACAAGAAAATCCATCAAATAATTGAACGACCACATTAGTATCATCATAGATTGGTTTATTCAAATGTAAAGTATAAATATATTCTTCAATGATGACATTAACCATGCAAGAGGGATCAATAAGCACACCCCGACAAGGTTTGTCTTGGATCTTCACAGCTATGTATAAAGGGCCATCAGGTGCTCTAATGGTCTCACTAGGGTCAAATGTGATACATGGATCCTTAGGTGTTTCTTGTTTCTCTACCATATTCACCAAATTTGGAGTCGTGGTAGTGATATCAAAGGAAGAGAAAGAGGTATGTTCTGTGTCAATCATGTTAGAGGTATGAGAGGGTAAAGGATCAGTAAAAATATTGAGATTTTGATTAGGAGGAGCCACTGATTTGTTTCCCTTATCATTCAAACCTTCCATAGATATAGTATTATTATCAATCGAGTCTTGAATCTTACTTTTTAATGCAAAAAAATTCTCAGTATCATGACCAGGTTGACGATGAAATTGACAAAAAGAATTATTATCAAAGTAAGGTGAGGCTGCCTTAGAAGGGTCAATTGGTTTTATTGGAGGAAGTTTGATAACATTTCTTTGTAATAACTGAGACATGATGCCATGCAAAGATTCATTTAAAGGAGCAAATTGTCTTTCTCTTTTGAAAATTTTAGAAATAGGAGGCACACCTATTGTAGCATTCACATTGTTGTTGCTGGTGGTGTCATTGAATTTGATGAAGCCTTTGTTCGATTTGAACTTCGCAAATGGTTGTTGAGCACTCTCACCCTTATCACTCGGAGCCATAGGAGTATATTTCTCCAGTTGACTCATAGTCAGTTGATAATTGTGAAGTGTTGCACACAACTGCGGAAAGGAAGTAAACTCAATAAGGAGATGTTTTTCCCTAATGCCTTTTTGCAAATTAGAAATGAAAATTCTTTGAATATCATTATCAAGCACTGGAAAAGAAATTTTAGAACACAAATGCTTATATCTACTAATGAAATCGGTCACTTTTTCTTTAACACCTTGTTTACAATGCATTAAATCAGTCAACGTGATTTTAGGATCTATGTTATTTTGAAATTGTTGAATAAAAGCATTTTCTAATTGTTGAAAATAAGTAATGGAATACGAAGGCAAAGAGCAATACCATTGTAAAGCCTTATCTCTTAATGTTCTAGTAAACAATTTGGCAAGCAATCTTTGATCATAAGAAAAGTCAGTACACAAAGTTTGGAATATTTTGACATGTGTTAAAGGATCACCTTTTCCATTATAGAGTTCCAATTGAGGGAATTCAACATTTTTAGGAGGGACAACTCTAAAAATATCAAGAGAAAGTGGACTCACAACATCAAATGTGGGTAAACTAAACTTGGATTTACTCATAGAAGCTACAATGAAGACACAAATTGAGCAAGGTTATTAATGGTTGCTTTTTTTGAGGAATTTATGTTAGACATGTTTGATTGAGAAGGTGGTGTGATGTTATTAAAAAAAGGAATTGATTGAGAATAAGGTGGTGGAACACTATGGTAATTCTAGGCATGGGCGATGATTGTGTAGGAAATAGGACACTGAAAGGAGGGAGAGAATGATTGGATGAATTGCCCCCTTGTGTCACATTAATTGGTTGAGAGATAATAGGAATACTCATTGAAGGCATACATAAAGATGGAGGATTGAATTAAGGAGAGGGATTTCCCCCATGACTAATGGTTGTAGGTATGACATTTTGAGTTGATGTAGCCAAGATGTCTGAAGTGAAAGTAGGAATGCTAGCCATTGAAGTGGTCAAAGGAATAGAATGATTGATTTGTGTAGGAGGTTGTGAATAACCTAAGTTCTCAGCGTAACTCTTTATAGGCATAACATTAGAATCAATAATGTGAGCAATACCACGCAGTATAACAATTCCCTTCTTATCACTTTGAATCATGCATTTTAGACCTTCAATTAATGGAAGAGCTTCACTATTAGGATATTCTTGGGACATCCATTGTTGGAAGTTGTCGAATTGATTATCCAATTTTGAAATTTGATCTATGGAAACTCTAGTCAAAGCTTCTTCTTTGTCATTGGAATCATCAATTAGGTAGATAGGGATGTTATTAGGATGGGAATAATCAACATTATCCTCATTGAAGAAGTCTCCCAAATTAGGCTCCTTCTCTTCAAGAATTAAATCTTGGGAAGCCTTAATTCTAATGCTTCATCTAATGGGGATAGTATAGGTAGGACTAATAGCTGTAAAACTCATGCACTAGAGGGAAAATTTGAATTTTGAATTTTGGGAACCAAGTTTGTAAAATTGAATAATGCAATATTCAAGAAAATGATGATTAGACAATTTGAAATTTGTCAAAAGAAGAAATGACACAAACTCCAAGAAAAATTATGATGAATATTATTGAATAAAAAGATTGAAATATAAAATTAGGACCAAGGGGATACCACTTAATTAAAATTGACAAAATTAATATTTTAAAATTAGGGCAGATTATAAGTAACCACTTAATTTTAAATGTTTCCTTGAAAGTAGTGATGTTGAAATTGGGAAATATTTTTCATTTTAGAGGGATCAAAATTTGACAAAATGAGCCAATTTTTAAGCAATTAAATACAGTCATAACAGTCTCCCAAAATTTCAGGAAAAAAGCCAGGGACCAAGTTGAAAGTGTACCTAGTCCACCTAGCTTTTTCGAAAAATTTCAGAGATGAAAGCTATGATGATTTGAGAGCTAACCCCCCAAAATTGGTTGATTTAACGAACTTTAGATAGGCAAAATTGAGGTTTGAACGTCAAAATAGGACCCTATTAGGGTTTTGAAAAAGATAAGAAATTGAATTGCAATTTTGAAAAAGGTCAAACCTAATGGATAGGGTCACCATGAATAATATTTAGAAAACTGAAATTGATTGAAATTGTTTTAAATTTGCACAAAATCCAACTAAATTTGAAAATTAGGGTTTTAGGGCCTAACCATTGAATTTTGAAAATTTGAATTTTGGAAAAAGGAGGGAAATTGAAAATTTGAATTTTAGGCAAGAAGACAAGTCTGAAAAATAGTCCTAAATCTGAAATTTGAATGTGAATCCAATTTTTGCACAAGTTCAAGTTGATTTTTAAAAATTAGGGTTTTGACAATTAACCACTTAATTTTGTAAATTTGATTTTGCAAATTGAACAAGACAATGAAATAATTGAATTTGATAATAATTTTTAGATCTAAAACAATAGATAGATTTTTTTGCAAAACACAAGTTCAATTTCAATTTTAACGACTAGGGTTTGATTGAATTAATCACTAAGTTTTGCAAGAAAATTAAAATTGTAAAAAAAAAATATACATTAATTTTCAATGTCAAACATGTAAGATGTCGGGTTCACCAAAATGTAATGTGGTGAAAAGTGATGAGGGGAGATCAAGTGGAAATATTTACTCCCCTCAAAAGAGGAATGGAAGTTTCACAAAGGATTCCCTTCAACTTCTCACGCGCATTACATTTAAAAGAGGGGATTGAATTCACTAGATCCAATCCCAATGGAAAGAGATTGAATTCTAAATGAATTGTAAGGAATTGGCAATGGATTTAGAAAGTAAAGTAACCCTCTTTTAAAATATGCAAGTTGAGTTAAACGAATTGAGACTAAGTATAAAGATGACAAAGAAATGATTATATCTTGAGATAGAGATGTGAGATGAAACTGTGCACCTAGAACTAGCAATAAGATGTCGAGATAGAGCTCCCCTACAAATTTGAGCAAAAGTTGTTGGGACCGGGTTGAAAGTGTACTTGGTTCTCCAAAAAATCCATGTGCCAAAAAGGGTTTTTTCGTCTCTGAAAAATGAAGCCTAAACCTACAATTACAGTTGTGCACCTGCAACCTACACACAGAAAAGAGAGGAAATGTTGTTGGGAATGGGGGTTTGCCTTCAAGTCAAACCCCATTTTATAATTAACCAAGTGACTAGAAATACTTGCAAGTAAATGAAAGGAAACATTTGAAGTAAAATTCACCTCAAGAGAGGATGCAATTGAAATGTTGATAGAATTGATTGAAAGGATATGCAGAATAGAATTTCTTAAATGTTGGTAGAGATCTCCTAGATTCAATGGTTGAATCCTTGACTTGAATGCAACACCTAGCCTTGAAAGGAGACTTGGAATGCAAAATGCTTGAGTGGATGCTTGAATGCTTGAATGCGCTTTATGATCAACTTGTTGTCACTTATTATCGTTTTTATCATGAACTTAATTTTTACATACTGGACTACGCTTTTTTGTTGAACTTATGCAAATAGGAGGGGAAATACTCCTTATACACTTGCCAATTAGGGGTTTTTAACTGATTTTCCATCTTAGGCCGACATAGGAAAACTTTTTCTCGCTCACAATTGACAAGCCCAATGCAAGATTTGATCAAGAGAGGCCCAAAATAGGGTAGGGCCATGCCCCTGTCCTACCCTAATTCAAGACAAGCAGTGACAAAAAGTAGTGTGGGGTGTAAGTTTTAGGTGTTTTGAGCATGTCTCGAGTCTCCAATCAGGCTTAGGGATTCATCTGCCAATGCAAAGACCCAAATGCAATCAAAAATTGCAAGGTCACAATTTTATGATGCTACATTAATAAAGTTAAAATTTGCAAAACATTGATTCAACCCCCCCTCTCAGTGTTCCTTGATTCCAAAAATTAAGTCTAAAAGAAAATTTTATTGTCAACTGATTCACCCCCCCTCAGCTGCCTAGATATTCAATAGGTGTAGGGTTCACTCCTTCTCCTTTACCTCCACCCCTTCCTCCATTACCTCCTAACATACACAAAAACCTTCCTTCATAAGAGATGAGAGTGATGCCTAATATTTTTTATTTCATCTAGGGAAGATAAAACCTATTTGAGACTCTTAAAAGCCCATTTGATTACTCTTACCCCTCTAAAAGATCAAGAATATCAAAACGTTGACCACACAAATTATTTTTTTATTAATATCATCACATGTATGTCCATACTATGAGTGAATACATAGCCTTTAAGAGAGAAGTTAGATAACTCCTTAGTGATGATGCCATTCATATGACAAACTTGGCATTGAGTTTCTTCTTTGTTTGGTCTCTCACATAATTAAATAACACTTCAAATGTTGCTCCTCACTATGAGACATTTGTAGATCACCTCTTTGGGGCTCATTAGATCATTCATGGTGGTAAAATTTTATGTATAATCATACTTGGGTATCAACATAATAGTCTATGGTGTAGTTGCTCTTGCCTGTGCACTACAGAGCAAGGATGACTAAGATCTTGAGAAGTGTGAATCCTTTTTTCAAATATTCCCTTTCCTTTCTATTAAGAGGTGGGTATCCTTGGTAAGGATATTCTTTCCACTTTCTTGGAAAATTTTATCATTTTTTGATGATATCCTCTCTTTATGGAGGTAGGTATCCTTAGTTAATGATTCCCTTGCTCCTTGCCTTTTGGGTAGGTATGTATCCCTGACAAAAATCCCTTATTATTGTTTCAAAGTGTGTATCCTTGATAAGAATCCCTTTACCCCTATTTAATGTATCCTTTTACAAAGATATACTTATTGCTTGGTAGTGTGTATCCTTTATGAGGATCTCTTCCTAGCTTGAAAACATGTATCCTTGAAAATAATATCTCTAGTAGTGTCGAAGGTGTGTATCCTTGATGTGGATCTCTCTCTTATCCTTAATATTCCAACATAGGAATATGATAACACATTAAAAGGGTTTTATATGGTCTCCTTTTTGCTTGTTACATTTGTCTTGATGTGCCCATTCAATGGTAGTGGTGTGTTGCATAGAGCCCCCTGAAATATGGTTATCAATCTATCTCTAGCATATTTTGTGGTATACGACTTAACTTGATCATCTACTTTAACTTGGCTTGCTAGTTTGATCCTTGTTTATTCTACCCGAGGTATTGATGGTCTATGAATCACCTAGCATAACACAACTTGTCGACTAGTGGCATCCATATACTTATCTTTATCATCTAGTATAGTGAGGCTTGCTAGCTTGATCCTTGTTGTTTTTTATACTCCCCAAGACATTGGTAATCTAGTATAACATAGATTTCTAGTTTGATCATTGTTGTTTATGCTTCCTAAGCCATTGATAACCTAGTAAAGCATGGCTTGCTAGTTGTAAATTTTTGTTACAATACATGGACCACCCAACATAACACAATATGTTGGCTAGTGGAATTTTTGTTGTATACATATATCACCCAATATAACACAACTTGTTTACCAACGCAATTTGTGTAGCTTTGAATGTCCAAGGACCCTTAGCATGCCACAATTTGCTAATTAATAGACTATGGGATCTCATCTTAATGGTGTATGCCCTCATCTCTTTCGATAATTCTACTTGTCTATATGTAATATAATTCTAGGGATGATAGTTAGTGATAGAGACAAGCTTTACATTGAGGTCTCATCACCTAGTTGACTTGGAGCCTTTTTTTTATACTAACATTTTTAGTGTTCTTTTCTTTTGCTTTGTTTATTTTGTGTGTTTTTTTATGTGTTTTATGTTTTCTTTGTGTGCCCCGTGCATTCTTCATAAGTGCATCCTCATTTGCGTGTTCTTGTGTGATTTGATAGGATACCAAGGTTGGAGGCTTGCACATCTCTCAACCTAGTTTCATCCTATCTCTAGTGTGCCTTATTTTTGGTTGCTCTATTATTTCACCATGAGTATGAGAATAAAATCAAACTCATAATAAAGTGGAGGTTAAATGTAGTGTTGTTAATTATTCAATTCAACAATTTCACACTCTATCTAACACCTACCTTAGTGTGGTTTCCCCTAGATCATTTGAAGCTCATTTTCTCTCTGCCACCCTATAATTTTATTGTTAATCACATAAATTAATCAACATCAAATACAAAATTTGAGAGTAGGTCTTATGTTTAGGGTCTCAATACTTTTCTTACCCTTTCTAAGGTCCTTTTATAAGTGGATCAAGGTTCCCAACACCATAGTCTCTCAAAATGAGGCCCAAATTTTAAGTATTGCAAGTGTTGACCTTTATCATTTTTTATCTCGATTTTTTCATTTGATTATTATTTATTGGCCTAAATTGAAAATAATCTTGTGATTCGTATATAAATAACATCTTCTATCATTCATAAGGTCTAAGAGGTCTAAGAAGTTGGAAAAAAATACAACTTAATCCAATCTAGAGCTATATCAACATACAAAGAAGTAGACTACACAAATTTTATATTCAAGTATGAATTCATATTTGTCATTTATTGTTATTAAATATTATTGTATTAATGCCTGTAAGAATTCTAAAGAGCATTGCATTGCCACCTTTATGTGGAACTCCATACAAGGCTTCATACTTTAGGCAATCTTATCATTCAAACATTTCATTATTGATTTAGTCTTTGTCCTTGCAGGGGCATGCACTATATCACTCATCATAATTGTCTTGGTGGGAACACCAACACAGTGTTTGAATAAGGAAACTCCCTATACAACACAACCATTTTCCCCATTTTATGTGTGCAAGTTTAGATTCAACAACAAGAGAGTTATAGAATTATAGATCAAACAACAACATATTGCGATAGATTTTGAATAGACAAAAAACCTCATACTAGGGAATCCAATGCCCCTGCCCTAAATTTTGAGCTATATTCTTGGGAGACAATTGTGCAGAGCCTCTTGACAGTGTTTTTGGTTATGTTCTAAAGTTTCAGACACCTCAAGACTAAGTCACCCAACACCCCTATCTTGCATAGTCAACTTAGATTTTAGATCTAGGTTTCTCTTTGCATCTTTGTCCTAGATTTGCCTTCTATTTCAATTCTTCATTTGTATTCTATTGTTTACAATTAAATTCAATCATTTTGAATAGTTAACTTAGATCACACACACAAACACACCTCACTATCTCATTCTTTTGCAACAAAGGAACAAAATCTCGATGACTAGCTCTCTTTTGAGGATATTAGTTAGGCCTATTCATGCTTCACTGTTACAAAGAAATCTTGAGATCTTTCTAGGTTACATTAATTAACCTTAGGGATATCAACCCTTTTGTTTCATTTTATATCTAAGATTTTTATCATACTTTCTAATTTGACTTAAATATGAATATGTATTAAATGAAATGCAAGGAAAGACTAAGACTTCAATTATTGTTCCTAAAAGAATGCGGTTTTCTTGCATAGTTAGAAAATGAATAATTCAATGGTTTGAATTATCTTATTAAAGCATCATGATCTTATTATTTAGAATCTAAAGTGTATTATCAATCATCTATTTTGCTTAACACAAATAATGTATAGAGCATTTGCACAGTTAAGATAGGAACTTTTCTTGTTGATTTCTAACTAGTTTTTGTATTGTTATAAAAATTCAATGTAGTATGCATTATAAATATAATATATATTTGAGTATTTACTTGCAAAAACTTTATTTTTTACTGTTTGTCATAATTAAAATTAAAATCAAAATGATATACATTATGAAATTATATTTTCAATTTAAAAAATATAATTATGTAAATTACTAAATTATTATATTCTTCAAAAATCTAAATTTGTGTTTTCTTATTGATTTAAAAAAAATAAAAATTATAAATATGATAAATGAAATATGAAATATAACTAAATTATATATTTTTTAATAATTTATTTTATGAAATCAAATTTCTCAAACTAACTATAAACATATTATAAAAATTAAAACCTAACTAAATTATAAACGACAAACATTGTAACATCACTTAATACTCGAATATAAATATCAAAACAAGAATGGGACATTATTTTTGTTGTTCACCCAAAAAATATTCCTTTAACAAAGTCATTTTATTTTCTTTTATAGTTCATATCATCTCTTTTCAATGTCATTCATTCCCCCAAATCTATCATCCTCGATATTGTTTTTTAGTCTATTTTAAACTCTAAAATTAGCATGGAAAGCTTGGGACTCTTAATAGTTAGTTTCTTAGTTATTGTTTCATTTACAAGTGTCGAATTTTATTAAGTAAAAAATAAGTTTACTTTTAAAAAAATGCTTAGATATAACTTTTATTGTTATTATTAAACATATAAATATGAAATTTTAATTTATAGTTTGTTATTTAAAATAATATATATTGTAAGTATAGTAATATATTAATTATTCTTGTTGTTTTTTTATTACATTGTTTGAAAGATCAATTATTTATGCAAAAAATCTCTCATGATATAATCTAAAAACAACATCAATAATCACTATAGATTGTGGAAATCTAATATCATTATATGTTAGTTTTTAAAGTAAATTTTTTTTTTTTATCTTTTAATATTTAATAATAATAATATTTTTTAAATATATTAAATAATTAAAAAATATAATTAAATAAAAAATAGTTTAATTACAAAAATAATTTAAATTTAAATTGTTAGTTTATTTGATCAAAGGAAGAGGATCACCAAAAAAATTCTTATAAGAAAGATACAAAGGAAGAGCCAAATTAAAGCAACTAACAACATACTCACAAAAGACATCATAGAGGCTACAAAATGTTATTTCTGTCTCTCAAATGAGATAGAGGAACAAATATTGGGATCTTGAAATTATTTG
This sequence comes from Cryptomeria japonica, assembly GCF_030272615.1. Lineage (NCBI taxonomy): Eukaryota > Viridiplantae > Streptophyta > Pinopsida > Cupressales > Cupressaceae > Cryptomeria > Cryptomeria japonica. Next base: position 53,395,610 of record NC_081415.1, on the reverse strand, counting down.
AGGGGAACTCTCTTATGATTCTACACACCAGTCTAGTTTTCATCCTCAAAATCTAACTTGTGTTTCTTTTGATCCATATATTTCTCATGAACTTAGGATTCTTTAATGGAACCATTATAGGAACAATATATCTACTATAAGGGAAGGTATCACTGAAAGATCAATCCTCTTTCTAAACTTGTGAATAATTATTTGAGTTGTTGTAAGGGCATATTTCCACCATGAAATTTTTTTACTACTTTAATTTTGAAATGGCATTCTACTACAACATAATCTAGTTAATAACACCTCCTACAAGGAAGGATAAAACCTATTGTAATTTGATGATAATTGGGTTTAGGATTGGTTAAAAAGAGTTATGTCTACAAAAGAATTCCTTGGAGATATTCATTTCAATCAATATTCAAGAAAAAATAGTGGAAATCATAAGTGTTCTTATCTATAACAAGGAAAACACCCAAAGAGTTATCAATGAATTCAAAATAATATTTAATCCAAAATTGTAGTAGAAGATTTGGGAGATGAACCCGAATCAACATAATATAGAGGAAGGAATTCAAAAGAAGGATTGAAGACTAGATGTCAGGGTTTAAATAAAAAACAGTGTTGACCGCAAGTCTAATGATGATAAAAAAAGATTGAATCTCTATCCTTAGTGGAGTAAAAAAAAAAGACAAAAATGAAGAAACCTTAAGAACTTTTAAAAAATGGATCTTTTTGCAAAATCAAATGCTAATGTTCCTTTATCTAGATGTTCAAATATAAAATGGAAGGCCAAAAATGGTTGAAGTGACAAATTAAAGAGTACGAAGATAAATATTTCTCTTTTCCCAACACTTCATCTCCAAATTCCAAAATAAGGGATATCTTTGCACATTAAGAAGACTCAAATCCTCTAGGTCTACAAACTATTAGGTTCTCTTAAATCTAGAAAGACATTGGAAGGAAAAACAATGCTAGAAAAAATAGAGGGAACTTGCATATTTACACATAACTTTGATCTAAAAGACCCTTCACCACTACCATTAAGGTTTCCTAGAACAAATGATAGGAACTTGCATATTTGCAAGTAACTTTGATCTAAAAGATCCTTCACCACTGCCATTAAGGTTTCCTAGAACAAATGACTTGTATTGTGCAGAGTATAACTCATCATTTAATGAATTTTTGGAAGTGTCCTTGTAGGAGATACTAGATTTGCTTGTTAAACATTGGTCATAGTTAATATATCTTAATATAACAAATAATTGAATGTAACTAACATGACATTAGAAAATTATACTTTATATTACTAATTTTTTAAAATAAGTAATATCACTAAATTAATGAAAAATAATAATATATTTAAATTCATTAATCCTTAAAAACTAAGTTCTTTAATAGAGTTTGTATCACCATAACCAATGATGCTAGACAAAATAATTGATATGTGAGGTGGATGAACTTTTCATTATAAAGAAGTAATTATTATGTTTAATAATTCACACCATTATATATATTAATATAGTTTTAATTAATCTCTTAAAGAAATCAATATGATAGTGAAGAATGAAGAATTAATAAATATTTCATATAGAAGGATCAACAATTTGAAAACACTGGGAGAAAGATAGAGAGAGATGCAGCGGAGATTTCAAGGGTTTCAACAATTTGGCTATGGCGGAAGATTCCGAAAGAGTGGATATCATCATGATTCTTACCATAGCAGACCTAGGGGTGTACGAGGAGGAGGCCTTGGGGAAAATTCGAATAATCACTTTCGGGCTGAAAGCAGTGAACCTGAGATGGATATTGTTCTGTTAAAAAAAATTGAAGACAACATTGCTCTGTGGAGTGAGATGGCAGTCATCGGGAGATTCATTGGTGCTAGGATCTCTAGCCTACAAACAAGGGCCTGGGTCAAAGATAATTGGAGTCAAGATGTTGTTCTGAAGTTCATTCTGAAAGGTTTCTTTATCGTGGTTTTCAAAGAGGAAACAATTAGAAATAGGATCTTGAATGAACAACACTAGTTTTTTGGTTCGGCCCACCTGTATCTTCAACCATGGCAGTCTAATTTTGATCATGTTCTGTTAGCAGTGTACAAGGAACCCATATGGATTAGGGTGTATAATCTTCCAATGGAGTATTGGAGGGAATCTAGTCTGGAATGCATAGGAAGATCATTGGGTACGTTGTTGGAAGTGGACAAAGATATTATTGAGAATGACTCCTATTTGTATGCTAGGATCAAGATAGCAGTGGTCAAAAAGGTTCCTTCCATCATTTACCTCAAGGCTGGTGAAAGGCGATGGAAGCAACAGGTCGAGGTTGAACTTCCCTCTCCATGTAGGGAGAAAGGTGAGTTTAAGGATCACGGTGCAGAGGTCTGTCCTAAGATTAGTAAACTGGCCAAAAAGTGGGTTCAAATTGTTGGAGATCATAAGGTGGTACAACAACCATTTCTCTAGAAAAGGAGATTCTCTAGAAATCAGATGCACCTAGGGCATTCAAGGGCGATGGAAATTCAGGAGAATGTTCGGGGGCAGGGAGAAGTGCGGAGAAGGAGGGGGAGTATAACCCACTAATCACAGAGAGTCTTTTACAAAAGAAAGGTTGTTTAGACATGAAAATTGAATATGAAAGGGTATCCGATGATGATTCCTTTTAGGAGGATGTTTTGGACAAACTATACCAGAGATGTATTAGCCAATCCGCTAATATTCTGCTAGGTAAGGCCAAGGGGATTTGGGGGAGAAGATCAAACAAGTAGAGGAGAGAAGATAGAGCCAAGGAGAAAGGCATCATAAATGTCTTTGAGTTTATGAAAAAATCCAAGGGAGTAGGGGCCTCCCTTGGTGAGAGATGAAGATCACCACTTGGAATGTCAGGGGCCTTTTGGCCCCTTACAAGAAACGCTTGGTTAAATGAGCGTTGCAAAGAGTAGACAGTGATATTGTATTATTCCAGGAAACTAAATTATGTATAGACAAAGCTCTCAGTTTTCTTCATTCTTGCAATTCATGGGAAGGATTTTTTCAAGAAGCCAGAGGCACTGCCAAGGTATTCGGAGTCCTCTAGAATCCGCAGAACATAAAGGTGACGGAGTTGGAAAAATTTGAGCATTGGACTTTTGGAGTGGCCCATAGTTTGATAGATAATGTGGTTTTTTCCTTGGTCAATTTCTATGGCCCGACAAAGACTGAGGAGAAAGCGAAGGCATGGAAGGACATTTCTGACAAGATCGACTCCATCTACAAAGATAGAGTCATTGTAGCAGGGGACTTTAATGTGTTGCTTGATCTAGAAGAGAAGGAAGGGGGATTGCTAATGTCCAACAAGGTGATGGAAGAATTCAGGGACTTTGTGACCATGAATCACCTTTTTGATGTCATTCCAAAGAACGGTAAATACACTTGGACCAATAGGAGAGTCAATTTTGCAAGAATTTTGGAAAGACTAGATAGATTTCTTGTAGGGCCCTTTTGGATAGATTCTGCTTTCAACTTGGACTCCTGTATTCTCCCATTATTGCTATCAGATCATTTCCCGATTTAATTAAGATCCTAGGAAGTCAATAAGAATTACAAAGGGAGTTTCAAGTTCCAAAGTATGTGGTGGAGAGCTAAGGATTTTCTGCCAAATGTGGAATCATGGTGGATAGAAAGCGATATTTTCTCAGGCACCTCGAGCTTTTTCTTTGTTAAAAGGCTCAAGATGGTTAAGAAGAAAAATAGACAGTGGAAAAAGGTATCGTTCAAGAATATTTTTGCAGTAAAGATCAAAGTGGAATCTGAGTTAGATAATTTGAACAAAATTATCATCTCGGTAGGTATGTCCAATGACGAGTTTGTTAGAGAAAAACAACTTAAAAGTGAACTGTCAGAACTTTTTCTTAGAGAGGAAATTTTTTGGCGGGATAAATCAAGGGATCTTTGGATTAAAGAAGGTGACTTGAAAACAAAATTCTTCCATGGTTCTGTCAAGGTCAATAGAGCTAACAACTGGATTGCCCGTATTCAAGACAGTTTCAGAGTCTGGTAGGATGAGGCAGAGGACATAGAGACATAGCAGTTTATAATTTCGAAGCTCTCTTAGGGGATTGCCATGCCGACCAACTTCCTTCTCCCATGTTGGATGTCATCCCCATAACAGTTTCAAAAGAAGATAATGTCCAGTTAATGCGGCCCTTCTCATTGCAAGAAATTAAGAAGGCCAAATTTGATAATCCCCCATTCAAAGCTCCTGGGCCCGATGGTGTTACATCGGAATTTTCCAAAAATGCTGGGGATTCATGGGTGAAGATATTTTCAAGGTGGTGGAAGAGTTCAAGAGGAAAGGTAAGTTTGTCAGAGAATTGAACAAGGTCATAGTCTTGATCCCCAAAAATCAATATTTTTCAACCATGATGGATTTCCGCCCGATCTCTTTGTACAATTCCTTGTACAAGATTGTGTAGAAGGCTTTGGTAAATAGATTGAAACCTCTGCTCAATAAGATCATCTCAACTGAACAACATGGTTTCATTCCAAGTAGAGAAATTGTGGACAACATCTTGATGGCGGGGGAGACCATCCATTCTATGCAATCAGTCAAGAGTCAAGGTATGATTATTATATTAGATGTCAACAAGGCATATGATAGGGTTAGGTGGTCCTTTCTGCTGGATGTTCTACTTCAGTTTGGCTTCGATAAAAATTGGGTGCAATGCATTAAGCACTACATGTCTTCAGTCAATTTCTCTATTCTTGTGAATGGTTTGGTGTGTGGTTTTTTCCAGGCTACTAATGGGTTGAGATAAGGCGATACCATGTCCCCCTTTTTATTTGTTCTAATGGTAGAAATATTGGGGAGAAACATTAAAAAGTAGGTTAGTCTGGGCCTCTGGAGAGGGATCTCCATTCATGAAAATATGGAGCCTATCTCTCATTCCCAATTTGCTGACGATACCATCCTCTTCGGGGAGGCTACGGAAAGGGAGGCAAAATATATTAGAAGGGTGCTCGATTCCTATGAGTCATGCTCCGACCAATGTATGAATAAGAACAAATCAATGGTTTTCTTCCTAGACACCAATAGAACACTCAAGTCTAAAATTGCAAAAATTTTGGAGTTTGAGCTGGATGAATTTCCAATTACTTATCTTGGCGTCCCACTCTTTGCTGGAAGAGCCGACAACAAATTGTGGGAAGAGGTGATCAACAAATGCCAATACAAAGCAGCATCCTGAAAAAATAGGTGGTTGTCACAGGGCGGGAGAATTCAAATGATTAAGGCAGTTTTATTAGCCATCCCCACTTATTACATGTCTTTCTATAGGTTAATTACTAGAGCTTCCCTGGCTCTAGATGGATTGCTTAAGAAATTCTTGTGGGATGGTTCGAAGGAAGCTAGAAAGATTCCTTTGATTAATTGGGACACTACCTGTATGATCAAGGAGGAAGGAGGGGCAAGACTATGAAAGATGAATTTACAAAATCTGGCTTTAGGAGCCAAGCTAGCTTGGAAGATGTACAAATTCCCTCAAAAAATTTGGTGCATAATTTTGGTTGTGAAATATCTTGATTCCAATTCTCTCGACAAAATTTTGACAGTGGCCAACTCAGCAAGAGGTTCTCCATTTTGGAAATTCATTTGGGAAAGCCGTAAGCTACTCACGGAACATCTTACCTGGAAGATTGGCAATGGTAAAAGAGCAATATTTTGGTGTGATTCTTGGAATGGGGAGGAGCCAATAACAGACATTTTTGAAGATAAAGATTGGGTCAACCAGATTGAAGCATCTGTTGGGCTGTGGGTGGCTAATTATTTTCAAACTCTTCCCAACCTGTCCTCTGTGACATGGAAGAGCATGGGAGAATGGCATCAAGCAAATCATAAGTGGTTGTCAGATGTTCTTCTAAATAAAAAGGTGTTCCACTCAGATGAGGAAGATAGCCTGATGTAGAGTGCATCCAAATCGAGGGACTACAGAGTCAATGAGCTTCGGAGGAAGAGAGAGAGGAATGGTAAGTGGCCTTCAACCTTGTGTTGGGGCAAGTGGCCTCTACCAAAAGTAGGGGCCTTTCTATGGATTTCTATCCAAGATAGAAGTCTCACTGGTAGCAGATTGAAATCGATCAGGATCTCGGGGCCAAATTGGTGCATCATGTTTAAGCAGCAGGAGGAATCGACAGAGAATCTCCTTTATTGGTGCCCATTTACCAGTCAATGTTGGGATTGGCTTCTAGACTTGTTGCACTTCCCCACCATCACAAATTTAACCTTAAAGGACTTTCTCTTATCCTAGCCGACCAAAGGTAGATTCTCTAAATGGGGAATTCTTTGGATTGTTAGCCCTTCAATGCTAGTTTGGCATATCTGGAAGGAACGTAATAGGAGGATTTTCAAGGAAGAAGCATTAGAGGTACATGTCCTTTTGGTTAAGATTAAGAGTGCGATAGAGGAATTTGTCAATGGTAGAATCCAAGGGGTGAATTACAATTTTTTAGCGAAGTGGGATTTTGATATGGAGAAATCTTGGTCCTTCAAGCAGATTAGTGATCATAGATTATATGATAGAAAAGAACACAGAAAAAAAGCCTTGTGGCAGGTCCCACCAGGAGGTTGGAAGAAATTAAATTTTGATGGAGCTAGTAGCGGTAATCCAGGCCGGAGTGGTGTGGGAGATATCATCATAAACGAGGCTGGGGAGGTGGTGCATGCCCTTTCGGGTCCGGTTGGCATAGCTACCAACAATGTGGTAGAGATTGTTGTGTTGGAGGTAGGGCTTCAGTGGAGTGTTAATAATGGGATAGACAAACTCATTATCGAAGGAGATTCTCAGATCATCCTCAATGGTTTGTCCAAGTCCGTATTCTAGAACTGGCGATTGGCATCCTGGATCCCGAGGATAAAATCTCTTTTGACTCTTCTTGGTGAATATCACATTCAACACATGTTTCGGGAGGGAAACAAAGCCACAGACCATTTGGTGAATATAGGGATTGAGGAGGGTTCTGCCAGAGAATTTGGCAGGGCTGAGACCATGTTGATTGTACTTCAGGAGATCATATCTAGGGACAGGGGATCTATCATGAGGACAAGAGTTGGATAGTTGTGATGTCTTCGACGACATAGGTAGAGGATGATGGGATCCCTAGAGGAAAACTAGTGGATTTAAAGGAAGATCGGGAGAGGCTTTGGTAAGTTTTCATTCATGTCAGTACGTATGGAAACAAGTTGTCTGATAGTCGGATTGTTCCAAGCTTCCTTGGATGGGGTGGCATTAACAGTAGACCAGCGGAGAATATTATTTATAGACCCATTCTTGGTCTCTTTTCCTGAATAAAGGAGAATGGCAGATCATTTAGGCATCATTTGCAAGTGCAGTAAGATTTCTGGATTGGAGGAATCGCCTGAGGAGTAGGTTGAGCGACTGTTTAAGAAGGCAAATGAGCAGGAGAAAGACACGGTAGTCGACATTCTGGGACCTGACTACTGGTCTGGGGGTCATGTCCATGACGACTAGCTGATGGAAGATCTGTTCCATCCAATCATTTAGGTGTTGGGCCATGCTATATTGACAAACGAAATTCTGCATAGGATGGTGGAGGAAGGGATTTACCTAGAGTTAATGAGAGCTTTAGATGGGATAGTTTCCAATCTCGCAGACGGGTGCATGCTGAGTTATTTCTATTTGCAGGCAGAAGGGAAGAAGAAGAAGATGCAGAAGGCTTGGTCCATCTTCAAGGCTGGCATTGTGAAGGAAAATGGCATGGAAAGGTTTGAAGCCTTCCTCTAGGAAAATGTTGATCTCTTTCTTTAAGGAGGAGGAGATAAGTTGGTGGTAATGGGTAATGGGATTAAGTATCTATATAACTGATCCCTATGAGATGTAGTTTAAGGAGTGCATCTTTCTGGTGGAAATATAATGGGTACTGCCCCTAGGCACAACTTGCTTTAAAATAAATTAAAAAAAAAAAACAACAACAATTTGAAAACACTGGAAATAATTTTTATGTTTAATTTGTTAAAACTTAAATGTACAATAATTTTTATTGTAGAGCTTAAATAATATGTATATTTAGATTTCAATTTTAACTAAGAAAAAAGTGTTGGGTGTATTTATTTATGTATATATGAATTGAAAAATTATGAATAAGTTAATCTATTTAATAATTAAACTTAAACAATAAATATATTCAAATTTCAATGTTAGCTAGTATAAAAGGTATTTACAAACTGACCATACTATATTATCATTGAAAACTATAAAATAAAATTATCGATTATGTCTAGTGATAAAAATATAAGTTAATAGAAAAGTGAAAAAATGGATTCTTTTAAAAATGGAATTTAAATATATGGAATCGTCATAATTTGTTGTACTATATTTTATATAAAACTAGCTTGAAAAAGCTTAAATAGACAAAATAAAAATATTTAATAAAATATTATATAAGAAAGAAAAAAAGATATATATATATTTATACATCATAAAGAATAATTATCACAATAAAGAAAAATAATTTCTTATAAATTATTGAATAAAATTATTTACATTTAAAAACTAAAATTAAATGTATGAAAAATTTTAAAAAATAAATTATATAAATTTAAAATTTAAAATGATAAAAGAGAGACAATAATAGACATTAACTACTAATTTTAAAAATTTAGGCTAGGAATTAGTATAAAACATTTTTAGGTTAGACAGTAAGTTGGGGAAGCTGTTAAATGGACAAATGAGGAAACACAAGTGGAGTCCTTAAAATAAATAAAAACAAAAGAAATAAAAAAATATAAAGTAAAAGTAAAGTGGTATACATTTATGGTTTAAAGATTGAATGTGTTTTTGGAATGTTTTTTAAGTGGGTCCTGGTTTTCACACTGATAGGTTGCTGGTCCCGTACGCCATGAGATGGAAAGTCACAAGAGAAGGATTTTAACTGTACTGAAGATGAAGAGGCAGGGCCACAATAATGGAGCAAAAGTTATATGGCATACCTTCACGAACAAGTTCAACATCATTCATGCACTTCATATGCCCATGGCTAATTACAAGTACTGCTCATATTTCTCTCTACAGATGAACCTGAAGCTGACATCCACTTGAGATTATGCTATATGAGAACAACCAGTTGGGGGGAAGAACTAGTTATGTAAAAGGAGTTCCTGAGCTACTCTAGTTATTCCTATATCTAGATTTCTTGTTTTGTTTCACAGAGAATGAGAGCAGGAGGATGCACAGTGCAGCACACTCTCACAGTGGAGGCAGCAGCTGCTGTGAGAAGTGCAGTGGGGCTAGCCAGGCGGCGCGGCCATGCCCAAGCAACACCACTGCATGTAGCAGTGATGTTGCTTGGATCAGAATCATCACTCCTTCGCCGTGCCTGTCTGCGCTCGCATCCGTTGCAGTGGAGGGCGTTAGAAGTATGTTTCAATGTGGCGCTCAACCGCTTGCCTGCTGCCGCAGGCGCTGGACAGCCATCACTGTCTAATGCCCTGATCGCTGCGCTCAAGCGAGCGCAGGCCAACCAGCGGCGAGGCTGCATAGAACAGCAACAAGCCCAGCCACTGTTGGGTGTCAAGGTGGAGATCGAACAGCTTGTGATCTCCATCCTTGATGATCCCAGTGTGAGTAGGGTGATGAGAGAGGCTGGATTTTATAGCCCTAATCTCAAATATAGCCTTGAGAACAATACCCATCTCAGCTACTCTTTGCAAATCAGTGGCGGCGGTGGTGGCGGCAGTGTTGGTAGTGGTGGTGGTGGAGGGTTGTTGAGTATGCAGGCACAAAACTGTAGAGCTAAAGAGAAACAATATAAGCCCTCATTTTCTAAAGACATGGAATCCTTAGTTGAGGCACTGGCATTTCAGAAGAGGAAAACTACTGTAATAGTAGGAGATGAACCCTTTTACACAGAATGTATTCTTCGCCAGCTCTTCACCCGCATTGAATCTGGAGACATACCAGATTGTATAAAGAATGTTCAGGTCATTGGGCCTCAGATTTTTTCTTGCCTTCATTGCAGTAGAGATGAGCTGGAGAGGAAGCTTTCAGCTTTGAACACAACTGTGGCTAGTTGTTGCCTTCGTGGGGTTATTCTCTATGTGGGAGATCTTCGTTGGACTCTGGAAATGAACCAGAATTTTAATAGAAGTTCTTGCTGTTCTTATTCTCCTGTGGAGATTGTTATCAGAGAGGTGGGCAGAATGTTGGCTTGTTATGGTGATCGCCTCTGGTTGTTGGGGTGTGCAACTTATGAGACTTATATCAAGTGTAAAATGAGGCAGCCCACTTTGGAATCTCTTTGGAAATTGCAGCCTCTCACTGTTCCTACAGGTGGCCTCAGCTTGGCTCTTCATCACTCCAGGTAAGTTCAGAATTTCTCAACTTCTTGTATGTTTCTTATAGAATTAGTGTAATGGATGACATTGAAATTATTATTACTGTTCACATATCATGATATGGAATTAGAGATCAAATTTAGAACTTAGTATAATGAATTGTGTGGGGTAATTGTTGTTTTTAAACAAAAGATATGTTGTGTTTTGAAAATTTAAATAGTTAAATTCAGCTTAGCTCTTCATTACTCCAGGTAAGTTCAGAATTTCTGAACTTCTTGTATGTTTCTTATAAAATTAGTGTAATGGATAACATTGAAATTATTATTACTGTTCACATATCATGATATGGAATTAGAGATCAAATTTAGAACTTTGTATAATGAATTGTGAGAGGGGTAATTGTTGTTTTTAAACAAAATATATATGTTGTGTTATGTAATGAATTATGGAATAAATTATCAGTATAAATCTTTTTATTAAGATGTATATTTATCTTTGATTTTGAGATCTTATACTTTTATCATCTTTTAACAAGATTCAATACTAGCAAATATCTTAGAATTAAGAAGAGGTCATCTAATACTGATATTATTACATAAATATTAGTGCAGTTGAGAGTTTAGAGTGCTATGATCCATTCATGGTATTTTCTTACAAAGGATCTGTAATGGTGAAAGAATCTACACTGATCAACTGAAAAAAAAACATTAATTGGCTGCCTTTATAGAAAGATCAAACTGTCAAATAGGCATACTTGCCTACTTCCTTTCATACGCCAAATCTAAGATCATACTCATTACTACAATTTATTAAGAATGAAAAAGAGCTGATAATACTGATAGTATTACATAATTATTAGAACACTTGAGTAGGTGCTATGATCCATTAATAGTATATTCTTACAAAGTATGAAACATACTACACTTATAAATTGAGGAAAACATTAGTTACCTGTGTAGAAAAGATTAAACTTGCCTATTTCCAAATACGCTTGAATATTCAAAACTAGTATCATGCTTATTACTGAAAAATGCTTAGAATTTCTGAATCTCAATTCATGGCTTGTAATGCCTTATAATTCTAAAGTGTTTTTCTCTTAATCTAAAATGAGTGCAAGTCATTAGGAGAGTGCAAGACCAGACATGAATTCAATTTATGAATTCTCTCATCCTTAGTGTTGAAAATCCTTATTTTCCAGTTAAAATGTGCAGATTTAATGGGGTTTCTGTCTCTTTTCAGTATGCATTCTCGTTCTGTAGTGATCTAAGAACTATTGGATAGCATCGCTATAGGGATAACTTGTGAAATTATCCATTTGTAACCAGCTTCCAGTTTAAATGTCATTTATTCTTATGAGGTAGAAGCGTGCTAAGTTTAGACCATTTTCATAAAATAATAACATATAAATTTGTTATCGTACAATTAGAGTTGGTCCAATGATAAAGAATTTGTGCTCTCCAAAGAGAGGTCAGAAGTTTAAATCCCACAAGGGGTAGGGTATGAACACCTTATCCGCTTCGGCCCATTATTGATTTCGGATTCCAATAAGCTTATGGAATGATTTACTTGCCCCAACTCAAAAAAAATCATAATAACAGTTTTCATAAATAAAAATATTTTATATTAGTATTGTTTAATATAAACAAAAATATTCCTTATCATTAAAAATAGTAATTTAATATATAACTTTCAATTTATATATCATTTTATAAAAGAAAATTATGTATTTTCTATAATATACATCTTTGTCAACATACAATAATTAATAAATAATCATTTTAATATAAATGATTTAAAATCGAATATAATTTGATTTGAAATCAAATATAACTGTTACATGTTTATTAATCCAATGCTAATAGTACATATATTCAAAAACAAGTTTAAGACTTCATCACTAGTTTAATATAATTCATTATATATGTATACTTCTATGTAATGAATTCTTAAATTAATTAATTAGTTAATTTTATATATACATAAAGATTTTTAAATTTGAATTTTTTGTAATTTTATAGTTAAGAGAAGGCCTTAGAATCTACACTAATTGAATTTGGTAAATATTTCTTAATAAATGTTAAAAAGAAA